>NW_028227272.1:3427500-3925000 GCF_978045245.1 Mus caroli
CAAATTTATTGCAATGAATAAACTTTATTCCGATTTATTGGACTGAATCCTCACTTCACAAGCAAATAAACAGGCAATAAATAGTCGAGCTCTGGGCTTGTTGCTGCTCCAGCTTACTGTACATTTCCATTCAACAAATCTATTAAAGCTTAAAACTGATTGCTTTGGAAAAGAAGAATAAAACCCCCAGCACTGGTCAAGGACTGCAGAGTTGGAAAATGTGGTTCACGTTGACATGATGAGATTCCAGCAGGGCTTCCATTAGAGGGGTCATTAGGCAGCTCTCTACTCACTGTTAGGGTGACTGGAAGACGAAAAGAACTCTGGGAATGCCTACCATGTGTTTGATTGATGGTCATTGATAACCATCTCTGTGCCAGGCTTGCTGATAGGCATTTCATGACACGTGGGATCAAGACCATCTCCCCAAGGCCTGCTTAGTCTAAGGGGAGCTGCCAGTGGTGATCTAAACAATCCATGTTGTGGAGTAGACAAAAGAAACTTGACCATCTTTGAGAGGGGTTCTATGGGAATGCTTCTTGCAATAGTTGTCTATGCTGATGTCTATCAACCAAGGAAGCATTTGACAAATGCAAAGGAGGGGACAGTTTACCAAGCACCAAGTTAAAAAGCAACTAAAATCATGATGTGTCCACAGAACTCTGCAAGTCCAGTGCCATTGATAGAAAGAGTTTGAAGTGAGCAGAGGTAGGTGAGACAGAGGTGTTGGGGAAAGAAGCAGAGTGGGTGTCGAGTGTTCTAGGGGACTTAGAAGCCATGCTAACAGCTTAGGGTTTGTAGCAAGTGTGTGGTCATGTTTTGTTTTCTCTATATTTTAATTCATATGTTACTATTACTTTTGTTGTTGTTGTTTGAGACAGGATTTCTCTGTGTAGCCTTGGCTGTCCCAGAACACATTCTGTAGCCCAGGGTGACCTGAGACTGAGAGATTTGCCTGCCTCTGCATCCCTACTGCTGGGAACAAAGGTGTGCACCCCCAGGCCTGCATACCCTGACTTATTTGCAGGGTACGCTAACATTCCTACCCAACAGAAAAAAAAGAGTGTTCATGTAGGTCAGCAGTCTCATTCATGATTATTTTAAATAGAATGTTATAGGAATACATTAAAATTAATCATACTGTATTAATAACCTGAGGAGACAACATTGAATGATGCATCCCCCTGCATACTTTAATGTCTAGAATTCTTAAGATATGAATAAAATAAAAATTGTGTATCATTTATTTATCTGTGCAGTATAATGTTGTGGAAACTATGGCAGGCCAAGAGTCTGAAGGGGGTAGTTTTTAACAAGACATAATCTTGGTCAGAAATCAGTTGAGCTTGCACATTGAGAACTCATGGATTTGGGGGCTGATGTATTGATAGTTAATGACAAATTCCAGCTGATGATTACAAGTTTATGAACGACACTACTATATATTTATAAGAGATAATACAAGGGGCCACCAATGTTTTCCCATGGGATGAGAGATGATGGTTATTACCAACTTATGTCTTAAAAATATCACACACACAGGGGCTTCAGGGGTCAAAAAGGGAGCAAGGTGGAAGGATGGATATATTTAGCTACGTCCCCATCAGTAGATATTACTCTATCCAGGATCTAGCATATGATCTTCTGTTTCTCTATTTATCTTATTCCGAGTACTGCTATATCAAGGGTTAGACACTTCAGAAATATTACACATATGTTCACGTGAATCTCCAATATGGCTATGCTGTTTTATTTTTGTTTTATTCTGTTTGTAATTTAATGATATGTGTGTGTGTGTGTGTGTGTGTGTGTGTGTGTGTGTGAGAGAGAGAGAGAGAGAGACAGAGACAGAGACAGAGAGTCAGGGAGAGACAGAGAGGGAGAGAGAGAGGGTGGGGGGAGAGGGAGAGAGAGAGAGAGAGAGGGAGAGAGAGAGAGAATGTGTATATGTGGGGAAAGGGGTGGTATGTAATGGTGTACATACAGAGTGCAGAGGAAATTACCATAGAAACCATTTTTTCCTTTCACTACATGTGTTTTGGAAATCAAATTCAGGTCACCAGGCTGTGCAATATGCATCTTTAACAGCCGAGACATCATACTGGCCCCAATGGCTATAATAGTTTATATTTTTATTAAATATGAGGAGAATTTTAATGGACATCTAAATAAAGCAGATATTTGGGATAGGGATCGCTCAGAGGTTAAGACCCCTTGTTGTTCTTGCAGAGGATGTGGGTTCAGTTCCCAGCACTCACATGGCAGGTCACATTCCAAGGGTTGATGCTCTTCTCTAACCTCTGTGGGCACCAGGCATGTACATGGAACACACACATACAAACAAGTAAAACACTCATGCCCATAATTTTTAATTTTTTAATTAAAAAGATAAGTGTTGTTCACATCTGTAATTTGAATACCTATGATTCAAATACAAGCATTTGTAATGCAGATGTTTGAATACAGATATTGTGCTACTATCATTTGTAAGATGTACCAGACACTACTTCTGTAGTCATTGTAGTATATGCTTCCTTTCCTTCTTCCCTCTCTGAGGACTTCTTTCCTTCTCTGTGTTCCTCTTTTGTAACAGTAATTTGAAAGGTTCCATAGATGTGTGTGGTGTGTGTAGGTTCTCATGTGGCTACAGAGCATGGGATGCTGGGTGTCGTCTTTTATTGCTGCCCACCAACATTTCTGAGACAAGGTCTGTCACTTAACTTGAATTCACTGAATGGCTAGCCTGCTCACTAATGTAACCCTGATATTTGCTTCTCCCTTTGACTCCCCTAGCACCGGGTTAGCAGACCCACATCTCTGTATCTATCTTTATATGGGCACTAGGGAGCTGAAGTCATGCCCTCAGGTTTGCACAGCTGCTTTCCCTGTGTGTGTGTGTGTGTGTGTGTGTGTGCGTGCGCGCGTGCGTGTGTGGAAATTTTAATGCCATCTTCAACAAGGTTATTTATTATGGTTAACATCTTTCCTGTCTCATTTCAAAATATTAATATAAAAAATACCCCCTTGCATAAAACAAAAACAACCAAATTAGTCCCCAAATGCCAACAAGGAGTCAGGCTCTCACACACAGATGTCAGGATAGAAGCTTTGCTTCAGGTAGAAACAGCAACCAGCTTAAAAACAGTGCATATTCCATTTTTACAGTGTGCTGATTCATAAATTACTAAAGTGTATTCCTGAGAAATAAATATTTCACCAGCCAGTGACAGACTTATGAGCTAATTAAAATGTGAGCCCATGAAGAAATGGTGCCATTAGCTCAATTCAGGGGACTGGGAAACTTGGAGCCCTACTCCACATTGACTCTGGGTTAGATGGTTACATATAAAAGGGAGGGACAGCTTACCTAAAGCCCAAGTGTGCTTTGGATAAAGGTAGTTCACTGTTGAATATGAGGTATTTAAAGAAAAACAGAGATGATAATTGCTCAAGGGAGGAGGAGAAATGTTACTATATGGGAGGTGTGGCAGCCAGGTGCCAGAGTTCAATTACCAGCTCTGTCACTTGTCTGATGCAGGACTTGGGGTGAGTTGCTTAGATAGTCTGAACCTTGATGCTATTTTCTATGCAGTAGGTATAGAGATGCCTCCTTTCCATTGGGACTGGGTTTAAAGTGAAGTCATGCTTACAGGTCATTACCAAGGTCCGAGCAAATTATTGCTCAGCAAATGTTAAATACCACTCTCTGTCCAAAACCAGCTGGCAAAATCACAACAGTCCTGCTTAAGTGTTTGGTTTTCTGTTCAAAATTCAGCATCCACTGGGTTGTCTACTGGATACTGAAGAGTTCTGTTTTGTTCCCACCAACCACATGGAGGACACACAATTTGAACACGTCTTCTGGGACCATCTTATGAACATTCCAATGACTTCTCTGTGCATTCCTTCCTTCCTCATACTCACTAAGTTATCAGGAGAAGGGTTTTGACCTCCATGGGGGAAACTGAAGCACAGCATTGCTGGAATTTGCCATAAGTTACTCTTTTAAGAATCTTCTTGTATTACCATCCTAATCTTAAAGGGTCATGAAAAAAAAGATCTTTTCTTTTGATTTTTATTTGAGGGAGAGAGAGCTGTCCCAATCAGTCCTTGATATACCCCCTTTGGTCTAGAAAACGTTGCCTAAGGGGGATTAGTTCATGTAGTCCTAAATTGTGGTCTTTCTCCTACCCTTCTAGGTCTATCTACAATATCACAGAAAGGAGATCTCAATGAGCCAAACACAGATGGTTTCTAAAAGCATAAAAGTATTACTCAGCATCTTCTGTGGTTTCCTTTATTCATTGCGTTGTCAGCAATGTGTCGTATTATCCATAGAACACATCATGCTGTATTCCTGCGGAGGCAAAAGAGGAGATAGTTTTGAAAATAACCACAAGGCAACAATAATATTCAGAGTGGCTAACTCATCAAATGTTTTTGCTATGCCAGGAGGCCTGCGTAGGTGTATTTACAGGCAAAAACTGATCTGATACTAACTGAATGGTCTGTGGCTATCCACAATTATCACCCCGAGCTTACACATGCGACTTTACAAAGAAGGAAGAAATTAAGTATCTTGTTAGATTAAGGAATAAAATGAACAGGTTCTGATGACAGAGACCTATCTTCTTATTGGTTTCAGGGGTCATATGAATGCTGTGTATGTCTGTAGATGTGTGTCTGTTTGTGTGGCTGTCTGTGTGGATTTGTGTGATAAGATCCGTGCACCTCCGTGTTCTGGATCAGTCTTTCCATGTGTCTGTGGGTATCTGGGTGGTAGATAATGTGTCTCTGTGTGTGACCTCGTGTCTATGTGTCTCTGTGCATGTCTTTGTATATCTGTATGTCTCCATGTCCTTATATCTATGTGTGTGTACATGTGTATCTGTATGTTGTCCCTTTATGTCTGGCTACACGTATATGACTCTGGGGGTCATGTCTGAATATGTGTGTACATTGCTGCTGAGTTTATTGGCTCTGAACCACAGTATGGATAAGTTGGGGGTCAACTCAGGAATGAGTGAAATGACAATTTATGATGAGGTCATGGTTTCGAATAGTTGCATATCTAAGAGATGAATGAGGTTGTGTGTGTGTGTGTGTATACATGTGCTCGTGCATGCACTTTATTGTCTTGTGTGTATATGTATGCAAGTGCATATTTGTGTGTGACAGGGTGTACAAATATGCATATGGAAGTCAAAGGAGAGCCTTGAGGCAATCCTTTCTGGGTGCCTCCCACTTCTTATTTGAGAAAGTGTCTCTCATTGCCATAGGTAATTTGGTCTAAATAGTAAACTCCAGGGAGCTGGTAGTCTCTGCCTTCTTTCTCACTATTACTGATGTTTCTCTTTCTATGTGGGTTTTAGGAATCTAACACAGGTCTTGAAATTTTCAAGGCAAGTGCTTTACCAACTCAGCCAAGTCCCCAGATGAACAAGAATTCTTCAGTGAACTTTAGATTTGATACTTTTCAGAGATTGGTTTATCTGCTGTCCTAGTTAGCTCCACACACTATGTGTGCATGTCATTGTGTTTGTATGTGTCTCTGTGTGTCATGTCGGCAGTCTCTATTCAGCAATTAGGTAGCTCAGATAAGACTGGCCTCTGAGAATATCTATAAGGGATTGTCTTGATTGTTTATTGGCACTAGAGAGCTCATGCCAATGGGAGTGGCATAATTCTACAGCAGGTGGTCCTAAGTTATGTAAGAACTCTAGCTAGCCTTGAACCTGCACCTCAGTTAGCAAGCATCATTCATATATGATTTCTGCTTCAAGCTCCTGTTTGAGTTCCTGCCCTGACTTCCTTCAATGAAGGATTGTGACCCAGAAGTGTAAGCTGAAATAACCCCTTCCCTTCTATGAGTGGCTTTTGGTCATGGTCTTTGTCACTGTAACAAAAAAGAAATCAGAGGATCTACATTTTTCTTTGTACCCCTTAGGGGCTGGCTGCAGTCTGACCAATCGTGTTAACATGGGTAGACTCAAATCAAAAGTAGTTTGCAAGACTGTAAGGATTTTATCAAGCAACACATGAAGCAGTTCACCCTCAGCTGTAAGCTGTGCTAGAGTCACAGCTCATGCACATTGGGTGGGAGAGCTTATTGCATACATGAACTGAGGGGCCAGCTGCTTAAATGCTCTGCTTGAAATATGTTTCCTTTTGCCTTTTTGGCTCATCTTTTCTCTGCCAATATCCCCTCCAGCAGGCTTTTCCTGGATAGGGAACTATTCTCAAGTGATATAGCAGCTCTGGGTTTATTTTCCTCGAAGCAGTCAGTCCTAGTTGAAAACAAACACACACACCTTCATTGTTAAAATTCCAGGGAGAGAGCACAACCTCGAATAAATGTGTGTGTTAAATATCAGAATTTTTTATAATCTTTCTGCATAAACTAATTCATTATTTCTTTCAATTCTTCCAGTAATCCTAAAAATCAGGATTACTATCTAAGTGCTTTGAAATATAAATCAGTATATCCCACCTCTACCAGCTGCGTTTTGATGTGGTGTTCATGTACAGTGTGATTGCATGTGTCAGCTGTGTTGCTGAATACCAAGGCAGCCCAAGCACAGTGGCCTCTGAGAGTAACCTTGTACTGTTTCTCAGACTCCACAAGAGGGGTCAGTTGGGGCTGGGCAAGATTGTTTGGGTTTTACCAAGCAAGCAAGGATCCTGGGGTATCTATGGCAAATAATGGTGGCATCCTATGTTTGCAATCCTATTGGTGTTGAATGGAGAGAAGTTGAATGTCTCAGGCTTTCTCACCTGCCAGTTGAGCCTACTTGGTGATTTATTGGCCAGTGAGAGACCCTGTCTCAAAAAGAGGTGAGAGTGGATTCTGGAAAGGGTTAGCTGACAAGAGCATTTGCTGCTCTTATAGAAGACTAGATGGTCAGTGCCCAGCACCCACATGGTGGCTAACAACTGTCTTGTAACTCCAATTCCAGGGAATCCAATTTCCTCCTCTGACTTCTGGAGGCCTCAAAATGCATGTGATGTACACACAACCATGCAAGGCAAATCACTCATGAAATAAATATTTTTCAAAAGAGAGGGGTTAGAGAAATTGATTAGCACTTAAGAGCATTTACAGCTCTTTCAGTGAGTAGAGTTGGTTCTCAGCAGTCACATGGTTCTCACAGCCATCTTTGAGTTCAGTTCCAAGGAATATAATATATGCTTCTAGCCTCTGAGCATAGCTGGCATGCATATTGTATATGCACATAAATAAATACACCTAAAACATTATCAAAGCTTTCAAAATGTGCATGGTGACAGTGTCAGCGACTGAGAAGTGAAGGCCATGGTTGCATTCTGACCTTCACAGTCGGCATGTATGCTCACATGAACTCATGCATGCACATGCACACCCACAAATACATGTGCACACATACACAGAGAGAGACAGAGACAGATAGAGACAGAGACAGAGACAGAGAGATACAGAGATTGATTGATTGACTGATTGATTGATTGATTGATTGATTTTAGGTCTCATAAAAAGAGGTCATCAGAGTATCCATGGACAGAAATGGCTGTCTTCAGTTTGGATATCAGTCCTGTATAGAGTATTGATTGATTGATTGATTGATTTTAGGTCTCATAAAAAGAGGTCATCAGAGTATCCATGGACAGAAATGGCTGTCTTCAGTTTGGATATCAGTCCTGTATAGAGTGGACACAGAGACTAAACAAGGAATGATTGGTTTTCTTAGTTTAATCAGATGGGTATTTTGAAAGGAAGAACTTCATGGCTTCAAATAGTCTTCTATTCTCAGAACAATAGCTTCTGCTTAGACAGTGACTACTTCTGTCTCCTGTTCTGGCTTGCCACTTTGTCTCTATTGCTTTACTCAAATTTTAAAATCTCCATTTCATAGTAGGCGAGAGACACTGAGAAGGCAGAAGTAAGTCACTGGAAGGGATGGAGGTTACAAGTGGTGAAAGGTTTGGGGCTGAAGTTTTACTGAACATGCTTGTACATCATCCTTGTTAGCTGAAGGCCCAGGCTGTCATGAGAGAGGGAGCATGGCTAGCTTGTGAAGATGGGAGGCAGGGAGAGAGGTACATCCTCTGCTTTCTTGGAGATCATAATCCAAGAGTCCCAAGTGCACCTGACCAGGAACTCAGGTGCAGTTGAGCTTTTCAGCGTCTCTGATTTGTGATTTGTGATCTTTCCACAGAATATTTAGATAACATGAAATCAAGCATTGAAGGAGAATACCTTTGACATGGACTGTGCTGTATTTGTTTCATGCTGGGGTCAGTTGGGGGAGCTCCAAAATACATAGATGCTTGGTATACCTACGTTTAATGTAGAATTAGTACCTGTGAGATGGACATGAATTCTGTCCACTGATGGAGAGACATTTCACATACATGTGCCAAATGGTAAAATATAAGGAAATCCTGCTGTATGTTATTACATGTACCCACATCTAATTTCTTGTCTGTTGCTGCGGAACAACAAAAGCAGTTGGGAGAAATGGTTTATTTGGCTTAGACTTCCAGGTCCCAAGTCTGTCGCTGAGGAAAGTTGGTGTTCCCGGTAGAAACCTGGAGGCAGAAACCATGGAAGAATCATGCTTTTTGGCTCATTTCCCACTCACAGGATTCTAAGTTGTGGCAAGTTGATATTTAAGGTGAACACCATAGTTACACTGACAACTAAAGCTTACCATCACAATGTTCCATAAGAATGCCAAGCTTATGTGAAATATTCTGCC
This sequence comes from Mus caroli, assembly GCF_978045245.1. NCBI lineage: Eukaryota > Metazoa > Chordata > Mammalia > Rodentia > Muridae > Mus > Mus caroli. The sequence goes on from NW_028227272.1 coordinate 3,436,236, forward strand.
CCATATTCTGCTTTTCTGAGTAGGCTAACAAGAGCAATGTCATCAAAGTTGAAATATATATGTACTGAAATGCATATGCGTATATGCAGATACATATGCATACATATGCACATATGTCTCAGCAACCGCCAAGGCTTCAGCAGTGTCCTGGCAGTGCAGAGTATGTCCTCTGCACAGACTGCATTTCTGTTCTTATGGCTGATAAATCCATGGACTAGAAATAGAAAATAAGCCATCAGCTGTCCCAGCCCCTCTTGCTTCTTTGATTCTCAGAAGTGACCTCATTCTTGCAAAACCAGGTTCTGATATCATGATTTATATGCATACAAAATGCAGTTTTTAATATCAGAATTAATGACCTAGAAAGAGAGTTGAGTATCAGATTTTCAAGACTTTAGGGGGAAAAAAGGATGGGAAGAGCGACTATATAATTTTTTTAAATTATATTCATTGTCAGAAAAATTATATTTGGGGCAGAATATTACTTCGTATGCAAGGCTTTGAGCAGGATAGGGACAAGCTTGGACTGCTGGAGTGTGCTGTCTGTGGGTCAGTGAGTTCTGCTGCGAGAGATGAATGGTGACTGAGGACCTGCACAGGGCTCCAAATCTTTTCTGCCATGGACAAGTGGCTAAGATGGCCAAAAGACATTGGATTAGAGCAAAGTGTCCCACAGCAATCCCCTTATCTCCGTTCCTTTTCTGGTAATAAACAAAGAATCAATGGCAAGGCGGAAAAAAAAGAATCAGAAAGGAGGTGAGATAGGTCTAATTAACGACAAAGGATGTTTCCGTTTTCTGTGTAGAGATGGCATCTTAGAGTGCACTGACACTGGCAGAAGGCAAAAAGAGAACTGTTGATTTTTTAAAATGACTTTTGTTTGAGATACACTTATTGTTTCCATAGATGATGTATAATTATGTCATTTAAAAGGTACTAATTGATCTGTTCTGCCAAAGCTTGAGGTGGAGGGAGTGATGACAGAGAGTGAAGAACATAGAAAGGCTTTTGTTGTGTGTCTTTCCTTGTACTCCAGAACACAGTGTTTATTTTGAAATATCATGGCTAATCCAGAAATATACAGCTAAACAGAAACATAACATCAGCTCCAAATATGAATACATGATACCCTACTTAATATGTCAGTGTACCTGTCAGGGTGATAGCATTAGGCTCTGCGGCATTCAATTCCAAGCCTTGCAATATTTGAAGTCTGATATTGTGCTTCACTAAATTTAATACATGGGCCCCAGTAATGGAGGGAATCGCGTTAGCACTTGGCAGTTTGTTATGCTGTATAAAATTGACTGCCCTGCAAATACAATAGCGATCATAAAAACGGTGGTCAGCAGAGAGAGGCGGAATGCATTTTTGAGGTTTCCGTAAAGGTCCAGATAAGATTTATTGAGATTTTTTTTCTTCTTTGCCATTTGGGTGATGATCAATAGAACTCTGCTAATAATTTGTTGTGAGGGCACTCTCCGGGGAGATGGCATTTGGCTGTGAAACTTTGAAAATGCAGAGAACAGACTAAGCAAAATGCTCGGCCCTGGTATATGGACTTGTCCCAGCTGTTCACGTCAGTCAGAGAGAGGATTTACAGTGATGGAGATCGCTTCTTGAGGCACTGAGGGTGCCATCTATCCAATTACTGTTAAGTGCTCCTGCCCTCTCCAAGTTGGATCCCCAATCATTTCATTCTGTCCCTGCCTTCAGCCCAGGCTTGGGTGTTAGGTTTGTTTTTCGTTTCATTCAGTTTCCAAATAGCTGCTCTATTTTCTTAATGCTCATTGATTCTCTCACTTCCTCCGTCAGAGAACTGTGTACTGCAAAGGAAAGAAAAGAAACACACTTAACCTCCATCTACATGTGCCAAGCCTGCCTGGAATCCTGGCTGCACGGAGCAGAGTCCGTGTGGTGCTGAGGGTGCAGCTGTGGCGGGAGATGGTGCGGATGCTAAGCTGCAGCCAGGGCTGCTGGCTTCTGTTAGGGACCTGTGTGATAAGCAGTAGCATGTAATCGTTACCGTTTCAGTGCACCGCAAGCAGGGGACCCACTACAGCCTCACAAGGCAGCATACCCTCCCCTGCTCTGATTGTTAGATTTGTCTCCTGTGTTTTTTGTTTTATTTTGTTTTGTTTTGTTTCAATTTTGATTAGCTGTGTTCTCTGAGAAGTGATTGATCTTCACAGAGTGAGTTGCCCTGCTTACAGTATAGCTATGTTCTGAGGGGAAAAAATGTACACACTCGCACACACAAACACAGAGACACACAAGGCTCAATCAGTAATATACTTGCCTCACAAGCATGAGGCTTGTTTATATATATATAAAAAAAAAAATCTGAGAACAGCATGGTACATCTGTAACCCTAGCACTGTGAGCGCAGGAGCTTGCCAGTCAGCCATACTACCTCACCGCCTGAGCTGGGAATCTCTAGGTTCAGTGGGATATCTGGTCTTAAGAAACAAGGTCAAGAAGCAATTGAGGAAGGTACACACAACCATCTCTGGCCTGCACACACACACATATGCACATACAGACACACACACATACAGACACACACAGACACACACAGACACACACACACACACACACAGAGCTAATGACTTTCTTTTAAGTCTAAGTATCTCTGCCCTAGGTGTGGGATTCCAGGCAGCTCAGCACTTCCTAGAGAAGTGTAAACAAATATCCTCTATAGAGTCTATAGAGTGAGCACACAGACTAGGCCCAGCAGAACAATGTATTTCCTATAAGCACACACAAAGTAAGATTTATGGGTCTGAATCTCTGATGACATTTCTTACATGGCTTCTGAGCTGTGGCAAATTAAAGGGACCTGCGAATTCAGGAAGGGGTGTGTTTTGGTAATGAGGGAAAAGAGACAGAGCAATAAGAAGATAATTAAGGTAACAACTTGTGAAAAATTAAAGTGTTTCCGGCTTTCATTTTGAATCTCTGAGCATAAACTCTGTAGTTGTTAATGTAATTGCTGCTGTCCACTGCATCCCTGAAGAATATTGGGGATTAATCACCTGGATTGTTGCAACAAGAGATAAAGCTGGAGTGAATGGAATTTCCCCAGTTTAACCCTGGCTCTCTCCTCCTATGGCGTGATTAACATTTTTCATTTAGCAGTGTGTGCTCATTCATGAGGCCTCGGGCTGCTTCTTTTTGTCTTTTTGACAGAGACTACTCTTTTACAGGTTGTTTAGACCAAGAGCCATTCAATCCCAGCTCTGGGATCCCAGACAGTTCTCTTTGTGTGGGACACAGTGATTCATGTACATTAGGCCTCTAGAGGAGAGTTGGCTTTTTCCAAAAATGTATAAGAAAGAAAGATAGATAGATAGATAGATAGATAGATAGATAGATAGATAGACAGACAGACAGACATAGGAAAAAAGATACATACATACACAGAAATAAATATCCATACATACACATATACGTACATGCATAGACTATATATTCACCATGTGTTCATGTTGTAGAGCACACCTAAAGCTGTGCTTGCGTGTGTAGGACAATGCCAGGTGCAAACCCTCTTTGTATGCTCTCCATTGTGGTTTATTATTGTTGTTGTTATCATTGTATTTATATACATTGTGTGTATTTGTGGATGTGAGGAGGGGGCACATGCCAGGCTCCTGAGTGAGACCAAAGGACAACCTGAGGGTGTCTGTTCTCTCTACCATGAGTCCCAGGCATTGGTCTCAGGTCATCCAATTCAGTGAGAGAGTCCTCTGCTCACTGAGCATTTCCCCCCAAATTTAAGAGTACCTTCATTTGTTTATTATTGATTTGTATATGTGCATGCAAGCCTGTAATGTCAGTTCTAGGAGATTTAATCCAGGTCATCAGGCTTGACAGCAAGGGTCTTTAACTGCTAATCATTTCTGGTCTCAGATCTCACCTATTCGGCTAGGTTGGCTGGCTAGGGGACCCACTCTAGGGATCCACTTTCCCCCACCTCCACATTGTCATGGTTACAAGCTGTACCACCATGCTTTGGCTTTTTACCTGCAACCTGGGAATTAAACTCAGGCCCTCATGTTTGTGCTGCAAGCACTGAACCAGCTGAGCCATCGCCTCAGGCAAAGGTAAAAGTTTTTTTCTTGTTGCTGCTGTTGTTTTGACCAGACAAACTTTCTCAAAAGTGCAGACTGTCTTGGTGAAGCTCAAAGCTGCCTATGCAAGGTCCTCAAAGCAGTGCTTGTGGCTGAGCTGTGTAGAACCCAGAACCCCTTCCAGTGGAGAATGTCAGCACCATGGGATGCCCAAGCACATTTGATGTTCAACTCTTATGCACAAAAGCCAACACCTACCTTTGCTTCACTGTATTCCAGAGGAATTAGGAAACAGAAATTGGAAAAGAAAAATGGGTTTCATTACACTTTGGACAGCCGTGTACACACAGAAGAAAGAGGCCTACCCTTCCCTTGCCATGTCTGCCAACATTGTGAGTGAGGCAGGATTGAAGACAGACAGAAACTGAACCTCAAAATGAGTAAACTGGGACTTTCCTGAGAGGGAGATGCCTGGTGCCTAAGATGATTCCTTTCTCTCAGCTTTTGTTTGGTTGCTTTTTTTTCAAGCTTTTTTTTTTTTTTTAATTAATGTGTCAGGAGAGGAAATGGGCCTTAAATTCCCTCATTTATGAAAGAAAGAAAAGTCAGGAGTATTAGGGTCAGATTTCTCTCCTTTGGGGCCTGACAGGAAACCCTTTCTCCCTAGGTCTGTGACTGTGGCACATGAAGAGGAAGCCTTTTGTGTCTTTCCTTCAGCTGTGACCTGCAAGCTGTGAGCTTCTGTCTGTTAAATGCACTCATTTTGCAAGTGAAAAAAAAAAAGCCAGCCAGCAGCAGGAAGGGGCACAACTGTCTCTTTAGATCATTTGCCCTCTGGTCAGGGCTTCAGAGTAAGATCTCAGTGAAGAAGTCAGAAGAACTTTCCTTGTGTGTGGTGGTGGTGCATGTTGTGGCATATGCAGTGGTGATGGTCTGTGTGTGTGATCCCTGTGTGGTTTACGTGTGCTGGCGATAGTGTGTGTGGTGTGTATACACACACAAATATATATATATACATATATATATATGTATATGTTCATATGACATGCATATATATGTTATATATTATATTATGCATGTACCACACACACACACACATATAGAAAGAGAGAGAGTATGTATGGTGTTATATATGTATGTTATGTGTGAGATGCATGCACATGAGTACACATGTCTGTAGCCTTTCCTATGTACTTAGAGAAGGATATGAAGTGTCTTCTTCTATTGCTCACTTTATTGTCTTGAGACAAGATCTCTCATGGAACCAGAAGCTCATGGTTTTAGCTGCACTGTCTAGCCAGGAACTTCTTAGGATCTCTTTGTGTCTTTCCCCTAGTGTTGGTTACAGGAAAGCATGGGCACGCCTGGCTTTTTTATATGGATGCTAGTGATTCAGAACTCTTATGTCCCATGCTCACAGAGCAAGTGTTTTTATTCAGTGAGCCATCCTCTTAACTTCCTATCTCATTTGCAAGAAACTAGACCAAGACTAGTTCTTTTTGTACTGTCAACAAGGCAACTGGTGGTCACAGTAGCTATACATTTAGAAAAGGATTCTAACTTAAATGAAAATCACCACTCAGATTTAGCCAGGCTAAATGCATGTACTCTGTGGTCCTTTGTGCCTAGCTGCTACCCTATCGGATGAAGGTAGAGAGAAATTCAGTATTGTGTTATTCTAATTTTATTTGTGTGACTGTGATAAAGCTCTCTGCCTAAAAAGAACTTAGGAAAAGGACAGGTTTATTTTCACTCACAATTCTAGAGTGTAGTCCACCATTGTAGGGAAATCAAGACAGGAAATTCAAAGTTCTAGTCATTTCACATCCATAATGAAGAGAGAATGACTACACACATTTTTGCATTTGCTTGTATAACTCAATGCAACTTTTCTCATTGTTACATAATTTAGTAGTCCTTGCCTAGGGAATGGTGTCACCCACAGTGGGCTGAGTCTTTCCACATTAATTACCTGAAGACAATCCCTCATAGACATGCTCAGAGACCAACAGGATATGAATATTCCCTCACTAAAACCTCTTTAAACAGGTAATACTATGTCGTGTTAAGTTGACAAAGCTAACCATTACACTTTCCCAAGGTTGAATAAGAGAACTTCTATCCCAGTATTGATTTAAAAAGAAACGTTTTTTACAAAGAAGGGAGATGCAAAGGTCTGATACAGTGCATGGAGGAAATGGAAATGCTGAGGACACCAGAAGGCTAGTCAGATAATGTGGGTGCTAAGATTGTGTTTGAGGACAAGATTTAACAAAGGAAGACAGAGAGGTAGAACTCAGAAATGAAGAGAAGTAAGTGGGTGGCTGATAGAAAGGAAGAAAATGAAAAGGAATATAAAAGCTACACAAAGAAATCTACAATAAGACCATGGTCAAGGCCAAGGCTTTCAGGCTTGTAGAAATATTGGCTTTGCCATCCTTTTCTTCATTTTCTGAATAGCAGGATCCTTCACACCTTTATCACCTAGTTTAAAAGCCACTTCTTCCTACTGAACCTCCTTGTTACCTTTTCTGATCCTTCCACATTCATATTCACCCTCCCCCATCACAACTATACTATGGACACTCTTCATTTTTATATGCTCCTCTCTCTCTCTCTCTCTCTCTCTCTCTCTCTCTCTCTCTCTCTCTCTCTCTCTCTCTCTCTCTCATATTGTGTGTGTTCTGTATCGTCTACCTTCCTAAACACATGTTTCAAGAAGGCATGTTTGTACTCTGTGGGAGTGAGTACATGTGGTAAACTTGAAAGGAACCCAGAAGATGTGGGAAAGAGGATTCAAATGGGCAGTAGTAGGGAAACTTATGAAGACTTGAGATATTAAGGCAGAATGAGGAATACTGGGGGTTGAAGGGTTTAGGTAGGAACCATAGGGGAGGATGGATGGAGGACAGCAGAAAGGGATGTGTCAACTACAACTCAGATTGTGAAAATGTCATAAGAAACACTGCTACTTTTGTAAGCTAATTAAAATTTTAAGAGGCTAAAAACTGTGAATGAATATATAAGCTTATTATAAAAAAGGTACCATGCTTGCTTTCTTTCTTTCTTTCTTTCTTTCTTTCTTTCTTTCTTTCTTTCTTTCTCTCTCTCTCTCTCTCTCTCTTTCTCTTTCTTTCTTTCTTTCTTTCTTTCTCTCTCTCTCTCTCTTTCTCTTTCTTTCTTTCTTTCTTTCTTTCTTTCTTTCTTTCTTTCTTTCTTTCTTTCTTTTTTTTTGTGAATGAATGAACTTGTCCTCATTCCCATGTCAATTTGTTGACAGTATCTGAATCAATATATCCTATTTTAAAGCCCTTAAAGCACAAAATTCTCAGTGGTAACTCATTCAAGAATTATTGAATTGGGAGTTAGGGGATCAAAATATGAGTCAGAAATTACTTATAGGGAATGCGGCATGATGCTGCCCAGTGCCCAGTATGTATGATTTTATTTTATCTTATTTGCATTCTCATACGTGGCTCCCAAGACCCCAATCTCCAATGATTTTTTTTTCCACGAACAAAGTCCTGTGAGGTTCTTTTGTGGAATAACTCCATAGGAAATTGTCATTTCATGCATGGCTTCCAAGGCTCACAGCCCAAGGTAGGAGTGTAGAGAAGAGGAGGGTGTGTGGATGAAGCTCAGCTGAAAGTCAGGCTGGAGCCTCTCACCTCCAGAGCTTTGCCAGGAAGTTCCCTCAGCAGACCCCGGGAACTCCGTGTAGTTAGTGAGCCAGCTCTGAGTCATCTCAGTCAAGGAGGCTCCGGATGTCTCTGAATGGTGTGTCTAGACTTACAGTCTGCTGGGGAGGGAGTAGGAGGATCCTGAGAGAAGACTAGGAAATGATGGGTGGGTGTTTGTGCTGGTCTCAGATTACTTCCTGTCCTTCATATCTTAAATACCCAGAGAGTTAATTTCAGGTCATCTACTTTGATGTTTATCGGTTTCACAGAGCCTACAGGATGCTAGACACAGAGCTTGGTTCTGGGAATAGAAAGCTGACAAGGGCTCTTCTCTGATGGACCTCTCTGATGGGAGAGTTATACCTTGTCACAGAGTAATCTGATTAAAGTGGTGAGGGGTGTTACAAAGATACATAATCAGGTCCATGTACATAGAATGGTACATGTTCAAAAACATAAGGCTTAGGAACTGAACTTCATTAGAAAGAGCCATTGATGATTTTTCTTATTTTTGTTTCTTTAGCGCTGCTTTGATAGTTTGATATTTATATATAATGAATTCCAACTGCTTTCAGCCCCGTACCCTCTTGCGCACCCCTCCACTTCCAAGAAGTCCTCTCTGACTTTCATGGTCTTCCTTTCTTGTGAGGTTATTTGGGCTTGCCTGCATTAGAATGGGTGAGGGTTCATGTGCTGCATCACAGGCAACTTAACAACGACTACACCACTAAAGAAACTCATACACTCCACCAGCAATGACTAACTGCCAATGGTCAGTATCTCAGGGACGGGTAGAGCTCACGTGTTGATGGGTTCCTGCTGCTTCTATCATGTGTGGTAACCTCATGCAGTGACCTTTTGATTACAATGTCAGGTCTTGCCCAGAAGGTGCCCTTCAGTGGTGTGCCTCTGTGTCTCCTAGCTCTGATACGTTTTTGCTACTTCTTCCATGATGCTTTCTGAGCTGAGGAGGAAGAGGAGATACAAATATCCTGTTTAGGATTGCATATTACTTTCTCCTGGCAGGATGGACAAATTGTAACAGTGGAGGCCTGATAAAGGACTAGCAGTAGAGAGGTCAACATCATTTTCTTTAGACTGAGTTAAACTAGTCTGACTTTACAAAAACAAAATACAGGAAAGTGTTTCTTGGCTCAAGTTGTTTGTGTATCCTCCTTTCTCCCACTTTGTTCTCTCTCTCTCTCTCTCTCTCTCTCTCTCTCTCTCTCTCTCTCTCATCTGATTAGAGCCACTGTTATCTTTCATGTGATAATATTCAAGGCATCAATCCTACCATCTTGGACAAAGATATAAGGGAGCTTGGGAGAGATTATTCTCCTGCTTTTATCACAAGATTCATATAGGAACTAACCAGGATTCTACAAAGACTCTCCCAGTCTCTGCTGTAAGTATGTGCTTCTACTTAGCCAAAGACATCCCACAATGCCTCATTCCTGGAAAATACATATAACTCAATACTGCCATTGGAAGACTAAGCCACCAACATACCAAAACCTCGGTAAACTTCCACGATGTTAATTACAACAGTGCTGGCCCAGTTTAGCTTCCCCATAAGAAATACAAGGAGAAAACTCACCAAGCCTTATCATCATGGACAAATTCATTAAACCAAGCTTTGATAAAAATTTGTGTACCTGGGCTATCTCTCCGTAAAAGTGGAGTTCAGTATAGTGGCATTAAACATGGATAAGGTAAGGGTTTGTATAGTTCAAGAGTAGGGGGATTTCCAAATTAGAGGTTTAGAAGGCAAATAGGCAGTGTTACAGAAGCAGAGCATAATAAGCATAACTAGAAAAACATAACAATCTCCTAAAACAGAGATATGATTACAAGGTGGTCATAGTAAGGTAGTGGTAACAAGGTGGTCATTGCCAGCTAGTCATAGATGGTCATACAACATTTTGAAATGAAGACAAAGTTGTCATTTCCTGGATCAGGCAACACTGAAGCATCTGTAGTTAAAGTTACAAGTGGTACATAGCCCAATCCTTGAGAAACAGAATTAATCATAAACAGGAACCAACCTACTTTGTCTTTACTATAAGATGGCTTTTAAGTCTAAGATAGAAGCCGGCTGGCTTATCACTTTCCCCAAGCATCCATGCTGGGCAGCTCACAATCACCTGTAATTCCAGTTTCAGAAGCCCTCTTCTGGCCTCTCCAGGCACATACATATGATATACATTCACACAGACACAAACATGCACACATAGTAAAGTAAAATAAGCCTTGACACAGAAGCACCAGAACATGGTTGGGCACACAAGTCAAGAGCCACACCCTGGTTCCTTATGCTTCTCCTCTTGCCTCTGCTCTGGGATCAACCACTGTAGCTGTCAGCTAGTTTCTGGAACATTCCAAAATTGAGTTGTATGTTTGAGTATTTGTGCTTGCTCTCTTTAGCACTCTTTTCTACGTGCCTGGCCCTTTCTCTGCTTTTGGCCTCTACAGTATTATTTTCCCTGGAGACTGTCGTTCTGGACAGTCAATCAAAGCCATCTGTTTTACAACACCATAATCAGCCATTATCTTGTTGGCATATGCACACCTCAATTATCTGTCTCCTTTCCCAAGGCTGCTGCATTAAGGCATGTCCACCTCCATTGTTCTAAACATGATGCTCCCAGTGTCTTACAATATCAGAAATATATAGTCTTTCTTCAAATACTGTTGAATAAATGAATGAATGATTACAAGTAAATAGCCAACTCTGGTGATCTTTTTCTTTATTTTTCTTCTATTTTTCTCAATTTCATCTTTGGACATTTCTGAGGAATATTTCTTTGCGAATACAGTCTATCTATGATAGAGCTGTTTATTGACCCTTGAGATAAAACTTCCAAATTGGAATTGGGTGGTTGTGAGTGGTTTTCAGAGAGGTAAAATTTGTCATTAGTATCATTGTTTATGTGTCCAATGCCCTTCATATTTTTCCCTTTTATACAGCATTTGACATTTGCAAAATGTTTTCCATTTATTTTTATGTAGGGAAAAAGCAAAAAGCCATACATACTTTTTCCCGATATTACCCCTCCCTTTTAAAAGAGCATAAAAGCACAGAATCGCTTTGTGTTCAGGAGTAGACAAATTGAGAACAAAAGATGGAGAGAGAAATGGGTACAGTGGAAGATAACTGGAAGGCTGGGAGGTGTTCAGTCAGTAAAGGGCTTGCTGTGCAAGGAATAAACATCTGAGGTCAAGTCCCCAGCACCTACATGAAAAGCCACTTGCAGTGGTGCATGACTGTAACCCCAGCCATGGCAAAGCAGAGGTCAATGGATCCCTGGGGCTCCACCAATCAGTGAACTTCTGTTTCCATGAGAGACTCTATCCCCAAACATAAAGTGATGATAACTGAGGAGATGGTTCAATGTATAAAGTACTTGTCATTCAAGTATGAAAAGAAGAGTTTGGTGCCAAATAGCCACATAGTAGCTGCATAGGTAACACAGCTTACAGGATCCTTGGAGCAATTTGGTTAACTAGACTACCTGGACTTAGATAATTTCTGGTTCACTGAGAAACCCTGATTAAATAAATAAAGAGGATAGCAGTTGAGGAAGACATCCAATATCACCTAGACACACACATATGCATAGGTGCATACTTGCACATATACCAGCAAATGTACCTCCTACATGCAAACACACATACAAACATTCAACTGAAGCAAACTCCCATACAGTTACATGTATAAAAATATAAGGAATATACTGACCTCAACTTCAGACCCCAATATACGTGCTCATATATGATCATCTATATGCACATACACAGAAGCTTGTATGTATGCACATAAAAAGGGAAGAAAGATAGGAAAAGACAAAGAGAAATGGAAGAGTGTGAAAGACATAGATAAAAGATAGATAGATGATAGATAGATAGATAGATAGATAGATAGATAGATAGATAGAGAGACAGACTGCAGGACAATTCATGACACAAGTTTTTCCTCCACACAGTCTCAATTTCACTGTCAGAACTGAGTCATTTTAGAAGGTGGGAACATCAAATGACCCAAGGAAATATGAGAAGGTGTGGGGTGTAAGGTTTCTTTATTAGTCAATTTAAAATAAAATGTGGCTGAGTAATTTAGAATGTGTCTGGAGTCAAGCAGAAAATTAGCCATATTCCCATATCCTACCCCCTCCCCTGAAGGCAGCAGAAGTGCCAATAAAAATAAAAATAACAACACCTTGTATTTATGGGGTCGCCTCTCTCCAGAGCTGCTCCTCACTCAGCCTTTTAATCTTTTCTTTGTCCTTGGATAGGAACAAGCATCCAGTGATGTGTGGGCACAGCCCTCTGCAGACTCTGAACACCTTCGCAGAAGACCTTCCCTGCATGGGATACTCACTCAGGGGCTTGTTTGTTCACCTACTTTATTTATCATTATTTACAAAGCAACACTGTAAATTAGTACTTTGTAAGTCTGGGAGGGCAGCTACAGACACATAAACACCCCACATACATACAAACATACAGGCTACTATATTCACATATACACATATACATGCCTGTGTACACATACAAACCTCTGTAGCTATACACAGATACATGATGAACTCACATGCTCACATATCTACACATACAATATGTATTCACACATATACTTACACATACTTGTATAGATACATACTTGCAGGATCTACACCATACACACGTACATACACATACCACAGGATTTCACAAGCAATACATACTTGGAAGAATGGCACTTCTCAAGACCTTCTCTTGCAAGAATTCTTGCACACTGGAACAATTCTGTTAGATTTTCCTGAATCCAAATCCTGGTTTCAGAGTCCTGAGCAACATTCAGTGGCTATAAAGGCAGGGTTTAGGGTTGAGATCTCTGTCCAAAGAGTTGTCTCCCTGGTGATAGCCCACAAATATCTCTCATTTGAGAAGATGAATGTTTTAGGAAAAACAGAGATGGATTTTTTTCCCATCTCAAACTTTTCCTACCTAAGAAAAGTATCCCAGATGCCTTTGAAAGTTCAGGGAAGGCAGACTCTACCAAGGAAGGGAAACAAACAGCTCCAGCCCTTGCTGGAGCATTTACATAACAAGACACTCTTGTCCTTGCACATGCCCCATGCTACCATGCATAATAGAGTTGGAGACACTTAGACTCCTGATGAGAACTCTTAGGGGTCTAGGGGAGAGCCTGTCCTCTCCTTAGAGCTGTTTCTCAATGATGGCGTCACTGAGCACAAAACTCCATCCACTGTCTCTAGTTAAACTCCTCCCACTTACATCTGAGAAAATAACAGGTTTTCCTGCATTGCTATGAAACAAGCTTAAATCAATAGCAAGTCAAGCCTTGGAATAAAAGAGTCTTTATGGCCCGGGAAGGTGACAGCTGAAGGTTGCCTTTGAGCAGTGTCAGGTTTGTGTCTCCCTGGGGTCCCCCATGGTGCAGTGTCTCTCTGTGCCTTTGTCTGCATGAAAGTCAGCCCCTTCCAGATTATCCTAAGGAGGGCAGGAGATACAAATTCTGCAGTGGGTCCACCAGCATCTTATCCTTTAACTTGTATTTCCTGTTAATTCTAAAATTACCAGACATAGCTTTACAGGTAGTCCTGTAAAGCTATGTCTGGTACATCTACACAAAGCGGTTTGAGCCCAAGATCCCCTCCACCTGCCTTTTCTGAGGGCCATGCATCTTTATCTTGCTGTAATACACTTTCAAATCAGGACCTGTACATAACTACGCTTAAACCTTTGTGGGTTATAGCCGAGGGAGAACTCATGATCCACACTCTTCTTAGAGGCACTTGGGTGCCTCTGTGGTGCTAATGAAAGAAGGTTGTTTGTTTGTTTGTTCATTTAGGTGTTTGAGACAGGATTTTATGTATCCCAGCATGATCTGCAGCTCACTCTGTTACCAAAGTTGACCTTGAATTTCTGGTCTTCCTGCCTCCCCCTGTGAAGTGCTGGGACCATTGGTGTGTATACCATTGTGATGACTGAACTTTGTCCCCTGCCCACTCAGGAGGGTCTTAAAATTTAAAAAGATTGTGAACATCATCTTGACATCTTTCAGTGATATAAGCCCTAAGTTATCTCTCAGTAGTATAAGCCCTAAATATAGTGCACTAGACTTGTGCTTAAACCAGTCTCCTAATGGCTCCATCCTTTGTTCTTTCTCTTCTTACCCACTCCCCTCTTTACTTTCTCTTTCTTCCTGTTTGTTCTCCCTCCCCCATTTGCTGTGTTGACTCTCCCTTCCTTCCTTCCATCCTTTCTTTCTCCATGACCTCACTCTGTTCCATGGCTCCAGAGTGTGACCCTTTCCTATACAAGCTGGTCCTCAAAAGCCACATCCCTGGAGTCCACAGCCCACTCCATGCGCAGCAGCAGTGCCCAGGTATTCACCTCCCCAGCTCCTGGGCAGTCACTTGCTTTCCTCGCTTCTCTGCCATCATCCACCCTATCTGCTGCTAACACCTGAGGGCTAAGGGTTCTATGATTAAAGCTCCTTCCTCAGCTGCTACTCTCCTAAGATTCCAGAGGACCAGAGATGGGTTTCAAATGAGCTCTGCCTGTCTCAGCCTGTCTAGATCACACAGGCAGTGTGAGCAGAATAGGATGCAGAGTAGAGGATGAAGGGCCAGTCCTAGTTCAAACTGCATCTCTACTTGCCTGGAGACTGAGCCTGAGCCCTTCTGTAGGAATTGCAAATGCCCTGGACTGCAAATCTTGTTTCTCTGGCACTGAAATGGACAGCCCCTCCGTTCTGTAATATGTCTCCTTTGCAATGAGCCACAGGGAAGGTGTTTCTTGGGCCAAAGCAGAGAGTAAACCCCTGAGCCCCAGTCTGTCTCTTAGTTCTTTTACATCCAGCAGAGCAGGCTGGTCAGTGATCTCTAACAGAGTCCTTTCTGGTGCTAGGGTGTACTGTGCTGCATAGGCCACTGGGGTTAACTTGAGCAATTTCTTTTTGATCTTTTTAAGCTCCTCATGGAAACAAAGCAAGGATGACATGGCACCAGTGCTCCTCCTGGAGATTATCGGAACAAGGCAGGGGGCTGGTCTTGGACAAAAACTTTCCAATAAACAATTTCCAGCTGAATACTTTGCAGCACTAGGGGAGGCAGAAGAGGGTAGGAACTTCCTCATAAGATCAAAGATTTATACAAAGGATTTTTCTGGGTGGTAGTGGTGGAAGTGGTGTGTGCCTTTCATCCTAGTACTCAGGAGTCAGAGTTAGGTAGATCTCTGAGTTCTAGACCAGCCTAGTCTGCAGAGCAAGTGCCAGGACAGGCAAGCCTACACCACAGAGAAACCCTGTCTTGAACAACAAAATACAAAAACAAACAAACAAAAAACCAGAGACAGAGAAAGAGAGACAGAGAGACAGAGAGACAGAGACAGAGACAGAAGAAGCAAAAGATTTTGTTTTGTTTGGTGGCCAGATAAAAAGTAGCCACAGCCATTTCTTCAGAAACCCAGCTTAGAGAAAAAAAGAAAAACTAAACAACAAAAACAAATATATCATCTCTCATCTTTAGCTCTCAAGATCTCAATCCTGGGAGCTAAATATGAGAAACAGGATGTTTAAATGTCTGGTGTCTGTCAGAGCAGCAGCTATAGAAACAGAATATCAATATAGATATACATAGATGGGTGATGTTGAAAGGGATGGGTGATGTTGAAAGGGGCAATGGATATTGTCTATAAAAGTTTTCCTTTATGTGTTTGTTCATGAGTGTGCACAGGCATGGAGAGGTCAGAGGTCAAGCTTCCTCATGAGCCCTTTCTCTACTTAATTTTCAGAATCCGAGTCTCTCATTAGCCTGTCTCTTGCCAAGTAGGTTAGAATGGCTGGCCAGTGAGCCCCAGGATCCTCCTCTTTCTGCTTCCTCGGCCCTAGACCGTGCTTCTGCACCACCCACCAAAGGAGCTATTTAAGTGGGTTCTGGGGATCACGCTCATGTCCTTGTGTTTGCATGGCAAGCACTTTATCAACTAAGAAGCCTTCACCCCAAGAGTTTCCTATTAATGTACGGTGCAAGGCAACGCCAAAAAGCCTCATGTTAGCAATACACGGGCTGCTAGAGAATGAATGTTTGCACAATCCTATGCTTTCCCCTGTGTTCCATTTTCTTATCTCATGCTCCTCTTTTTCTGTGCACATTTCTAACCCAGATCACTCTTCTACCCAGAGGGAAAAAAGATGCACGTATTAAATGTTTGAAGGCTGTGGTGCCCAGTTCCCTGAACACAAAGCATACTTGTTTGATGGAGAGGAGATTTTCCAAGTCTGATTTCCTAACGATTCACCCTTTCCCTTGTACTTGTGATAAATTCCAGTTGTATAGTTTAAGTGGTCATTGAATAGATCTGCAGTTCTGCTGTCTACAGTTTTAACATGCTTGAATGATCTCAAAATGAGGCAATCGTTTGAGCAGAAACCCAGAGAGGCCTGGGAGGCAGAGCTTGCCTGAGACTGATCCTGAATTCAGCAGCCTCAGGCTCTCGGTGCAGACAGGCTCTGAGTGTGTTGTAGCAGAGTGACCCCAGGGTCAACTCTTCCATTCCTCCTCCTGCACAGGTAGACAGCCAGCAACTCTGCATGTGCTTAAAATGAGTTCGACCTGCTGTGTTCCTTTGAAGGAGGAAGGAACATAGGCATACCTCGAGCCATATTGCTCACTGCCTTTCTTGGTTCATGGAGTGTTTTTAGAGAAGGTAACGTCTGGTCCACTGGCCCTACAGTTGTTCTTTTCTTCTGGAGGATTCCCTTCCTTATAATGGGAGGCAGTATTTTAAAACCCTAGAATTCTTTTTTGAGTGTGTGTGTTTGTGTGTGTGTTTCTGTGTGTGTGTGTGTGTGTGTGTGTGTGTGTGTGTGTTCATGTGTCTGAGTGCAGACAGGAAGCTGTGCTGTAGCACACAGTATACCTTCAGAGGTCAGCTTTTGGCCCTCAATCTCTGTCTTGTCAGAGAAAGAGTCTTTTGTTGATTGTGGCCAGTGTGCTGATCTGCTGTCTCTGCCTCTTAGTGCTATTGCATACTTGTGTACTAATGGTCCTGAGATTAAGTATGTTATGAGGATCTTAACTCAGGCCTTCCCACTTGCAAAGCAAGCACTTTACTCGGGGATTACATCTCCAGCCTTGCAAGCTTGATTGCAGAGATGTGAGAGAAAAATTTAGGACTACAACCCATCTCTAATGCTGTGCACCCAAATCTCCAGCTTTACTTCGTATTTATTTTTGTTTTGTTTGAAAGTGTGTCTAACCATTTAGCCCAGCAATCCTCCTGCTTCAGCTTCCCAAGTACTGCAATTACAGACTTGTATTACCTTGCCCAGTGCTAGCTTTCTGTGTTCTGCATAGACTATATGTTTGTCGATTTCCTGGTGTATGTTGGCCCTCTGAATATTTTCCTGGTAACAAGTTCACAATGAACTCACTCCCTCCTCAAGATGTCAAACAGTAATTGGACCTTGGGATTTTTACCTCCCAACTACTATACAAATGTATGAAATGATTCACTGTTCTGTTTCCATGTTAGAGTCTTGGGTGAGGAAAACCTCACCACCTGTATGAATTAGCCCAGGGCTCCTTCTGCATGCCTCTACATTCCATTTTGTGTGCATACACCTGATGATTTGCTGACTATGTGAAGTCTGGTGTGTTTTGCTGTCATCTCTGCCAGAGAGTGTATAGTCCCAACGGGCCCCTTCTCACCCCTTCCTCTGGTCCCCAGAGGTCAAGTGAGTTGTCATTCATCTGAAGGTGTTCCATGATTTTCTCATACCAAGACTCTTTTACATGGTGTTTCTTTTATCCCTGTTTTACATGATCTCCCCTACCATCCAGTTTTCACACACACACACACACACACACACACACACACACACACACACACACACATGACATTATAATTCTGAGGTAATCTGTCTGTGAACCTCCATCACTGGACGGAGTTGCTTGGTCTAGGTCTCTTTCTACTATGTCTCCTTTAGTGCAAGGCTTCTGTGGCTGTTCATACAACGTCTTGATGCATTCCTAGGAACGAGAAATATAATTTGTTTATGACTTTGTTGTCCAGTGGTTTAAGTGTAAAAGACAGAAGACACATTACTGATCTTGTCCATTATGTAACCTAACTTTTTCTGGACAATTGTCATATCCCATTCCCTTCATCCCCTTGCCCTGGCTTCCCCTGCCCTTTTTACCTTCCCTTCCTTTCCTCTCTCTTTCATTCTCCTTGCAGTCTCCTTCTCCCCTTCCACTCCTCTCCTTTCTCTCTCCCCTTTCCATCCCATTTCTCTTCTTTATCCCACACAATACCTATGAACCTTTTCTCTTTGTATTTTAAAGTCCTACGACTTTATGAGTCTATCATGACTCCCATAGACCTTATGGATCTCTAGGCTTTACTGTAGAACTGCTGGTTTCTCACCATGTCATTTAAGTGACAGCCACATCACCTTCCGGCATGACTTTCTCACAGTGTTGGCAACAATCACATACATGATTGTGCCAGAAGGGAAATAGGGAACAGCAGTTGTTAGTCACCTCATAAGAGGAGGTCACACTAGCAGCATGCACTGCTTACTCCAGGATATTTCCTTCTCTGTTCACTTTTTCCTTCTTAATGACTGCAGTTGGCTGCTCTTACCGCTGAGAATGACTGCATCACTTTAAGTCCAGGTGGTGTTGACGCAGAAGTCAGTCAGAGATTGTTTGGGTATCAGCTGTGAACTTTCTGCCTCTTCCTTGAAAAGAAGCAAACAGACCCAGCAGTGTGAGTTGGAGCATGTGTGAGTTATTAATAATTTACTCGATCTATTGATGCTCAGTAATTGCCAGAGCTGAGAAAAGTTAGTTAATGATGTACCTGCCTGCACCACATTATAATTATGATGGTAGTTCCCCTATTATTAGGGCTGAGTAGGTGTTCCCATTAGCAACCTCAATTGTCAAGCTGATTGTCTTAGCCATTGCGAATCACATCAGGCCAAATCTTGGCAGACACTCTCACAGAGTGGATACACTTCCTTCCCAAAGTATTGTTATGCTAGCACAGAAGTGTCCTCCCTTAAATGACAGAAACTATAAAGCCTGTTCTGCTTTTGGAACCCTCTTGTTATGGCCTGGATGGCCATGCATTGGGGGACATTGTGCAAGGAAAAAAGCTGAGTTTTGTTGTCATGGATACTACATTGGTTCAAATCAGATCTTCTGAGCAAAACAGGTTCATTGCATTCATTTGTGGGAGAGTGGTGTGTGTGTGTGTGTGTGTGTGTGTGTAAACATGTGGGATGTAGGAGTCAAAGGACAACTTTTGAGTTCTCTTTCTAATTTGTGGGTCTTGGAAATCAAGCTCTGGGCGTCAGACTTGGTGCCGTGGTCCATTCACCCTCGGAGGCATCTGGCCGCCCTGAACATGAATTTGTAAACATTATCCATGGAGCATGAGTTAGATCATGCTTTTGATCAGTTCTCCTTGAACTTGGATTGTTTTATCTCAAGTAAGAGAAACTCAGTGTCAATCTATGTATATACCTTTTAAAGACTGAAACTTAATGGCTCATTAAATTAGGAGTCAAAAAAAAAAAAAAAGTACAGAGTATTCAAGTTGCTCTAAAACCAGAATAAGTAGGGTGGCTAATGTTTCACCACATTCCTTATCATTTGAGTGTCTGTGCTGCCCAGCTTTTGGTTGACACACATGCCTGGTGGAAAAGTTCATATTGATCCATTCTTTCAAAGGTTTCTGTCAAAGTAAACTGGCCCTATTACTTTGAGTCTGAGGTAAGACTGACTATCTTGGTGGTGAGGGCATTCAGCAGAAGAGGCTACTCACCCCCATGGCAACTAGAAAGTAGAAATGCAGAGAGGATAATCCCTGTGTGGGGTGGAAGAATACTTTAAAAGATCACCCAAATAACCCAGTTCCTCCAACTAGGCCCTGCTTCCTTGTAGCCATTGAGCCATTAATTATCCATTGGACTAATCCATTGATGATGCAGTTGTGTCCATGACACTTCTCTCAATAGTACAACAGCTCAGGATTAGGCATTCAACATATGAGCCTTTGAGAGGGCACTTCCTCTTCCAACCATTACCATCTGGCTTTATTCCCAAGGAAATTTTTATCAGGTGATCAGTCACAGGCCTCCAGGCCATATTTTTAATATGTTATATTTCACAAAGCAATACAATCTCCTATAGAGTTTCCATGCATGAAAGGAGAAGGGTCAGTCAGGGAAATGGCACAGTGTGTAAAACACTTGTCACTGAGCCGGCCCGCCTCAGTTCAATTCTCAGAACCTACATGATGGAAGAACAGACTCCTGCAAGCTGCTCTCTGACCTCCTCATGCTTCCAGGCTTCCTGCCCTACAAAACATGCATACATACATATATATGCATAAATACATAAGGAATTAATACATACAGATGAATTGATGTTAAAAATATACTGAGAAGATAAGAGGGCTGCAGATATGGCTCAGTAGTTACGAGTAAGTACTGTTCTTGCTGAGGACCCAAGATGGGGTCTCAAGGGAGCTGATACAGAACCTAAGTCCTTGTCCCCAGCCTCTGCAGGTCACTGAACTCAATATATGTACCATACACATACACACAATTTAAAATAAAATAAATCCTAAAAATGAATAAAAGGAGAAAGTGCAGGAAGTGGAAATTCCCAGCCATAAATTGATGCTTGAGGTTGGAAGGAAAGTAGATCCCATGGCACAGGCTGGAAGTGTCACTTCTGGGGTCAGCAGAGCAGTACTGTGCCCACTGTGGTCTAAATGCAAGGACAAGTGCTACTGTTAAAGATGGAGGGCAAGGACGATGGACAAGAAAGAAATTGAATTGTCTACCACACTGTGTTCATTGCCACATTCCACTCTTTGTCTCCTTGATGCCCCACCCTCCAAAAAAAGCAGTAACCATCAACTCTTTACAACCATCACAGGTCGACACACTCTTACAACTTCGTCTCTCTCTTCATTCCTAACATTTAAAATCAAATGGTGCCATAAGTTTGTGTGGCGTAGCTGGTTGTGTGGTCCTGGAGATGACATGCGGTACAGTTCGTTAGATGCTGTTTTTGCATCATTGCCACTAGCCTCTCTGTTGTTGCAATGTCACTGGAGAGACATGAGTTTGTGAGTCCTCACATTAGTGAGAAGGAATTTAGCATGGAAAATCATTGCCTTGGCTCCAACAGAAAATAGCTTAGGTGAATTTCTTCTCAGGTCAGGGAATGACATATTGCATCCCAACATGGTAGAAAGTTTTCTTTTCCAAGAAAAGCCAACAAAACTTGTAGGTCACAGAGAAGACCCATAGTTCCCCCAGAAGACTCCAGCTGACATATGCTATGAAAATGGTTTCCAGGGACTTAGTCATGCAAGTAAAGGAAGGGAGCAAAGACTGAAGACCCATCCAGTGATGACTTCATTGATGGGTTTTAGAGGAGAGATTTGCAGTTTGCTGCGAATGTGCCCCTCAAGGGTAGTTCTTGCCCAGATGTTTCCTTCCCCCCTCCCTGGCCCTCATGGTGCATAGCCTCTTACAGCTCATGCTCCTGCCACCAAGCCACCATGGCTCATTGTATGACCTAAGCCCTGCAGCCAGCATTCTTGGGCAGACTTTGAAGAAGCCTAGGGATTCAGACATCCTAGGGGATACAGCCTCATGCTTCTCAAATCTTTTCATTTCTTAATGTATGAACTGCTTATTGTCTTGTATAAAACTTATTTCTTAAAATCATACTGTGCTTAAAGATAGATAAATAAATAAATAAATAAATCAGTTTTCTCCTTTGCCAGTGTTCACTATAATCTGTGCCACTTGGTGGATATAACCATTTTGTTTTTATTTTTGTTTTGTTTTGTATTTTTTTCTAATAACTCAACTTTGGGTAAGAAAACAAAAGTGAAACCACTATCAAATGCATACCTGGAGGCACAGGTCAATTCTCCTCAACTTTCCCATGTCTATTGATCGAGATAAATCAATAAACATGATCTGATTTAGTCTCTACAGCCGAAGTATGAGTGTAACCTTTTTATTTTCATCTTCTCTCTTTGTGGCACCTTCCAGGAAACGCTGGAGTTAGCAAGAAAGAGCATCTGTTAGAAAGAGGAAGGTGTGTCTATTTTTCTTGCTGTGCATTTTGGCGAAGTCACTGTGTTGGGAAAAGTACAAGGAATATGATTCAAAAAAGTCAATCATCTGGCACTGTTGCTCTCAATTCAAGATTGAAAAAGATAGATGTAGATTATTCCAGTTAGGCACCGACACCAGTACAGACATCCCTTCCCCAATAAACAAAATGGAAATCAGGAGAGGCAGAGGCCTTATCTTGACATCTCCGTGGGTTCACTTTTCAATTTGTCCATCATTGCCATCATCGTTGTTGCTTCCATTATTAATATTTAAACAGCAGAGTTGTGTAAACATTCTGCCAGGAGGCTTAACAAAGTAGAATTTATGCAGACATTTTTGTAGGTGGAAAAAAGCCACTCAAGAGTATTTTGCTTTTAGGTGGATTTTTTTTTCAACATCCAAACGGCATTCTCTGAACACTACCATGTGTCAATTCTTGTGAGATTAAGAAATACCCCGGGTGCCAGGTGTGGTGGCACGTGCCTTTAATCCCAGCACTCCAGAAACAGGGCAGGCAGATCTCAGTGAGTTTGAGGCCAGCCTGGTCTGCAAAAAGAATTCCAGGTCAGCCAGAGCTGACCAGACCAGAGAAACCCTGTCTGGAAAACTAAAAAGAAAAAAAAAAGAAACAAACAAACAAACAAATAAATACCCAGAGTTAGGCTGTGGATAGAGTGCCTGCCTATTACCTACAGAACCCTGGGTTTCAGCAGAAGCTCAGCATATAATCTACCATGGTACTGACCTGTAGCCACAACATTCAGGAGATAGATGCAGGAGGATCAGAAGTTCAGCATTATCCTTCCCTTCATCGTGACTTGGGCACCAGCCTGAAATACATGAGACTATCACAGGAGAAAAAGAGAGTGAAAAGGGATGAAAAAAGACCCAGAATCAAGACATAAGTCACAGTTCTTCCTCTTTTCAATTGGAAGAAAGGATGCTCTGGGGATATAAATAGATGCAAGCCACCACTTGTGAAGGGGCAGGTGCACAGTTTTATGGGTGGTACGGAATGGACCACCCCCTCTGTGCATGGAGATTACACAGACCCCAGTTAATGCATGTAATAGTTCCAAATTATAAAACTCCATCATGAGACCCCCCTGAATAGTCTTGTTCTTATAACTTATCTGACCATTTGCTTAGATGCTTAGGGATGGGGCCATTTCTGCGTAGCTTTGAGGTTATAAACTACTCTTCCTGTTCAGTTATTCCTGCTAAAGGTTAAAGAGGCACCAAGAGGATGCTGACTGACATGGGCAGTTGGGAGAAAGCAGGGAAAGTGAATCAGAAAATTTACATTGGAAATTAGCACAATTTGCTGTGTGTGTGTGTGTGTGTGTGTGTGTGCATGCACTCGCGCGCAGGTTTGTGTTTGAATATTCATACATGCCAAACACATGTGTAATTAAACATTAAAGTAAGATGTTACGAGTAGTATTTATTTAATTCAGTGTGTCCAAATTAGTGCAGTACATATTCTAAAACCTACTTCAGAGATAGCAAAACTAAGGTTTCAGAATGTTATTACTTGCTTAGCATTAGATGGTGATGGTAATGTACAGGTTTTATCCTTGCTTTAAATTTAACTTCACTCTCAAAATAGCACATTGCCTTGAACTAGGTGGCTGCAGTGTCTGCCTTGTGCTGTGCTTTGAGATTGTTCTCTGTATGCCTGTATTTGAAAAGCCTAAGTGCTACTGTGAAATTCATCTTTTTGTAATTAAAGCTGACATAAAATTGAGGTTGTTTGCCCTAGAATTCTGACACCATGGACTTCATACTCTTGTCAGATCACTATAGGAAGCAGCTCCCGGGAAAGAAATCAAAAGTGGCAAACAAAAGAAATAGCCATATTCCTTGTGTTGGCTGATTCCATAAAGATCTACCACCCACCTACCTGCTCCATTCTTCACATCCAACCCTACCCATTGAATGACTGCATTAATATGTGCAAATACTAACACACATGCATACAGCCATTCACACATACATGCCTGTGCATCAACACGTACTCACACATATATGCACATCTGTGCACACCCACTCTCACATACACATGTATATGATATTTCCATATTGGGTGATTAGAACTTACTCTTTCCACTAGCTTCATAGTTTTCCATATTTTTATTCATTCTGTGCCTCAGTGATGCATATTAATGACTTGGTTTGTATTGATTTTTATTTTCTTCCTGTTTCAGAAATTGTGTCTATTTATGCTTCTGTTTTTCTGTATTTGTACATTTTTATTTTTAGAATAATTTCCTACTAGAGAGTAGCTACATCAATTTATTTTCATAGATATTACTAAGACTTGCCCTCTGTAAAAGGTTTTACCTATTTATGTTCCTGACATCTACATGATAACCTGTCATTACAACAACGAAAACATACCTTTTAGAACACATTTCTCCTGTAAGCAACATATATCCTCTACTGTTAGACTATGAGGGTTGAACGTGATACAAGGCATTTTCCTGTGCTGGTCACGCTGTATTTGATTATATTGCTCTGTAGTCAATGATTATGTCAATCGTGAGAAGATGAGGTGGTGTCCTTCTCAGCACAGGTTAATGGAGGAAACTCACTGAACATTCTTTTAGCCTTAGCATTACTGGCTGGATCACTGTCTTGTGTATCAGCACAGCACATCATTTGCTCTTGAGAATCCTATATGAACTCTTGAGGCAAGAAGAAAGACCTTCTGCTTCAATGATTAAATTCAGAGGGCAGGAGATGGTTGAAAACATGTGTCATACATAGAATACTGTTTCAGTGTAGAAACCAATGTTAGGTAAATAGAGGTTTGTACTCATGGGAAACGAGGGTAGGAGATGGGGCTGTGCTGAAATCTGAGGATACCTTGGGTCAGTCAGTTCACATAATGCTGTGTTATAATGTTGCCATTCCACTTTAGGAGGCGGAGGCAGGAGGATGAGGAATTGTAGGTCATAGTCAACTACATAGTGAGTTCAAGGCCAGTCTGGGCTATGTGGGACCCTGTTCAAAAGTCGAGAGAGAGAGAGAGAGAAAGAGAGAGAGAGAGAGAGAGAGAGAGAGAGAGAGAGAGAGAGAGAGAGAGAGAGAGAGAGAGAGAGAGAGAGAGAGAGAACACAAAAAGTAGAGTATAAAATCAGAGAAGTAAAGGTGACTATGTACAGCTGGTTTTATTCTGACAGCTAAGCTAGGTCACAGCTCCCCAGTATGTGGCCAATCACTAATCTAGATGTTATTGTAAAATCTGTTTTGAGAGACGTTTGACTATGAAGTCTGTGTAAAGGAGATTACTCCTTAAACTTGGTGGGCCTCACCCAATCAGCTGAAGGCCTTAAGAGGAAAAGCCCGAGTGCTGCAAGGAAGTGAAAGCTTCAGTCAGACCTCTGGACTTTCAGCTCAGCTCCACGAGCATGGAGGCAAGCCTTGTGCTCAAGACATGAAGTCAGACATGAAGGAATGCTGATGTGACCACGTAATTCATGCCCAGAGATAGAGTGGTCATGCTCTTGATCAGCTCTCTTGGGTGTCGTTGCTTGGATCTCAGATAATTTAAAATGAATCAGGAATGGAAGAGACATAGCACCTATCTTAAAAGGAAACTACCAGGAATCCAAGATTCAGGAGACTCTTAAGTACTGAACATAACAGAGCTGCTGTGAGAGGGGATCCCTCACTTTCAGGAGCGAGCACGGAAGCTCTGAAGATGGAGGCAGGGAGGCAGAAGTGGGTAACTGATTCTACACTCTCTGCTCCCGTTTTTAGTTACAGACACCTCCTGGGGGTGTAGTCTCTTCTTCTCTGCTATAGGCAATGCCATTTACAGGAGGCATCATTGCTTGAAAAACCCTTGAACTTCCTACCCAACTTTCTCCCATTGAATACCCACCCAGGCTCTCTCAACACATGCATGCCAGCTGTATATAGCAACAGCCTTTGAGTATCCCATACAGTGGGAATAGAGAGACAGTCAGACGCTTGGCTATGACCATATTCACTAATTATGGTAATGCCAACCCTTATGATTTCATTTTATTTTGCTTTTGTTTCCCCCTTGATGTTTGAATTACTTCCTTCAGGAGATTGTCACACTAATTAATTGTTTTGTGTTTTTCTTGACATGTCTCAGCATTATCTGGGCACTTGTGATCATGTGTCTCTTAGGAATATCTGGAGCATTTGTAAAGATTATGAAACTAATTTCTTCTTATATCTAAATGTTATCTCTCTCTCTTTTTTTTTTGTCTGTTTCTGTCTGAGAAAGTTAAATGTTGCCAGTTTTCTGAACCTCATGTGACCTTGAACTTCTTGTCAATTTTGTTCACACAATGAAATCACATCCCTAGTCTATTCTTTTGTGACATCTCAGTCATTAGCAAACATTCAGTGCCTGTGACAGAAGGTACCTTCTTTTTCTGGCTGTGTTGCAGGCTTTTCTTTGCTCTTGCTCTGGCCCGTTGTTGTTCCTGGCTGCCAAATGCCAGTTTTTCTGAGGAGCCTTTTTTCTGTCTTTGGCTTGAGCAGCCTTACTTGCAGACCTTCAGTGTAGACATCAAGGCCACTGTCAGATGCTAAAATGATTTTCTGAGACTCTGTATCTATGGATAACAATAGTGCCTGTCTGCATCAGGGATGCACAGAAGGATGGAGTGGCATGATCGATTAGTGATGCCTGCCATGGTTGTGGAATGGGGAAACAGTTTGCTGAGGTATGTTGACTTCAATTCAGCAGGTCAAACCCTCCTCTCTGAATCAATTGCTGATCCCTCTTACTTTGTTCCCTTTCAGCACTTCAGTGTTCTCTCACCTAGTTTCTTAACTCTCAAGCAGCTATTGTAACAGTGCAGAAGAATGCAGAGAGGATCTTGGAAGGGGAGGGAGAGGCCCAACACACACTGGCGTTTTCTGTTCTTCATGCAACTTGGAGCATAATTACTCGTAGGCCCCCTCCTTCAAAAAGGAGCCTCTGGAGACTTGATGGGGCAGTTTAAGAGCTATGTTTGGGGACTTTCATTATCTGTTCTGTGGCTTCCCTCTACCATTTATCCATAGCTCATCAGGAACTGGAGATAATTACACAGCCTTGTTCTCCTACTTGTGGACTTATATAACTATGTCGATGTACTTCTCGATGCTTCTTGTGTTACTTTAGAGTGGATTAAAAACATTCATCATCTATCTCCTAAAGACACTATGGCTCTCACTAATGCTCACAGACACAGTTCTTAACCAGGACAAGGTATTCTGTAAGCTTATTGACCTTCATTGACAGTCACCTTTTGATTACCTTTACAGTTTGATGGTGATGGTGATGATGATGATGATGATGATGAGAAGGTCTCTGCAACCAAGGCTGGTCTTGCCTTTCTAGACCTTCTGCCTCCACCTTCTGGGTGCTAGGATACTTGCTGCACATCACAACAGGCTCTGTTTGTGTGGTGAGGGGATTAAGTCCAAGGCTTTATATGTGTGTGGAGAAGTACTCCACTAACTGGGGTATATGAGTTGGGAGAATATTTGCCCACATTTTACAGATGCAGAAACAGGGACACACCCTGGTTAAATAGCTTATAGAAACAGGTTACCTAAGAACTATCAGGTGCTCATTTCAAACTGGACCATAGAACTGCAGGGAGGATTTCACTACAGTACTGGAAATGAGCAGATTTACACATGCAAAACCAAGTGAGCTTTTCCAGTTTTTCTGAGGAGCCTTTTTCCTGTCCTTGGCTTGAGCAGCTGTATCTAGAATCATCTCTCGTGCCACTTGCAAGGAGGTAGGCTAGCTTTCCCAAAGATGCTGTCAATTTAAAGACTGGATAGTTGACAGTTCCAGTCAGCCCTAAGCTTCAAACATGGAACATGTTCAACTGATTTGTGTTCGGAGCAGCCTGAATGAGAAAGGATCTGTGTCCCTGGAGCGAGGCTCAGTGGTCGGGGGTTGTCTCAGACTCATTTCCTAAGCAGTGAACCACCAGAAGCATGTTTTTCCCCAACAGACAGACAGCCTGGGAGGTTTTCCCACTGGTCCCGACATTTACCAGAACAAGTGTCTGTTTCCTTCTCTCCAAGCCTCTGCCAGCTCCTCACAAGGGAGTGAGCATCTTGCCAAAGGAACCCCTCCAAGCCCTGCAAGATGTGCCAGGAAAGTCAACAAAAGTTGGTGCTGCTCACCCCAGCTGAAGCTGGACAGTTGTGGGGCAAGGGTATCTAGTTACTAAATTAATGAATGAAATACCATCTGTCATCTACTTATCTGTCCAAATAATTATCAATTCACGCATCCTTTCACCTGTACATGCATACATCATTGATATGTGTGTGTATTATATTGAATATGATCTATGGTATATATCATATATATATAGTGTAAATGTAAGTTTTTGTTAGTTCTTATTTTATGCTTGCAATTTTAATAACTGTTCATTCTTTAAAAATAGAATTATATCATTTGTTTCTTTTCTTTCCTCCCTCTAAAGTGTTATATGTTCTTCCCTATGTTTTTCAAATTCATGGCCACTTTAGTTGTTCATATACAGGTATAGATATAGATGTAGATGTAGTTACAGATATATACATAGATATATGATACAGATATATAGATAGGTAGATATAGATATCAAATAGATATAGGTGATATAGGTGATAGATATAAACAGATAAAAATACATAGATAAATATAGATAGATATTGTCTTAATTAGGGTTTTATTGCTGTGAACAGACACCATGAGCAACTCTTATAAGGACAACATTTAATTGGGGCTGGCTTACATGTTCAGAGGTTCAGTCAATTATCACCAAAGCAGTGTTCAGGTAGGCATGGTGCAGGAGGAGCTGAGAGTTCTACATCTTCATCTGAAGTTTGCTAGTAGAATACTGGCTTCCAGGCAACTAGGATAAGGGCCTTGAAACCCACATCCACAGTGACACACCTACTCCAAGAGAGCCACACCTACTCCAACCTTCTAACAGTGTCACTCCCAAGCATATACAAAGCATCACAGATAATCAATGTCCCCAAATATAAATATGCAATGTGCTTGGTTCATACAATGATATATGATGATATTTTTATGTTTATGTTTTCATGCATGATCCTTCAGCATTTGATAACCAATTAATGCAATCTTCCCAGGGAAAGAGGGCCCCATGCTTAACCCCATTGTCCCTTAGCTGCCCGAAGTTCTTTGTATGAAGCTGAGAGCAGGTGCCTAGTGTTAGTGAGTCGCTGTGTCTTGGAGGTGAATCGTCCATCACCACTTTACTAAGCCAGCATCATCTCACCATTTTCTATATTTGTCCTCATACCACAGGTAACCTTAGTCCTTGCCCCTCATCAAAGTAACTTCTTTTTGCAGTGTATGAAGAGACCAACACAGAAAAATTGTACAATATATTTTGTTCATATTCACTCCCTCCCTGAGCTCTTCCCCAATATACATTTCTTTCCCTAATTTCTCAACATGGTGTCATTTTTTTAAAGAAAAGCTTCAGGACAAATTTGTGCTGTCAATTCTTGGATATGTGCCATTCCAGTGAAGAGTGATCTACTTACCAAGGGAACACATTGCTTCAAACAAAAACTCTCTCTCTCTCTCTCTCTCTCTCTCTCTCTCTCTCTCTCTCTCTCTCTCAGTAGTTAATAACTGCCTACAACTTTATGGCTACTAGTAGATTTGCATGCCCACATACTCTTTCCATGTTGGGATTTTTGTCTGGCTTGATCTTACACAGGTTTTGTAACAGAATGTACAGTGGTTGTACAGTCACACAACATGAGTTCAAATGTGTAGATGCCTTGCAGGCCAAGAAGATTTCCTTGAAGTCATCAACCAACTCTGGGTCTTATACTATTTCCTCCACTTTCCTATGTCTTTAATTATATATATATATATATATATATATATATATATATATATATATATATATACAGACAGACAGACAGATATATAAGAGGAGAGACAGGAATGGTGAAAGGGAGGAACAGATGAAGCAATGGAGGGAGATTTGAAGAGCAGGATGAAAAGGGGAAGAAAAGATAGTGAAAGTGCACATGGGATAAATAGATATAGTGGTTAAAATGAAAATACTTATTGTACCATAACTTTAATCCATAAATATGAATGAGCAGATTTTGTTATACCTCATTGTGCCAAAGATAAAATACATGTGGGAATCCAGAGGTCACAATTCTTAAGTTAATAAAGGAAAGACAAGATGGGAAATGCTCAACTTCATTTTCTTCTTTCTCATTTCCTCTTCCACATTCCCTTCTCCTCCCCTTCCTCCCCTTCCTCCCCTTCCTCCCTCTTCCTCTTCCTCTCCCTCCTCCTCTCCCTCCTCCTCTTCCTCCTCCTCCTCTTCTTCCTCCTCTTCTTCCTCCTCCTCCTCTTCTTCCTCCTCTTCCTCTTCCTCTTCCTCTTCCTCTTCCTCTTCCTCTTCCTCTTCCTCTTCCTCTTCCTCTTCCTCTTCCTCTTCCTCTTCTTCTTCTTCTTCTTCTTCTTCTTCTTCTTCTTCTTCTTCTTCTTCTTCTTCTTCTTCTCCTCCTCCTCCTCCTCCTCCTCCTCCTCCTCCTTCTCCTCCTTCTCCTCCTTCTCCTCCTTCTCCTCCTTCCCCTCCTTCCCCTCCTACTCCTCCTTCTCCTCCTCCTCTCCATCCCCTCTCCCTCTCTGCCTCTCTCCCTCTCTCCCTCTCTCCCTCTCCCTCTTCTTCCTTCTTCCTTCTTCCCTCCCCTTCCCCTCCCCCTCCTCCTCCTCCTTCTTCTTCCTCTTCTTCTTCCTTTTCCTCCTCCTCCTCCTCCTCCTCTTCTTCTTCTTCTATCACTACTTCCTCTTGATCCTGGTCTTCCTTCCCCCTTTTCCTTTACTAATTCTCTTTCCTCTTCTTCACAGACCTAAAATTGTATAAGCTCTGTGGGGAGATATCTTGGTGCCCTCAGAAGACATACTGAGGTCAAGATTAATGCATTTGTTTTTATTTTGGCCACCATTTACTTGATGATCCTGGACAAGTCAGCCAGCATCTTTATGATCCCATTCTGGTGCATGGCTTTGCAGACATCCCCATATTAGCTGTGAGAGCAAAGAGCAGGGAAATCATTCATTTTATTTATCTGGTAAGCACCATGGTACACATATAAATAATTTCTAATGTAGTGAATGCATCTTCAGCTCTTGCCTCTTCAGTCTTATTTTGCTTATATTAACACATGTCAACTGAGCTTTGGAAAGGTTCTGACTTCCTTATACTGAAGCATCAAGGAGTCCACTAGCCAATTTCTTTTGAGTGTTAGACCTTGTTTGATTTGGATGAAGGGACAGGGGATTGTATAAATGTCACTGTGGAGAGCCCTTGTCCCCTGGTGATTAGTAACCTTATCAATCCAGAGCAAAGAGACATAAATAGAGAATTGAATTTGGAAAATGGCACACAGATGAGGATATTTTATTGGCCATATATGAAGAAGCTGATCTGGTTGCATCTTTTCCTTGCAGGTATTGAACAGCCCCATTCCTTGTCTGATCTGTCTCTTTCATTCTTTCTTTCTGTTTAGTTCTGCCTATAACCTCAGTCTCTTCCCATCAATAAAATCTTTATAAACTATAAATTATAAATTTGTTTATAATACAAGTTTACCCCCAACAAAATGTTTGAAAGATATTTTCCCATTACCCATGACAAATATGTGTTTATAGAAAAATCCTCATAAAAACAAACAAACAAAAATCTTAATCACAAAAGAAAAACAAGCAACAAATATGAAAGTACCCTCCTAAACTCTCTGCTGCAAAATAGAAACTTTAATGAATGACTTATTATTCTCCTAAATACAGATATACACAGACACACAGTCACACAGACACACAGACACACAGACACACACACACACACACATACACACACACCCCAACAGAGAGAAGACAGATGAAGGAACAAAAGTGGGTGAAAGGAGGGGAAGGGACAGAGAAACACCATGACTAGATTCCCTCAGAGAGAATGAATAATCTTTACTCAAAAACCCACTCAGATAAGCAAATAGCCAGGGAGGTTACAGATTACATATAGAGCTCTAAGGACAGAGGTTGGAATAAACTAAGAGACTACAGGAAATGGCATAGGTAGAGTGATTTAGAAAGAAGTACAGAATAGATGAGAGAGAATGCGCATGCAGGAAGACTGGCATGGGGACTGGCAACAATGGGGAGAAGACCTTACCAGGCATGGCTCAAGGGTCCTAAGGAATGCTTGAGGAGTCAGCCATCATGTGTGAGGCACAACTCTTTACTCTTCTAAACAGTCACATGCAGAAGTAGTAACCCTTTGTCTCAGTTTGGCTATTATTAGGAAGACTCAAGTGACATGTCAGCAAGAGACCATCTATGATATCAGCAACCCAAGTGATGGAGCAGCTTCAGGACCACTCCATAGGCTTCCCAGGAACATAGCCCATGTTCTGGGATGTGGCTTATCTCATTACTATGAAGAGGCTACGTGGACAATATTAGCCAGTTAGCATTATTCATTATGGAGGATTTTGCTTTTCTGTTTTTGTTTTCTGTTCTGAGGGCATTATGGAGAGAGTCTAAAGTTGGGGAATTTGCACCTTCACTGGCTCTCTCCCTAGTAGTTGCCAATCTTCCTTGCTGGCAGAGTGAAATTAGGTGTCAGAATCAGTCTGGAACTAATCTCAAACCAGCCCCCATGGTCATGGTCATTCTCTTGCTTTCCTTCTTACCTTCTGTTACCTGACTTCTCAATTTCATTTGAATTTATTTTGATAGACTTGTGTGTGTGCATGTGTATGTATGTGTGTGTAATATGTATGTATGTATGCATGCATATATATACATATACATATACATATATATATTCATGTGGCTGTATTTATTAGGGGGCACTTGTTCATATGGAATACAGAGTGGCTTAATTAACATTGAGAGGCTCCCTCTATCACTTTGTGGGGGTTTGTTGTTTGTTTGTTTGAGGCAGGCTCTCCCACTGACACTGAACTTCATGGATTTGGTTAGACTGACTGGCCAGTAAGCATCTGAAATCTTCCTGTCTCTGCTTATCCAGGAATAAGGATTAATGTTATAGGCACATGATGCTGTGTCCAGTTTTTATGTGGGTTTTAGGAGTCCAAATTCAGATCTCCATGCCTGAATACCCAGATAATCATTTTATTAACTGAACCATATTTCCAGTTCCAAGTACTCAGTTCTTCTAAACCAAGTCCTATGGGTTACAAAATACTACATTATAATTCACACCAACCTGAACTCAGAGAACAGGACATGATTAGAAACAGTGTCTTTGTCTTTTCTTGAGACAAAAACAAATATCTAGGAATCAGAGAGGGTTACAGCCCTAGAGAAATAGAGGAATATCCGGACATATCTAGATTCCAGCAAGGAGGCTTCAAAATGACCAAAGTATAGAGTGTGGTGCTGCCATGAAACAAGGAGATGCTATACTCTAGAAGCAACATAGGGCAAACCAAAATATAGGGAAGGATCACAAGGCTGCCAGTCCCTGAGTTCTGCTCTCTAGAACTATAGGAGAAGTGCTACTGAATTTCTGAACCTTGTAGCCAGCAGTTTGGACTAAATTGTTATGGTAACTAAGGAACCTTAGGGATCTTCAACTAAGACCAGAGGACCCAATCCAGTCAGGCTTCTGTTGATAGAGATTCTATTTACAAGTTATAGCCTTGATAACTTGTGATGTGTACTGAATGAAAATGTTCTTGTGTTCCTAGGGAAGGAGAGAGAACAGCAGCCATTACCAGTCCTATGAGTCCTAATGCACTTCTCTTTAGCTCTTTATGGAGGAAGTGTGATGACCCTTCCCTTAGGGAGATGTTTCAATCATGTGTTTATCTGGAGTGAAAATTATTTTCTTTTTTTTCCAGTTTCCTTTCTTCCACTCCTCTCCTGTCCTGTCCTGCCCTCTCCCCTCCTCTCCCACTTCTTCTCCTTCTTCCCCACCTCTCTCTCCTCTCTATAACCTGATACTGACCTAAACAAGACACAGCCTTCCTGACTCAACATCCCTAAATGCTAAACTGTCAGGCATGAGCCACCACATTTTTTCTTAGATTGCAATTTTTCATGAAGCATATCTCGTGTTTTGTTCTTTAAGGGAAAGACATAGAATGGTCAAATACAGTCTGAGGCATTCATGTGTTCGAGGGACATCATGATGCAGCCAGGTGTACTTTCTGTTACATTGATCAGCACCTCACTTCACTAGGCAGTACTGTCCTCTCTGTGAGTGACAATTTCGTATTCCTTTTCTCATAGATGAGACTCATTCAGAAAAAATGGTTTTTTTGGGGGGAGGGTTGTTTTTTTTTGTTTTTGTTTTTGTTTTTGTTTTTTTTTTGCTTTAAGTACTAGATTGTTCAGAAAGTATGTTATTCAGCTTTCCATTAATATAACAAATACGTAAGTCAAGAAAACTGATAGAGAAAAACCGGTTTAATGTGACCATGGTTTCAGATACTTCATCGCAAGCTGACTGGTCCTGTAGGTTTGGGTCTACAGATGTACACCATGGTGGGAGAACATGGCAGAGCACAGATAGAGACTCAGAAAAAAAGAGGAAGATCTTTCTTACAGCTATATTCAAGAGAATGCCCCTATGATCTGAAGAGCTTTGACATGTCTTAAAGTTTCCTCTACTTCTGATAATGTCAAGCTGGATACAAGACCTGCCACACACAAGGCTTTGGGGACACTTCAAATACAAATTATAGTAGAAAGCCTGCATGGGGTCATTCATTCTGGGCAGGAAGTGGGACACAGTTTGATTTGCATGGAGGACTGGAAGAAGACACTCTTTGACTGACATATACTAGGAAAAACCAGGCGAACACTGGGACAAAGATGACACAAGTCTTCAGTGGTCAGGGTTTTTCTGTGTACCTGGCTGGCCACTAAGAGTTGCTAGAAGAGACTCAATTACAAACTTAGTTGTGCTCACACTCATACAGAAAAGCTTCAATGAAGTAAGTTGACAGAAACCACACATAACACACACATACACATCTACATACACACACACACACACACACAGAGTGACATACACACACATACATGCACACACACACACACACACACACAGTGACATACACACACATACATGCACACACACACACAGACACACACACACACCCAGCTAAGTCATTAGCAGGGTTTTATGTGTGCTTCTAACATACATCTTGGTGAAGGCAAATTTTATGCTCTTTGCATATTTCACTGATATTTCTCAGCCACTTCTAGCCATAACTTCCCTTCCTTCCTGTTACGAATTTTCTTCCCAGATTTACTCTTCAGTCCCTAAAAATATCCAGCTCACATTATTTATTCACTCCATAATGCATACCATCCAAAGACAACAATTTTGCCAATAAACTGTTACTCTCATGAATAATTCATGCAGCCTTCATTCTCCTGACATGAACAAATATATTTTCAAATGGGAGGCGTGTGGCTCTATTTTAGTCTTTCACTCCATCTTTTAACTTAATATATTTTTTTAAGGCTTTGTGATGCCCTGCCTGAGGGGGAACTCCATGGGGACTAATTCTAAAACTCCAATTAAAAGAAATAAGCCATGGCATGGGAACATAACTAGAGTTAGATAGAGTTTGGATGGAGTGACAGGGAAGTTTGGAAGTAGAGGAAGAAGGAAGAAAGCTGTCTAGTGTTCCAGAGAGGAAAATCTATAATTCTCATGTAATAAGACAGCAGTGCCAATAATTGTTTCAACCCTGCTAACATCTGTGACTACGGTTTCCTCATATTTTATATGTAGAGAGTATGGTTATGCTGCTGACAATAATTAAATGATAATAATAATTATATGTGACAATATTATGTGACACACAAATACTGCTTGCTTCACAATGAGATATTTGACATTACACTAAGGGTTTTGCTCGTAGCAGTTTCCCAATCTTGATCTTATTTATGTTTTGAGTCAGATGATTGTTTTGAGAACATAGAAGACTGCCCAGTTAAAATGTAAGATGTTTCCCAGATTGCTTTGCTGATTTTTATCTAATGGTTGCAGTAGTACCCCTTTCCTCACCCCAAGAGGCAAATATGATTTATCTCCAGGCAGAACCCCAAAATGTCATTGAATAGAACTCTCAGCTGTAGTATGCTTACATGCATAGTCACCTTTATCTTCATAGTATTCTTACAGGTTATGTATATCTATAGATTATAAGGGAAAGACAGAAGTTTGAAGTAAACATCAGAACTAAGCTTCTAATCTGGTCTTTTAAACATGATTTGATTGTTATCCACGAGAGAGAGAGAGAGAGAGAGAGAGAGAGAGAGAGAGAGAGAGAGAGAGAGAGAGAGAGAGAGAGAGAGAAATTATGTATGTTTGGCATGTGTTCATAAGTGCCCACAGTATCCAGAGAGAGCATCATATCCCTTGGAGCTCGAGTTACAGGTTATCATGAGCCACTTGACGTGGGTCTTAGGCACAGTGCACAAATCCTGTGCAAAGTCAGCAAGTACTCAGTTCTTTTAATTTATTTCTTTATTCACTTTTATCCTGATCTCACCTCCTCATTGCTCCTCTCCTCTGAGGCCCAGCTTTGCAAATCTCCCATGACCCCTTCCCCTTTTCCACAGAGAAGGGGAACCCCCATGGGTACTAAGCCACCCTTGGACATCCAGTCTCAGTTGGCATTTTTAATGCCTGAGTCCTCTCCATGACATCCTAAATACTATTTAGAACCACACCAGTATTAAGGCTATTCTGTCTTGATAGTTGATGTTGACAAGACAGTATTAAACAATCATCTTTCTACCTTCTTTTCTTCAGTAGATATTTTCATCTGAAAAAATATAGAGTTAATATCCATTTATCAGTGAGTGCATATCTAGTGACTTCTTTTGTGATTGGGTTACCTCACTCAGGATGATATCCTCCAGATCCATCCATTTGCCCAAGAATTTCATAAATTCATTGTTTTTAATAGCTGAGTAGTACTCCATTGTGTAAATGTACCACATTTTCTGTATCCATTCCTCTGTTGAGGGACATCTGGGTTCTTTCCAGCTTCTGGCTATTATAAATAAGGCTGCTATGAACATAGTGGAGCATTTGTCCATATTACCAGTTAGAACATCTTCTGGGTATATGCCCAGGAGGGGAATTGCTGGATCTTCCTGTAGTACTATGTCCAATTTTCTGAGGAACTGCCAGACTGATTTCCAGAGTGTTTGTACAAGCTTGCAATCCCACCAGCAATGCAGTAGTGTTCCTGAAACTTAGAATACCCAAGATACAATGTGCAAAACACAAGAAAATCAAGAAGGAAGACCAACGTGTGGATACTTCATTGTTCCTTAGAATAGGGAACAAAATACCCATGGAAGGATTTACAGAGACAAAGTTTGGAGCTAAGACGAAAGGATGGATCATCCAGAGACTACCCCACCTGGGGATCCATCCCATAATTAGCCACCAAACACAGACACTATTGCACATGCCAGCAAGATTTTGCTGAAAGGACCCTGATATAGATGTCTCGGGTGAGGCTATGCCAGTGCCTGGCAAATACAGAAGTGGATGCTCACAGTCAGCTATTGGATGGAACACAGGGCCCCTAATAGAGGAGCTAGAGAAAGTATCCAAGAAGCTGAAGGGGTCTGCAACCCTATAGGTGGAACAACAATATGAACTAACCAGTACCCCCAGAGCTCATGTCTCTAGCTGCATATGTAGCAGAAGATGGCCTAGTCGGCCATCATTGGGAAGAGAGTCCCCTTGGTCTTGCAAACTTTATATGCCCCAGTATAGGGGAATGTCAGGGCAAAGAAGTGGGAGTGTGGGTGTGTAGGGGAGCAGGGCGGGGGGGGCGGTATTGGGGACTTTCTGAATAGCATTTGAAATGTAAATGAAGAAAATATCTAATAAAACATTGAACAAAATAAAAATATAGAGAGAGTTGACATAGTATTTTGGCATATTAGCATGTGGTAAATAGTAATCGTGTTTTAATTTTACATGTATGTGTGAATGTCTACATGTTTGTATGCACAGGGTGTGTGACATTGCCTCTGTAGGGCAGAGGAATGACATCAGATCCCTTTGGAACTGGAATTAGAGATGGTTTTGAGCTACTTGTGGGTGCTAGAAACTGAACTCAGGTCCTCTGAAAGAGTATTTATCTGCTGGATCGTCTCCTCAATCCCTTATCTATGGTATTTTATGGTTTTTTATAGATATAAATTCAAGTCCCTAAAATTCCTTGCCTAGGAAGTGTAGCATAATTACTGAATGGACAATAACATTATAAATCATAATGTCCTGATTGCTAATCCTATCCCTCACCACTTTGTACTGAGTGATGTCTGTGTGGCCGCCAGAAGGACTCTCCCAACTTATGTGCTTGAAGTGAGATCTTCTGTGAGTATCTTTTAACTCTGTGTAGTGCAGACAAGATTTTTTGTCATCCTCTCCTGTGTCCTGTGTACTTTGAATGGTACCTGGCTGCACACACATTGATTAGATCAGTGACTTGATGGTCAGATTTTAGATATGGAGGTATTCAAATCAAATTGTTAAGACTGGATCTCGCTTTCTGCCTACTTCATTATTGTTCATCTAAAACATCCCTTTCAGGGTCAGTTAATTTCAGCCCTTATCTTGCATACTGTAGACTCTTAAGTATGCATGGAAAAGACAGTGCAGGATTCATTTGTAGTAGGTGGAAACTATGTAAATAAGACATATTTATGATTTGCTGTCAGGTCTGTTCCTCTAGGAAGTATCAATTCCAGCATTCAGATAAAACTCCAGAAACCTGAATCCCTCAACCACATACCAGACAGTATGTTACTACATATTCCAGTTGACTTTCAACACCCAGTGAGAAAGTGCTTCCCACAACTTTGTTACAACCTTAAGAAAATACGGCCATCATTAATATTTTCTCACTTGTACTGTGTGGTCTCCAGCGACTTTATGTGTACATGCCTTATCTCCCCAACTAAACTATAAAAAATATTTCTCTCAGAGACAGTCCTTAATGTTCCACAGAATTCATTGCAGCAGATAGACCTGTGGCCGCAAGGCAGCTTCCGTGATCAGAACATAATTTTCTATTTTTATGTTCTGAACTCTGGTGTCTTTATCAATAACATGGAAGCAGCCATTTCCATTTACTTTGCCGTAAGAGAAGGGTCATTGCAAATGAGTTTCTTTAGATGGTAAGCCATCGGCTAGTGTTTTTTGAGCAGCTGAGCCTCAGAACTATAATAACCCATTATCAGTCTGTCTCCATACTTCACTGAAGTTGCTGGGTCCTTTGAATGTTGGCTTAACCAGTGTCTTTCTTTATCTATAAAATTGTGCTTAACATATAGCTTGAAGAGGGCTGATAACCAAGACACATCTACAGTTATGAGAGCCACTTAAGTGAGGATAGGACCCACAGAGACTCATTTCCCGAAGGGAACTATGTGCTCAGGTTTCAATGCCTGCTGGCAGGCCACATGATGTAGAAGAAATTTAGCTCTCTGCCTGCAAGGAGGCAGGTTTCTGGTTCCAATTTTTCCAGGAACTACTTGACCTTGGACAAGTCAGAAACCTCTCTGTGTGCTTTATTGTTCTCACCCGTAAAATAAACATGCAAATCAGATGTTATTACTTAACTATCATTGCTAGACATTGGCACTTCAGGATCAGAGTTCCTGGGGTTCGAGCCAAGCATTTTGTATTTGCATGAATCCACACCCAACAATAGCTTTCCCACCATGATCCTGTAGGCTCCATCAAAAATATCTGCTCCCTTCATGTGCATGTTCAGCGACTTCTCTCCCAGTCCCCTGTACCCGACACGTTTCCTAATAAAGTCTATAATAAAAGTAAGCCTTCCCACTGGTGTGTTTATAGTGTGAAAGATGTGGTTAATACCACCATGGCTGTACTGAATTAAAAATAATACATATTTCTCTGTCTCTCACACCTACCCTTTGATCCCCAGCCTTTTGTCAGCAAATCTAAACTGTTACCTTCCACAATGAGTGTCACCTCCTGAGGGATTGTGCCAAGTTCCATTAAGTGTAATTAACACTCCTGTTGTTTCTCCCATATTGAGAGAGAGAGAGAAAGAGAGGAAGGAAACCGTCAGATTGCTGCTGTGAACATGCTTCATATGTCAATTTCTGCTCACAGCACCGATACACGTCTAAGAGCAGGAGACAGACAAGGGTCTTCACACACAGCTGGGAGTTCTTCACCCACTCACTTACGTTCCTGGAGCTCAAGTATCACACAACCTCCTTTGTGGCTTTTCAAAAGAAAGCTTGACTTTCTGAGGTAGAGTTCAACGGCCAGCATGGGGTCTTCTGAACAGAAGGTCTGGAGAGCAGAGGAAGAATAATGATCCCCTTCTTAAAACTGGCCCACAGGGGACCTCCAAAATAACACACTGAAGGTATCTTAGAGCAGTTAATCTCATACGTCTATGTTGGGGTCTCCCATGGGCATTCCTTACAGAGGAGAGCAAATCACATGACAGGAATCAACATGCCTTATTCATTGCATGCATGTTCCTCTGTGTGCATGTTACTAGCATTTGAATCCAGGGCCTCATGAATGCTGAGCAAGTTCACTACCATGAAACTATATCCTCATGCCTAGAAAGAACCTATTAATAGCCCACAAATAGGCAGAGTGTGTACTCAGAGTCCTGAATGGTGATAAATAGCATGTATTTTATTATGATTATTGTATTCAATTACTTTTAACAAAATATTCCTAAGCACATATTATTAAGTAAAAGAAAAATAATCACTACTTTGCTCTCAGCAGATTTACTTCAAATTATGCTACAGATTATTAGAAATACAGTCATACCAACCCTAAATATAGGAATGACTATCATGTAAAAGGCTGAATAGCCCAAGTATGGTACCACTGTCAAAAATGTGTGTCTCCTTCGGAACCCCATTCCCTGTATGACGAGAAAACAGATTTCTGAAACAAGAGGGTATAAGAACCAAGCACTTCAGCAAGGAGTGGGCTGCTTTGAATGTTTTGTGTGCAACTGCATTCAGTTTGGCTGGAAATTCTTTTTTTTTTTTCTCCCAGAGCCATTTCTTCTCCTTACTTCTTGCCATCTCCCTGGTATTTCTGCATTTGTCATTTCAATTACAGGACCACATACTATTTTTACACTCAGAAAGCAATTTCCAGAAACACCAGGGAAAGAGCGGTAAAGATATTAGGAGGTGGCACTTAAGACTGTGAGGATGGCTTCAGGAGGGTGGAACAAATTTAGGACATTTTTTATTTTAATCATCTATAAAGAAACTAATTCCATGCACCCATCTCCAGTTAAGTCGTACTTATGGCACTAAGCATCATAAAATTGAATAAAGTAATATTCTTTAGTGCCATGTCATAACTATTATATTATCCAAGTTAAATAGCTTAGCATGCCCACTAGCTTCTTGGAGAGCCAGGGACAAAAGCGAGTCATGTCCCAGCCTGGTCACCCAGACAGAACTGAGCTGGACAAAAGCGAGTCATGTTCCAGCTGGGTCACCCAGACGGAGCTGAGCTGGTTAGTGGAGGCTTTCTTTTCTGCACTATTTGTTGAACTGTGTGTTAGATACAGGGAGTCTTATGCAGCATGTGGACTCTGCATTTGCAGAACTTACCTTCCATCCCAGGCAAACGGTTGTTGTTGTTTCCTTCTGTTTTGTTTATTAATCAGATATGTGCATGTAAATGTTGTGTGTACATGATGTGGAAATGTGTTTGTGTGATGTCTAAATGTGTGTATGTAAACGTGCATGTTTGTGATGTACAACTGTGTGTGTTTGTGTGTAAATGTGCATGCATGGGGAGGTGTGTATATGTGAGGGTGAGACATGTATGTTGAACATCCTCTTCTCTGATTCATCAGCTTACTTTCGGATCTCAGTGATCTTGGAGTTTACCAATTCAATTAGACACGATCATCAATAAGCCCCAGGGATCCTTTTGGTTCTTGTTTTCACTTAGATACTCATCTGCCCACTCTTCTTCATGAGAGAATTCCTCAGTCAGAGGTTTAGT
The DNA here is from genome assembly GCF_978045245.1 of Mus caroli. Lineage (NCBI taxonomy): Eukaryota > Metazoa > Chordata > Mammalia > Rodentia > Muridae > Mus > Mus caroli. The sequence goes on from NW_028227272.1 coordinate 3,478,246, forward strand.
TCCACATAGTATTATCTACAACTAGGAACTCACTTCACAGCAAGGAAATATAATAGGAATCGGGGAGGAGGAAGCTTGCTAGCCGCCTCACAGGCTAGCTTGCACTCGGCTATCTTTCTTATACAGTTCAGAACCCCTGTCTTGTAAAGGAGGTACCCACAATCAACTGAGCCCCTCTGCATCAAAGTGCTAGTCATGATATGTTTCTCTAAGAGCAGTAATATTTGGTTTTACCCTAGATCTCTAAACTATTTAATCTCTGGTTGTTGATTACCATTACAAAGTCAAATATGGGTTCCATCTTGTGGAGTGGGCCTTATGACAAATCAGACATTGGTTGGTTGCTCCTACAAACCTTATACCACCATTGCACTAGCATATTTTGACAGCTGGAAAGCATTGTATATTAAAGGTTTTGTGGCTGGGTTGGTGTTTAAGTTTCTTTTTTGGTATATCTTTATATAATGTTCTATTTATATAAGATAATATTATATAGAAAAACTATCAGTGCCTAATGAAGTCACATTGAGCACATGGAGAAGCAGCCCCAGGGTGCATGAGTATCAGATGTGGCTAACCATCTATGCTGGTTCATGGAGCTGGCTCTGTGGATAGAGTACTTGGCTTGCTAGTATGAGGATGAGAGTTTATATATTCAGTAGCCACAAAAAAATCCAGATACATGTAGCAGCCACCTATAGTCTCAAAAGTTGGCAGGCAAAGAAAGGTATTACCTGAGCCAAACTGAAAATATAGACAAACATCCTGACTCATAAATAAAGTGGAAAATAGTCAAGGAAGATACCCATTGCCAACTTCTGGCCTTTATAGATCTGTGCACGTAATTGTATGTGCATGTTCATGTGCCCACTTGACCCCACATACACACACGAAAAATACATATACAAAACACAGAATGTGGAGAACAGTTGAGGATATCAAGTTCTGGTCTTCATATGTGTGCTCACACACATACATCTGCAGGCATGTATACAAACACAAGTAGGAACATTTGCATATGTATACTGCACACATACATGTGAAAACATCTTAAACTTGTTTGGCATGACATCATGAGCACTGTTTACAAACGGAGAATTTGTTATTTGCAGTCTGGCCTATAGTTCTGCCCCTAAAAAGATTTTACCAAAGGCAGAATAGGGAGAAACCTTCTGCTTCTGTGAGACTCAGCTGCATCTGTGGTACTCTTCCAGCCTGAAGACCCACTGACAAGACCAAAGGATCAATTGCATAAACATGGCAGCAGCCCTGGGGCCCTGAGCTTGGAGGATAAGAGGAATAGGAAGTAGGTCAAAGATGCTTTGTAAGGTTTCTGCCCAGTGTCTTATTTCCACCAGTTTTTCCCCTTCACAGTGGCTACTGTTGTAGGACCAGCTGCTTGCTCTGAGTGCTGCACTCCAAGCAAATTGCATTATTAACAAGATTGTTCAGGGGAAGCAGGGCACTTCCACAGAATCCTCATGCCGAGGTCAGCAAATCTTATCTAAAAAGAGCCAGGTTGTAAATATTTTAGATTTTACGGGTCCTGTGGTTTCTGTTGCATTTCTTCAGCCCTGTCAAGAGTACAAAACAGCCATGGACAATGAATAAATGAATGAGCATGGCCGTGTGCCAATAAAACTTTATTTATAGAAGTTGACAGGTTCTAGCCTGGGATGGCTAGTTTGCCCAAGTCCATTACATGTAACCCCTCCTTTGCTGGTGACTTAGAGAGTCCACTGGTATCCTGGAGCTCAAGACTATGCTTCATGTCTTCCCTTCTGACTTGTTGGTTTGGTATCGCTGGGGCTCAAGACTAGCCATGTGTCTGCTTCCAATAACCCCTCAGAGCACGTAAGTCAGTTCCCAGTGCTGTCACAATCACTCAGTGGTGACAAAAGGAAAGTTTGGTTTCTGCTGACTGCTGTGGATCTTACACTTTCCAGTGCAATTGTGAGGAAAACATTGCATCAGTATGGCAGTTTCCGGAACCCACAGTTTGAACTTCTTTGATGTAATTATGGAAACCAACAGCAGAAGATCTCACAATAGCACTGCAGTGACTGCGTCTTGGCTAGAGTTCATCACATGACCCTAAACAGCCATAAGCATGTGACTCTAACCAACCACAACAAAAACACAGAATACACACATGTATGTAAGCCTATAATGCTTTGATTCCATCAATTATTTGATGTGCCCAAACTACTGACTGGCAGATATATTCATGACTTATTGGTGCTTATTACCTAGCATAACACCTGACCAAAGCAACTTAAAGAAGAGAGGGCTTATTTGACTCATAGTTCTTTACAAAGTCGTCAATATGACCAGTCATGATCTCAACATGTATTTCTGTTACTGGTGAGTATATCCCTGTTGACCAAGAAGGTGGGACTACCCACAGTCGGCAATACGTAATATTTTAGAAGTTATGTCCCAGTGAACACACATTCTGCCTTGCCAGATTGGGTGGTGTTAACTTTAATTATTTGACTAATGAAACCACAAATAATAAGCTATTTCCAAATACTCAGCAAAAAATATTATTCTGGAAAAAATAAATAATAAGCCACCCCCTCTTTGTAGCCAACAATGGTAGTCTATTATAAATTCCCATGAAGTCGCATACAGCCCATGATAAACTCGATAATAAAGCCACCCCAGGGAGGAGAACTCGTCTTTATTTTTATGGCTTTCCTTAATCTGATACATAATGGGTCTGGAACTATTTTATTTGGTGCATACTGAAGGGTTTAGTTTTGATGCAATTGGAAGTGGTCATTTGAAACACAGTTGTGATATTCTATAGTTTAATGCAAGAATGCCTAGTGAAGTTTCTACAGAAGTTTTTACAGAGATGTGCACAATGTGTTTTGATCATATCTTTCCCTCATTCCCCACTTCAAACTCTTCCTGGACCCTTTCAATCCTATGACACCAAACAAGCTTCATGCCCCCTTCTTATGCTTTTTTTTATTATTTTGATTAGTGATGTTAATTAGATTCTAATTAGTGATGCCAGTACTCACGTGGGCATAGGGTAGTTTGCTGAAGATCATAGGCCATGCCCACCCAATCAGTGGCCACGCTCCTGAAGAAAACTATCTTTCCCCCAGCAGTCACCAAAACCCATGTAGTGGTAGGACCTTGTCACCCCTTGTATATCTATGCTGGAATCTTTAACTGGGCTGTGCTGATCTTGTGCTATGCATCTATGGGTACAAAGTCCAGTAAGTTAGAGAAGACACTATACTGCAGAAGTCTTCTGTGTCTTCTCGTGCTTAAAAGTCTTTGTACCCACTCCGTTCCGAGATGCTCACTGAGCCTCTGGGAAAGGATTGTGATGCACGGCTTTTCATTTCCACGGAGAGCTGCATGGCAGTAGCTCCCCTTCCCTGCACCTATGTCCTGAGCATCTTCTCTGGGAGAAGCTCCCTCTCAGCCTTCCATCTCTCTCTGTGATCTATACAGTTGCCACAACCTGATTGGCACTGTCTTGAACCATTTTCCAAACCACACACATCTAAGCTGCAGACTATTCATTCTGTCTGTTGTTAGCCCAGTCTGCCTTCCGTTTGGTCAGAGGTGCACAACTAAACATTACATTTGATTCTCCTTTGTTTTCTTGAGCATTGGAGCGAGCACAGGGAAGTGACTCTAACTAGTCATTGCCCTTCATTTGTGTATGGACTCTGATGAAACAAAGCCACAGCTTTTGTGTTGCAGAGTACGTTTGCCTTGTTATGGGGGTTGTGGTGGAACCTCAAGATTTATCCAAAACAAGCCTAAAACACACAGTGAGAGCTGGCTATCCATTTTCTATTAAACATCACTAAGATGGTATTTAATAATAATTAGGCCAATAATAATGCCAAGAACTCACATAGTTGCTTATATCCCACACTGTCCTTTAATGAAGTTTAATATATACTTTATTGTATGTCACTATTGAATATTTTATGTAATTTTATAAGGAGGGTACTCTTTCTATACTATTCTTCTTCTCACTTCTCTTAGAGAAATCAGGACCAGAGAAGACAGGCAAGACCTTGCTGCCATATAGATAAGAAGGAACAGTATGTCTGGAAGTCCCATTCCTAAGGAGGAGACACTTTTCAAATCCGAAAGGGGGTGGGACCAGCTCACCCTTCTGAAGACCCATTTTCAGAGAGCCTATAGTTTGTGCAGTGTTCACGATCTGGCAGGGTGCTTTGATTTTATTGGACAGTGTTCCTCAGGCTGATGGATGGTGGGGGGGTGGGAGACACTAAGAACAGAGACAGTTTGCTTCCCTCACTGTAAAAGGTGAGATGGCTCCCTGTGGTGCTGAAAAGAATTGCAGGAGATTTACTTGGGGAAGTTATCCTCCCCTGCCCTCCCCCATTCCATTTCTACGATGAGTTATTATGGTACAAAAAGCAGCGAGAAGGTTTGCTTCAAGGTGAACGTGTTTAGACAAAATATTACCACAGGGAGAAGTTTATGTTATGCGTCAAGGTTAAAAAGAAGCAAGTGTCAGGTTTAGGGTATTGTGCCTCATGCTCACTGTCTTGCAGGAGTGTTGGCTGCCCAGCTTTGCCTGTAATGGGACAGATAATTAATATTTTAGGCTGGTGTGCCACACTATTTCTGTCACAACTACTCATCTTTATTCTTGTTGAACAAAAACATTCATAGACAATGCAAAAACAAATAGTGCGGCTTCAATACAGTAAGCCTCCATCTTACTGCAGTGCACAGAGAGAGAGGTTTGGCCTCTATACACTGGTGACTCTTGTCATAAACGAATACAGAGAATGAGGCCTGCCCTACCACTGACCACCATCCTTGGACCCTTGTGAGCCACAGACTTCTCATCTGCAAATGGGAAAAGTTACTGCTGAATGTCTTACTTTTCCTAGTGCTATGACTAAATGCCCTGACAAAAGAAACTTCGGAAGGAAATATTATTCTAATATTCATAGTTCAATGAGATAGTCAGGAAAGTCAACATGGCCGTCCTTGAAATAATTGTTCACATCGCATCCACTATCGGGAAGCATAACAGTGATGTGTGTGCTCTGCTCACTTTCTTTGTCCAAGAGAATGGTCCTACCTGTAGTGGGCAGATCTTCACAACACAACTGACTTAATCATTGTAATTTCCCAGAGCCATGTCCAAATCCAGACTGTATATCTCATCAAGCTGACCCTTCACATTAACCATCACATGGACCTATGACCATAATCCCAAGGAGCAGAGGATTAATGGAAATTATAAACTTAGTGAAATAGCTCTGTTGTCCCCTTCTGCCTCTCTGAATTCCTTTTTTTTCTTGTGTATATGTTCTGCTCCTTGACAAAGAGGTCTCCTACCTAGTGATGGCTCCTTGAGATTTTCTTCTTGCTTTTTTTTCCTTGTTCTAGTGTAAGATAAATATCCCTTACCCTTCCAGAAGACCTTTCTGAACTGCTGAATTGGAAAGAAATTATTAGATCATTGGCAGGGCACACAGTTGGTCAACGCTCATCTCCCTTGCTGAGAAGTCGGACAGACCTTTGCAGACTTGTTTGTGGCTGACTCTTGAGTCCATGCCATTGCTTTGTGGTTATCTCGTAAGATGCACCCTCTGGCATGCCTTTGGTCTAGGTGATGATCACTAAGGGACAGAGACTTTAGAGCTTGCTTTAGAACCTGCACTGTGCAAAGCTATGCAGGGGTGGCATGTTATTCCTGGTTTTTGTAAGTGAGTACGGTCCTTACACTAGAATTCTGAGACCCCAACAGACAGAGGAGAAAAAAAGTATTTTCTTTTCTCCACCAGGTTTTTACACCTCCTAACGCTGTAACCAGATGAGTCCCTGATTTGTTGGCTCTGAAAGACTTAGTCACACCCAGACATCACTTCTGGTTTTGCTTTTCTCTGGTAGAAAACAGGCTTAGCCAGGTTAAGTAAATTATTGCTTACTTCATATTAAGTTGCTGTCTTAGATATCGACAGATTAAAAGTAGTGTTAAGTCTTCCTGATGAGAAGAGTAGAAATCCACTTCAGACTCACACAGGAAGTATTCCATGGATTCCAAATGGTACCAGAAAGAGGGATGGTGAAGTGCATTGAGACAGGGAGTATGGAGTAATGGAGGATGAGGATCAGGGTCTGCCTCAGCACCTTGGCCATCCACCCTGCTTCTCAGCGGATCACGCTCAAACCAGGAGACTCCTCCCCACTTCATTTTTTTTCATAGATTCCTTTAGGATCCCTCCAGAGAGAGCTTCAGACTCTGGAGTCCTTTTTCTTAATTGACTCTTACCTCATCCCTGGCCATAAATAACCTGGCCACATGCCCTGATCCTAAATTATCTTATTTTCTTTTCTGGTTTTCCCACTAGTACCTAAATATACTGAGATCAGAGACTTACTCGGGACAGTGTTTGACATGTGACACTTGTGAATAAATATGAGTATAGTTAAAGGATGATAGCCTTTAATGATTTTACAAATCTCCTAAAGGCTAGAAGTAGTTGTATCTGCATGAAATCCTGGAGGAGATGTAGGGAGGAAGGCAGTGTCACAGAGCGGAGAGGTTATCCTCGACCTATGCTTCAGAATCACCAGTCCTTGTTTAAAGAGGAAGGACAACATAGGATGGAAGGAATCACACATACAGGAGGTGGGAAAGAGGCAGAGTAAAGGAGCCCTAGTCAGTCTTCCTCTATGCATGGTGAGAGTCTTAAGTCTGTTTAGTCACAGAGGAAAGAGAGGCCATGGATGACAAGGAGAGGAGAGTACCATATGAGTTTTGAGAGGCCTATCCTGAAGAGAGAAGGAGTATGGAAGGAGCAGAGAGAACTCCATAGGAACCCAGTGCAGATGCTGTCAGTCATGTGCCTTCTAATGCACATTTTTGACTGAGCATCTGTCTGTCTGCACCATGGGGGATATTTCCCCTCTTCTGTCATCTTTGCCAGCATTCTCATCTCCCACTCAAAACTTTTCCAGATGGTTCAAGTGTACCTGAAAGATGCCTTGACAATGACGTTGAGACCCTCTTGGGTCAAATATGGAATATTTCAGAATCCTAGAAGGGCTCACATATACAGATCTTAATTCTTTGCATATACTTAAAAAGAACTTAGATATAAACCCCCAAATTTGAAGAATAATGCTTTGGAAACTTTTTAAAATAGAATTTAAACAGCACATAGCTGTATATTGATAGAATGGGATGCTTTTCAGTCAGCCCCATGCTTTTGCTCAAATCCAAAACCTTGCGCATGCTTGGTATGCACCTCGGTTGGTATAGTACTTGTTGAGCATGCACAGAATCCTCAGGTGGATCCCCAACCCAGCATAAAAAAATCTGTTGGTGCTGCATACTGGTGTTTCTACTTGGGAAATAGAGCCAGGGGGATTGGGAGTTTAAGGCCATCCTCAGCTAAGTAGCAATTTCAAAAACACTTGCTACGTGAGACCTTGCCTCAAAAACATAGATAAATAAGACAAATAAAAATGTAGGCAATGTCCTTCACCCCTTAATTTTTGTGTGTGTGATACTATTACTATCAACATTAATGCTTATAATTATTATTAATGAGAAGCATAACAATGGCTACTGGGTTTCAAAGGTAGTTTGGTACTTGATACTTGCCATCTTTTTGTTTTGTCTTGTACATACATAACTATGACTTATTCTGGATATAAGGAAGTTGAACTTCAGATAAAACAACAGACTTGAGATTATAAAGTGCACAGAGAAACATCCATGCAGGTTATACTATTGATCCACCTCATCCTGGTATGTTAGGGAGTCGTTTGGGGAAGTCTCTGGCAGAATGTTAACCACAAAATAGGTACTTGATAACTCTCATGTTATAACTCTCATTGCAGATTTCAAATATTTATGACCTTAGAATGAATTCTAAGGAGAGAAAATTGAAGGAAGTGTTTGTATCTGATTTCTTTTCCCTAATGATCTCACTATACCCGTGGGCATTCCCACTTTTGTGCTTAATCACAAAACCTCAGGCCCAGTGTGGCTGACAGGTAATTTCTTTAATACAGTTGACAGAGATGGATTGCACGGAGGTCCCTTGGATTCAGTGTCTTTGTGTGCATGTGATAAGACTAGATTAGAGTCCTCTGGGTCTATGCCTCCCTGATATTATACCCTAATAATTCCCATGATAAAAGGGATCGTCTTAGTGGTCACACATATTTTGGCCAGATTGGATTCACCAATTTTTAAGATGCTCTGCTACATTTATTATACCTTGAGAAACAGCTGGGCTCGTATTGGTGCTGTAGAATCATAAATCAGTTTCACCCTTGGAGGTGGGCTTCATTATACAATTTAGTCTTTAAATATACTTGTTTCCTCTGGAAATGTTCTGAGATGTGCACATATATGGGAACATTGAATTGCTTTTTAGATTCTAAAGTCATTTTGTGGGCATAGAAATATCTGAGCATCCTTCATCGTCTCTTTTACTTTGTGAGAAAGACTGTCACTTTGTGATGCGCAGTAGTCCATCCTTAGGTAATGAGACTCCTCGTCCTGTCTTGAGTGAAGGTCCACAAGCCTAAGCTTGACTCTGCTTCCCCTTTCTTGCCTCCTGTTGAGCCTACCTCAGGCTTCAGCACCTCGAGTTCTTGGTGCACTTTAGTGGGCACAAGAGAAAGCAATTTTTTTGTGTGTTCACAATGAGAATTATGTTTTCACATGTGGAAATATGATGCAGTAAAAATTCATAATTATCACTTTTTCTTAATGTTGAAAAATGGAAATAATTCCCGAGACAGAATATTGGTTATTTTCTGTGTGTGGTCCTAGTGAGAAACGGTTGATTTGTGTTGTCATGCACAAAGTATCTGTCACAATGGCCTGGGCATAATCACAAGATTCTGAGACTTAACTAACACTTGAAAAAATCAGAGTGTATTTATATAATTCTTCTTCATGACGTGGCTTCAAGAGGTGTGTGAGGAAGAGCACATTTTATTTTAGGGTCTGACCACCACCACCAATGTTTTCTATGTAGGATATGGAATATTTTTATTCTCGGACATATACATATCCATGTATATTATACATTTTATCATACAATGGTTACCCTCTTCTACACCCGCCACTTCCCACCCACCCTGGATTTCTTGTTCCCAAGCCTCTGTTCTCAGATCTCCTTTTAGTGATCTGCTGCGTTTAAATAGTTTGTTTTCATGAGCATATACATTAAGTAATTTTGAACTAGAACTTACTCATCTGAGGAAGGGATATTGTTGTGAGTTAAAGAACAACTTAGACTACAGAGAGAATAAAGGAAGGAGAGAGGGAGAGATGGAGGAAAGTAGGAAGAGAGAGTAGAAATGAGAATCAGGGAATCCAGCACCTGGGACAAAAACACTCCTCAGCCATTGGATCCTGGAAATGGACTTTGGTTGCAGATATGGAGAAGTTAGCCTATGTACTTTAAGGTAAAATGAAGACACTACAGGACATATTCCTGTATTTCCATTGGTTTTCTAAGCCTTGCCTGGAAATGTCCTGATATTGTCTGAGTAGAGTTTTATTAAAAACCCTAGAGTTAAGATTTGCATTGCAATTAGCTTCAAAATGCCATTTGAAGAAAGCTTTTAAGTGCATGTTGTCAAGGTCTAATATAGACCCTAGCTGAAATGATGCAGGAAGGAAATTGTGTGTGTGTGTGTGTGTGTGTGTGTGTGTGTGTGTGTGTGTGTGTACTTTTACCTCCCCCATTTCCTGAATGTTCTTTTATACTCTAAGCAAACAAGATTAGCAGATGTATGCTGTAGACTTAAGCAGTGAACACTGGCTCCTCACACCAGTTTCCTTTTCTATCCTGAGTCAAATGTACCCACAGTAAATGCCACTTCTGCTACTGTATACTTCCCTCTTGCTGTTCATTTGGAAGTCCTGGTCCCTCCAGATTGCAAAGGGTATGAGATCATACAGAGCATTCCACAAGACAACTCAAGAATGGTCCTGAGTTGGATGCTAAAATGTGAAAGTTTTAGAGTTGGGGGCCTTTGGGAAATGTTTAGGGAAGCAGAGGTAGCAGGTAGGTAGGAATTGGAGGAAGCTTCTTTTGGGTGCCTTATTGCAGGGAGTATGACACATTCCCAGTGGAGGGTTGGTTCAGGAGGCTCCAGTGGGAGGTATATCACTGCACTGAGTGAAGGGTTCCTAACTATAGATATCTAGAAGGTTGGCAATCATCACCATACTCTCCCTGGCTCTGCAGACCCAAAGTAACTCAGGTTATTGAAGACCTTATCCCTAAACCCTGTCTCATACCCACATATAACTTGAAAGAGAACATAGATATGGTGATGCTTTTCACTTATCTCTTAATTTATAAACTTGCCTACCACTGGGAGAACGGTGCTCTGAATAGTTTTTAAATTGCTGGTGAGGGGAAGGTCACCAGTTCTCATACTTTCTACAGATACCTGTAGGCAATTCCTTGCAAAAAAAAAAAATATATCTTCTAGCAAATCAAATCAAATTAAGTCAAATCAAATACAATTTTATTTCTTCCTTCCAGCTTTCTGGAAGAGTCTTTCTACAGTCTATATCTTGATTACCTGCATGTCTGGAATAGACTCAACCCAAACGTATAAGAAAAATGTATCATTATCCTAATTGAAATGGAAGAGCACTGGGCAGGACATCAATTAATGACTCAAATGTAGCGTTCTCCCTTGGGTAATGACAAAACCCCAAGACTTCTTAGAAGGCCACTAAGAAACACAAAAGCATTGATCAACCTGGTGAGCCCAGAACAATTAAATTTGAAATAAAAATCCTTCCAACCCAGCCTGCTCGCCTTTGCCCTTGTTTTCTCATTAGTTTTTATAAGCATTAATGCATCTAACTCTTCAATAAATTCCCAACAAATATTTTTACTTCTCGGCCAGGTAAATTTTTATTTTATTTTATTTTATATTATTTTATTTTATTTTATTTTATTTTTTTCCTATGTGAACTCCAAGCTTCATAGCATTGCCTGAAGAGAATGTATGGAAAGAGCTAGAGTACAAGAGAAAAGCAAGGAGGCTGTCTGAGCCTAGGGGAGATAACATGGAATGGTGCATGCTTGCTTTGTCACCAGCACATACAACATGACAGAAGCAACTCAGAAGAGAAAGGACTCATTTAACTCATGGTTTCATGGCAGGGAATGCATGGTGTACTTATGGCTCTGGGAACATGAGGCTGGGGTTCTTTATGTCTTGGTATCTCAGGAATCAGAGAACTTTGGCTGGAAGTAGAAATAGCCTCAGCCACCTCAAAGCTTCTTACTATGGTCATGTATCTATCAGCCATGTTCAAAAGATTCTACAACCTCCTAAGACAGTAGCACCTGTATGTACTTGTGCATGTGCACACACGTGCGTGCGCACACGTGTACACACACACACACACACACACACATATATACAGTTACTGCTTTGAGAAGGATCACAGATATATGTTATATGATATATGTTGTATGTCCCCTTTCCCTTAGGATCTTGATGATCAGTCCAATTTGGGGAAATCCCTAGGACTAACATTTAATGAAAATAGGATTCCTTACCCAGAATAGAGAAATGCGTTTCTGTTCTTCATCATTGTACCAACTGTTTATGGCTAGTATCCTTTTCCTAGGGAAACTATCTTCTGTTCCCTTCTAGTTGTGTGTGTGCATGTGTGCATGTGTGTGTTTATGTGTGTGCGTGAGTGTGTGTGCATGTTTATATCTCTATGTGTAGGCAAATTCCAGTGTAGTCCAGAGGATAACTTTGGATATAATCCTTGAGTTACTGTTCACTTTATTTCTTGAGGCAGGCCCTTTCTTTCATTGACTTAGATCTCACCTAGTAAGTGAGGCTGGCTGGACACTGAGCTCCAGGGATCTGCCTGTCTCTGTTTCCCTAATGCTGAGATTACAAGTAGAACACACCTAGTATTTTTGTGTAAATTTGGGGAATTGATATCAGATCTGCTAGGCATGTATTTTACCAACAGAACTATCTCCACGGCCTCACTTTTACTTTTTAACAATATGTTTTGTTTATTCTTTGAAAGTTTTGTGCTATGGATCCAATGTATCTTTCATTATTTGTAGAGTACTGAGTCAGTTTGCACATTCTACATTCATATTGGGGTCAGGTTTTCCACTGGCCATGAGCAGCCTACCGGTAATCATTACCCCGTCACAAGCTGTAAACTGCCAAGAGCTCCTCTGAGAAGGGTGATTCCTCTCTTCCATCCGCAGTGGAATTTTTACCTGGCTTGATCTTACACAGGTCTTATGCGGGGAACCACACTATTGTTAGTTCATGTGTTATGTCATTAACATAGAATTTTACTGCAAGAATAAATTTCTTCAGTGTTTGGTATTTGATTAGAGAAGTCAAGCAGGCCATGTGATATTGGAAGCCACATTTATCCCTCTTTCTAATAAGAACTGTAATACATTCCTAACCAAAAAAAAATCATCACAGCATTTCCTGGGTGCTTTCAGATATGCTGTGACAAATGGTGCCTCTTGTTGTGCAACCATCCCTGTGGCTTGTAATACATCACTTAATGAATTGATCACAGTGGAATGTAGAGATGGAACAGCATTTATTTTGTGTGTTATATTGCATATAATTTTGAAAGTTGACATTTATAACCATGGAAGCTGTTATTTTACATATCATCTTCAAACCGTATCAACCTTAAACACATTTAAATTTAATAAGCAAGTAGATTAGATTTGCGTTTAAGCTAGACATATTATTACAGTGTGTGTTTCCACTAGGAAAGCAAGCTCATGATTAATATTGTCTTTAGTTGTCTTAAAGAAACAAAAATCATAAAGAAAGGGGTTAAAAATGAAGTTGAAATAATTAAGTATAAAACCCAAAGAAAATTCTTTAGTAGAAGACTCTGCATAGCTCTCAAACCATTGAGGCAAAGACAGCTGATCATTTTTATTAACCATCATTGGGCAACTTGGAGGCTGAGTACAAGCCTTGGGAAGAAAATGCAAATTCGGTAATAGGAACATCATTGTGGTGATAATTTATTAAATTTCTTGAGCCATCTCCCTCTGAGAAGGGCAGCACAAATGGCCCTGGTGATTAATTTTCAAGATCGTTTAACATTTTATTAGAGGGAAACAGTTTTTAATCTATTGATGCCCTGTCTCTACTAGTCAATGGATTGTTGTCCAAACCAGAGAAGAAGTGAATAAATAGGAGGGGGAAGAGTGCTAAGGAGCAGTCCCGATTCAGATGCTGCAGAACTCAGTGTCTGTCCCTGGGTCTCTATGGCATAAGTTTAGTATTTGTACTAGACCACTGGAGTTTGATGCAAGGATAGAATTTGTTAATGAATTTTCTATCACAGAAAGCATAATATTCAGGAAAGGGGCCCAATCGAGAGGATTTGTGGGTATGGGGACTTTATGAATACTGACAGGGACCAGGAATTCCCTATTTGGGGATTAAGGTACAAGGAAGTAGTGAAGCAACACTGGAAGCTAATGGTTGGAGAGCATTATCTAGGAGAAGACTAATGCAAAATAATAAGTAAATGTCAGATGGAATCCTGGATAGGATCATGAGACAATAAAAGAGGGATAAGTGGGCAAACTATGCCACCACAATACACTCTTCAATCTAGTGTACAGTGCTGTGTCAATAGCCATTCCCTGGTTCTTGTCTGTGTGTGTGCACTGTGGATAAGATATTAGCACGGGTGAATTCAGATTGCTGTTTTTTGTATTATGTTTTTGCAACATTTCTGGAGGTCTAGAGCTATCCCAAACTAATGACTTTAAAAAAAGGAAGGAAGGAAGGAAGGAAGGAAGGAAGGAAGGAAGGAAGGAAGGAAGAGAGAGGAAAGGAAGGAAACAGAGAGGAGAGGAGAGGAGAGGAGAGGAGAGGAGAGGAGAGGAGAGGAGAGGAGAGGAGAGGAGAGGAGAGGAGAGGAGAGGAGAGGAGAGGAGAGGAGAGGAGAGGAGAGGAGAGGAGAAGACAGAATAGAATAGAATAGAATAGAATAGAATAGAATAGAATAGAATAGAATAGAATAGAATAGAATAGAATAGAATAGAATAGAATAGAAAAAGCAACTGAGGAACATTATGGAGATTAATTAGTTGGAAAGTCCAAAGGTCACCCGCTGTGGCTATTCCCTTTAGACTGTGTCACACACTTGCTCAGAATTATATGAGACAACAGAGAGCAACATGTTTGTTATGATTTGTGTGGAATAGATACTGTGCAGGTTGACAGAGTAGTTGGCAATATCCTCTCTTGAGTACACAACATGCATACTCTTCATCTCTAATCTGTGAATATATGTGGCTCCACAACAAAGAGGAGCATCTTCAGGGATGCACATGGAGTTTGTTGTGGCCATCTTGAGATGGGAATCTCATCTTGGATTGCCTACATGGGCCTAATACAATAAATGATGCAAGGCACTAAGTCTGGGAGGAAAATGAGGGCTGGGAATATATGAATGATGCTTTCTGATAAATCTTGGCACACCATGGTTGACTTTCTGATAGAAGGAAGCCATCAGCCTTGAAATGCAGGCAACTTTTAGGATGTGGGAAAGACAAGAATGTAGGTGTCATCTTGTCCCCCAACCCCGACCTGTCAACAGGAACACTGGTAAGATTTTCCTAATGAGGTTTGTATTGCATTTCCAAAATACTGAAATACAAGATGATGGCTTTGATAATTTGTTATGGTAGCACCAAGAAAAAAAAAATCCAGGCAAGTAGTCCATACAATAGTGAATATATATGTAATTCTTAAATTCATCAGACAATCAAACTTTTTACATGCATTGCTGCCAATAACACCATAAGGCAGGTGACTTGTTATATGGTTTTGTGGAAGGAGAAAGAAATAGGAAAGTGCTGACCTAGTGTCTAGAACTTGTAGATGATAAGAAAGAGGACTAATCAGGGTATACAAGTTACACTCTGAGATGTGTAGAAAGAGCTTGTCTCAAAAAATTTTAAATGATAATCTGATGAAGATCCTGGCACTAATGAAGCTTATGGTGATGGTGACGAAAATGATGATGAATGATGACAATGGTGATGGTGATAATCGTGATAATGACGTTAATGATGTTGAAGGTCATGATAATGATGATGCTATTACTGATGGTGATGGAGAGTAAAACAATGATAATGATAGTAGTTCTAATGGGGGTCACAGTAGTAGTGATAACAATATGATGGTGATGATTAATAATGATAGTTTGGTGGAGGTGGAAATTTAATGATGATGGCTGAACATGATATTGATGAGGATGGCGGTGGTGGTGGTGGTGGTGATTGGGGAGCACATCTCTAGTGTCTGCCAGTCATAAGTGCAGATTTCAACAATGTGTCATTGCACTGTATTTATTTAATGGCTGCTACCTACTGGATAAGTGATTTTATATTAATTGGCAATATGGGTATGCATTGCCATTTTAAACAGTGTATTTCAATTTAAGTAAAGAGCATGAGGATGGTAAGATATAAGTGAATTGATCATCAATCATGTGGCATAAAGTGGCCTGAATGACAATGGCAATGGGGCATCTAAGATTTGGGGAAATCTACCCCTTGAGGACTAAAGATTTAAGACTCCTCTTTCTATGTATGAAGTAGCCGGTCCTCACTAACCTGCAAGGCTTGTAGGTGCCTTTTCCTAGGATGTACTCTTATTTTCAATTGAAGTACAATAGTTGTGGCATATGTATTACCACGTGGTCCCTCCATACATGTGTCCAAGGTATGACAGTTGGAAAGTCTAACCATCAGACAGTCATGTCTCTATCTGTGCTGCAGCCATTTTTGAATCTCTTCATTTAGCTCTTTCCATGCCAAAAGTTAGCAGTTTCTGTCCCATTATAAAGCAGGATGCAGACAATTAACACCTTTCAGTCTCAAAGTTTTCCTGGGATGAGCAAAGTCCATCGTTCCTTAACTTGCTATTTATATTGTCTATATTGTAGCAACACAATCTTTAAATGTCTGTGTTCTATACTGATTAGAAAGGCTTTTTCTTTGTGTTCACCTCGCTACAATCTGTGCCTCAAATTGCTGGGCTGGCCATGCAAGGTTTTGAGTGTTTATTATGCTAATGGTTTGGTTTGTATTTGATGGCATTTGATAAGAGATATCTCCATCTGGACAAGAATGTCTTAAGACATTTGTCACTGCACAGCCCTGTTAGACACATCTCCCTGAGACAAACTGGTTGTGTTGTGGTGACAGTCTTAAACCATCCCACCCAGGAACTAGTTTACAGCAGTTTTGTATACTCTGTAAGTCACAGATCTGTATAAGATTGGCATCCTGTGTGGCCTAAGGCAGGCATCTTGGATCTGATATTTGCAGGTCCAAATAGTGTAATAGATTCACCAGCCCAGGTTTGAGCCTTACTAAGTACCAGAGATACACATGAGCTAATAAAGAGGGCCTCATTTTTTAGCTCTTACAAGCAGGCATTAATAAACTGCAAAGCGTGACTTTGCTTTTATTCTCTGTTCTTTGTAGCATCATCTAAGGACATTGTTCTAAGTTCTCGGCATCTTAAATCTTGCAGGATCATTTTCTCTAGTCTCCTAGAGAGTATTATGCAGCTTCATTGATTACTGTTGTTTTGTTTGGGACAAATCCTTTTTTCTGCATCTTCTCCCTCTTCCTCCATTTTTTACTTAAGCAAAGAAAAGAAAGACACCCATCAGGTTGGGCCAGCAATTTTAAAGTCTAACGTGGAAGTTCTACGGTCACATTGATTGTACTGGTGTCACATTGATTGTACTGGTGCTCACTCTTGTAATTCATTTTGTTGCCTGGGTATGTGATGTAAATTCTGTCCTCAAGGTACTGGCCATATGCTGTACATTCTCCCATTTCTCCCTGAAGCTTTCCAAAATGTGCTTCTTCCCCTTCTCTCACATTTCCAATCTCCTTCTTTTCCCTTCTCTCGTGCCCACATTACAAGTGACTTGCTTAGCCATGCAAAATCACAGAGCATCTTTTCTTCAGACCACTGTAAGCATTGATGGTGCAGGTCCCCAAAGGCCTCACGGCTTTGCAAATGTTTATTAAGTGTCAGCAGAGTCAACAAAAGTATACTGGGATTCCTAAATGTGTGAGCTCACTTTACATTAACAACATGCCTGAGCACTGAAGATGCTATTCCCGTGTGTGTGTGTGTGTGTGTGTGTGTGTGTGTGTGTGTGTGTAGTGCATTCATGACTCTGAGTACTGGAAGCATGGCATAATGAGTGCGAAGAAATCAAAGAATAACTTCACATTTTAGTCCTTACCTTCCTCATTTTTAGAGACAAGTTGTCTTTATCGTTGGCCATGGTATGCTCCAGGCTAGCTGCATTACAGGATTCTGGGTATTCTCGTTTTTCCACCTCCTGTCTCCTTGCACAAGTACTGGGATTTACAGATACATGCTAGAGAGTCTGGTTTACATGAGTTTTAGGGACTCAAACTTGGGTTTCTTAGGTTGTATACTGCGAGCTTTATCCACTGATCCTTGAACTCAGACCAGATTTTCCTCATTTTATAGAGAAAATCAGAGTTCCTGACAGCAAAGAACACACATTTAGAGAGGGGACAAATGTTTATGTGTTAACCAAAGTAAAATCAATGGCAGATGCATTCCCATGCATATACATATGTGTGCAAGGGAAAACTATGCTGAGATGGGGAGAACTGGAGAGAAGAAGTACTTGGCATGTTTTTAGAATGGGTGTGTTTTCTCCAGTAGCTGACATATGGAGGGATGTGTTGAACAAAGAGAATAGCATTTGCAAAGAGGAAGGAAGGTGAAATTCTGAACCAGCATTAAATAGACTGCTCTAGTGGCATGCAGAGGGAAGTTGAGTAGTCTGAAGTATCTAAAGTCAACAGTCTAGCCTTTGAAGGTCAAGGATGGAGTTTAAGGAGAATTTCAAAGAGGTGTTGTCATGGTACACACCAGAGCCACCATGAGCAGTCCAGCAGAGGTGCTGTCAATGGTACACACCAGAGCCTCCTTGAGCAGTCCAGCTGCATCATCTTCTGGGTATCTGAATTTGTGTGCAGCTACTTTTCTATCTGGCCCAGTAATTTTTCGACTTATCCTTGAAACCTTTCTTTACCCAGGGTTCTCTGCTTCCCTTGTGCTGCTGGAGTGAAGTATGTTATTTATTCAAGCACCAGGAATTGGTTTTCTCCTTCATAAGGAAGAGAGGGAGGGGAGGAGGAAGAAGAAGGGGAGGATGAGGAGAAATTTGACCCTGAGCCTCCCAAGTTCAAGGTCATTGTGGTTGAAACAGAAAGGCTGAGCTTGCTTTCATTCTCACCCCTCTGGCTTTGTAAATCCAGCAGTTCTTTATTTTTGCAACCTGGTGTTTTCTTGACAGTTGTGTTCAACTAGAGACCATGGAGGTGAGTTTTTACTGCTGAGAGCCAAAGGCCACAACAACCACTGAAAGTTCACCATAGAATTACACTAAGACCCGAAGATCCCAGTGCTGGCTTTAGGCCTAAAGAAATAAAATCAACCATCAAACAGCAGCTCCTGTTTACAGATGTGTTCATCACAGGGACTAAAAGGTAGAAATAACTGAAAGGTTCATCAACAAAGAAGACTCAGGCTTATTTGTCTCAGTCATGGAAGCAAATTAGTTTCTGGCAAATGCCATGGTGTGAATGAACTCTTACGAACTGGTACTTAAAGTGGGGAAACGGAAGAAACAAAGGATTAGGTACCGTATGATTCTGTGTATGTGCTGTGAAGACTTGGAAACCTCACAGAAGCAATGGTGCTTACTTTGGGAGGGAGGATGTCTGTGAGGTTTTATTTGTGTGTGTGTGTGTGGGGGGGTAGGATATGTGTGTGTAGCATGTGGATGCAAATACATATTGGAGCGTTAATGTGTATGAATGTGACTACATATATGCCACAGCATGTTTGGAGGCCAGAAGACATCCTTAAGTGTTTTGAGACAAGGTGACTTGTTCATTGATGCATTTACAGGCTAGCTGACCCTCTGTTCAATTACATATTTCAAATGGTTTGTTTTATGTGATGTGATATAAATTTTACTTCTGTGGTAGGACAGAAGCAGAAGCAAAAAATCCACTAGCACTGTAGCCCAATGAGACGTGTGCTTGCTGATCTCCACAGTTTACACAGCTTCAGGGCTTCAAGGAAGTGCAGGAGAAATTGATCATCAGGGAAACAGGGTCCACCGAGAGAGTCTGTAGAAGAGAGAGCTCCAAGCAGATGACTCTTTCCAGTTCCTAGGGGCCACTCATGTAGGGCCATCAACCTCCACATGGTCAGCCTCCACTTCAGCGGGCATGCATAGCTGCAGGAGTGAGCTCAGAATGTCAGACACTGAAGAGAACACTGCAGGTGGATGGAACTTTACAGCATTGTCTTTCTAACTCCACTGTGGAGCAGAGGGGCACATTTGAAGGAGCTAAGAGCTGAAACCAGACAAGAGTCCCCTCCATGTGGTAATAAATACACTGAAGTGCCCTTTTATGTTTAATAATTCAGGATCCGCTGAGTGTTTAAAGGTTTCCCTGTTTTATCATTTAAAAAATCGAATGGTAATCGGTTAAAAAGTAATAGCTGGTGAATGTCTGCATGATAGGCTCTGTCCCGTGCACTCTAAAATGTCTTTGGAAACGGATGTCTGAGGGTTCCAGGCAGCAGGCACCTGGGGCTTTGGAAGTTTTAAACAGAGCTGGGGACCTGTTTCACTGCTCTGTTGCCATGCGTGTGGTGTTAGGCGGTGGTGGGAGGAAGCAAGGATGAGATCAGAGGACTTGAACAATGTTAGGACAGCTCTTTGCTATTGCATGTTCCTGAAGGAGCCAAAAGAGGTCAAATGCCTGAAAAACTCTGGAAGGAAATCTTTGGTCACACTGTAGCTCCATTTTATTTTCTAGGACAGAAACGTGGGGTGTCCTTGAGAAGGGTTTTCGTTGGTCCAGCCCTGTAACTTCATTTGCAATTTGAATGTGATAAGAAATAAGTGGTGTTTTGTGTGTGTGTGTGTGTTGGGGTGGGATGTTGTGTGTCAGGGTACATGTCCATGTATATGAATATGTGCAGAGGCCAGAAGATAAACCTGACGTCATTCTCCCACTGTCCTGGGACATACTATATAGTCTAGACTAGCCAGCGAGCCACAGGCATATACTTGTCTCTGCTTCTCCAGCATTGAATTACAAACACAAGCCACAACCCAGCATTTCCCCCTGGCATCTGGGAATTCAACTCAGGTCCTCACATTTAATAACCAACAAAAGTACCTCTTCCTCATACTGAGTTGTGATTAAAAAACAAAAACAAATGTCCAATTCTCATTGTAGACCTACCTAATGATAGAATTCTTGAGTTAAAATCCAGGGAAGGGGTAGTGTAGGAATGTGGATGGGCTGATGAACACAGTATGCTGGTGTATCTAGTGGAAATTACTGCATGGGACAGAAGAGAGCCACGCATACTTTGATCTTTAAAGATGGGATCTTACTGTATAATCCACACTGGGTACACACTCCCCATTCTCCATCCTCTGCTTCCCCACTGATTACCATTGTGTTCCGTCATGCCTGACTTTTGTACATGTATATGTTTGTGCTCATGTGTGTGCAGGGACATGTTGGGTTATCTTCTCTCCAGTGTCGTTCACCTTGACTTTGAAACTTGGTTACTCATTGGCTGAGATTTTGCTGCTAATTTAGCTAGGTTGACTAGCCACTGAGCCCCAGAGACTCTTCTGATACTTCCTCCTCAGAATCCTTCCTCTGTATTAAGAATACAAGCATGTACCATCAAGTCCTGGGTTTTGATTTTGGTTTTGTTTTTATATAGGTTCTAGGAATTTAACTTAGGACCGTATGTTGCTTGTTTGACTCACCGCCAGCACCCACCCGCAGCTACTCTTTTTGTATTCTAAAATATCTTCTAGAAAAAGAACCCATAAAATGCTTCATCCTGACCCAGCAGATTCTTGCCATGCCTCTGTTTATAGGGTGCACACAGCACAGTGCAGTAGAGTATGAGATAGTGTGATGTACAGTGCAGAAGGTATCACTTCGTGCGTGGAGCTCATATGCTCTGGTCAAGAAAAATCACATGGGAAGGAGTTCTAGCAGAACCTTCCAGCTGCCTACCCGAGAGCCATGTTTTTTGTTTCTTCTTAAGATCCCTTTTGATAATGGGCCAGTTAGTCATAGGCAATATGGCCAAATTAAAAAGACAGGAATTCTAGGTTCCTGGCTTTCCCACCAAAGAGGGGGGTCCAAAAAGACAGCCATTGAAATGACTCTAGAGTCTTCTGGAAATCCCTATAATGATGTGGAAGTCTTTCACACACATATTTCTGTGTCTATACTCACTTTGTCAACCTTAGGAAATTAGGAACCTTTACAGCCATGCATTTAGGTGTTGTGGGAGAGGAAAGGGAAGGAGGAAGAAAGGGTCGAAATAGACTGTTTGACTGGGAACTTCTTCCATTGAGAGAAAACAAACCTGTATTTTCTTTAAGCCACAGTTATTTTGGGAATCTGTAAGGAGCAAAACCCAATTTTAGGTGCAAAATACAGGTTGAGCATCCTTTATTTGAAATGCTGGAGAGCACAAGTGTTTTGTTTCTCATGTTTTTTTTAAGACTGTGGAATATTTACATATATATGAGATATCATGTGATGGTTTCCAAGTCTAAACACAAAGTTCATTTCTGTTTCATATGCACCTTAGACACATACCCTGGAGG
The DNA here is from genome assembly GCF_978045245.1 of Mus caroli. Taxonomy (NCBI): domain Eukaryota; kingdom Metazoa; phylum Chordata; class Mammalia; order Rodentia; family Muridae; genus Mus; species Mus caroli. The sequence goes on from NW_028227272.1 coordinate 3,500,036, forward strand.
CAATTTCATATGATATTTTTTATTATTTGTGCAGCCTGCCTTTTGTCTGCAACCTGTTGCAGGAGGTCAAGCATGGAATTTTCCACTTGTGGCATCCTGTCAGCAATCATTGCTGGAGTACTTTAGATTTTTTTTCTCCATAGCAAGGACATTCAAACTTTACAAATATGAAACAATTTCTGAAAGGGAAAAACTCTTCAGAAGGCAAGGAAATGGGAGGATGAATGGTTGGTCAGAGAAGAAAGGAAAAAGGGAAGACCTCTTGAGGTGCAGAGGGCAATTTGGGGTCATGCTTTTACAGTTCAGAAAGCTCAAGATGAAGGGATATGGTGGCACTGGAAACAACATGGCCAACACAGTGCAGCACTGGGACCAGAGAGTTTGAAACTGCTGGTGATGGGAAGACACAAAGATGCATCAGCTGACATCAGAGCCTGGGAGACTGTGGTGGTTTTCCCTGTACCACGGTCAGCCAAGAGTTTGTTTTGAATAAAGTGTTGTCTGGCTAGACCAGGGAGTGTGGCAGCCAGCTTTTCCCTATCTGTTGAATAGAGAGAAGCCATGTGGGCATGGGAAAGCTTAAGAGTCAAGAGCATAACTTGGGCAGCAGTTGCAGGCCTTAGGTGTGAGGCTTGAATAGGTTATCATGTAGATTAGACCATGCTAGCAGTAGACATGTGTAAGGGGTTTCATTAGATGTAGTCCTGGGAGAATGTATAAAAGTTCAGGAAAGAGTACTGAGAGAAGATGTGTGTATCTGTGCCACTGATGTTGCCATTGGAACCCCCATGACCTCCCCCCGAGAACCATGTCCCCATCCAGAGTCATAAACAGAACAGGGCAGAGAGCCAGAATCAAGTAACACCACTCAATCTTGGAGAAAGGCCTGGGATAGGCCTGGGATAGGCCTGGAGCAGGCCTTTCTCCAGAGGAGATAAGCAGATGTCCAATAAACACATGAAAAGGAGGGCCACAGGATAATTGTTAGGGAAGTACAAACCAATGTTGCAAAAGCAAGGGCATCCTACATCTGGTGGGATGGCTGCAATTAAGAAAATGATAATGTGGTAGCAAAGATGTGAAGGAAATGAAATCCGCTTGGACTATTGGTGAAAATGTGAGGCTGTTCAGTTGTTGTAGAGAACAGTGTAGTCAGTCATTAAATAACTGGAAACAGACTTGTTACTTGACCTAACAATTCTACTTCTGGAGATACAATCCGAAATTTGGAAAGCAGGGTCTCGAGGAAATATTTGTACAGTCATGTTTATAGCAATGGTGCTCACTCTATCTAATATAGGACTAACCTGAGTGGCTAGGATGAATGAATAAACCAAGTGTACTATGAACATGTGCATACTATATAAGTAAATTGACATACACAATGGACTATTATTTAGCCTTCCCTAAGAGGGGCAGGAATTCCATTCTCTATAGACAGACCATAAGCACATTGTACTAACTGAAATATACCAGACATAAACAAAAAGTGGATCATTCCACTTACAAGAAATTGTTAGAGATATGAAAATCATAGAGACCAATAATAGAATAGAGATTAGAGGGGCCAAGGACTGTTTTTCAGGGACAGAGTTTCAGTTTATATAATGCAGAATTCTAGAGATGGTGATGACTATGAATACTGTCATACACTGTATGTATTTAAGGCCATTGAGCCCTACATATAAAATGTTAAGACAAGATGGAATAACAGTTGCTTTTCCCATCACTCTGACAGAATAGCTGACAGAAGGAACTACTTTGCTTTGGTTTCATGGCACTTTGGTTCATCATGACAGCAAAATTATGAGGGAACAGTTCCAGAATATTATGAGCATGTGTTCAAGGTCCTCACATCATGGCAAGACCTGGAAAGAGAATATGATAGGAGGGAGCCAGGGATCACATATCACAAAGGAGCTTCTATCTCTGACCGACTCCCTCCAGTGAATCATATCAAGAAGAGATTTTGCAGGCTTCCACAACAACTCAACCAATTGGGCACCAGGTGTTCAAACCTGTGAACATCTGTGGGCCATGTCACATTCAAACTGGCCTTGTTTTACTTCCTATAGCTGTGCTAAAACATCCTGACACAAGCAACTTAGAGGAGAAAGAGTTTATCTTGGGTTTGAGTTCCAGGTTACAGGCTGTCCTACCAGAGAAGTGACAGCAGCCAGGTTTGAGAGAGCTAGTCCCTTCAAATATATAACGAAAACCATCGAACAAGGAATGCATGTGTGCTCACTCAGCCTCTTCTCCCAGGCCTGGAAAAGGGGCCAGCTACTTTCAGGGTGAGTCTTCCTACCTCAATAATGCGATCAAGATAATCAGCAACAGACACATACCCAGAAGCCAATCTGATGTAGACAATCCTTCACTGGGACTGCTTCCAGGATCTTTCTAGGTTGTAATTGACAGCATTAGCTCTCACATAAATGATAGCGGTAACTATACATTGGGATAAAATCTCAGTGCGTTGCTTATAGTGATGTAGTGAGACTTCAGCTACTGCTGCCTTGCCTTGCCTTCTCAGCTCATTTAGAGGTAAGCCCTTTCACCTGAAAGTCCATTCCAGCATCCAGATGACAAATGGAGTCCTGTGGTTCCCCATTTCCTTTTGCAGATATCAACATCATGCTTCACTCCTTAAAAGATGGCTATAACCTAAGAAAGGCAGCCGTGGCCTTTCCAGAGTATGAATCACCATTCACTGAGTTAAGTAGACATCCAAGTGTGTCTACCGCTCTCATGCACAGGAGCAGATACAGTCAGAGCCAGCCAAGGAGAACACGTGTGCATTTACATATGATTTGCATCTGTTTTACATAGGGCTGAGCAAGCTGTGCTGTGTTCTCAAACATCACTCACGTTATATTTTAAGATTGTCACAATCTTTAACTAACATTTCGAGCTGCAGCCAAGGTGCCCCAAACTTTCCATCATTCTATATTAAAACTGGCTGCACCATCACTCTCCACAGTGGACTGCAGCAGAATGCCTCTGCAGAGGGCCTGCATCTACCTGCGAGGGTTGTTTATACTCAGAATCCCCATTCGTTCCAGGTCTCCATCTTAGACAATGGCCTCTTCTCACCCCATCTCTTGCCCTGCCTCTCAGGTCCAGAGGTGAGATGTCAGAGAAGGGTACTGATGCTTTCTTTCCCACATTTTGGTTGCTAGGCTTCCCTTAAGCCCTGGACTCCCCTTCTCTTGCATCTCCTGTATCCCCTTTCCCTTCCTTACCTTTGTTTTCTTTCCCACAAACTTGGCGCATGCCCCATCTTTTCTTCTCCCAGTTTAATTGTCTCTTATCACACCTGGTTCTTTTCTTCTCCCTCCGTCTTTCTTCTTCTATAGCCCTCCCCTTCCCACCCCCTTCGTTTTTTGTGTGTGTTTGTTTTGTTTTTGTTTTTATTTTTTGGCATGCCCTTTCTCTGTGTGTGCTTTCTCCTTATCTGATGTCCTACCTTCCTTTCTTTTGGCCTCCCTGCCTCTTCGGTCTCCTCCCTCCCAGGATCAGTAGGTATGGCATTCAGTCATCCTAACAATATCCGTGACATAAGAAACTCTTTCCTATGCTTTCTTGAACTTCAGTATTGTATTAATGGAGAGACACTTGGCACCCAAGGAGTAATCAGATTCTCAAATTTCCAGGGTAATTTGTGGTTAGTTGCAATGATGGGATGGTACCTTAGTGAGCAGCCCTGCAGTTACAGAGTTCTAAGCAGAAGGTCACTCTTAGGAAGACCAGAGTTAAAAATCCATGCTGTCAAGAAAGGCAGAGGAGAGGCACAGGGCAGAGGGAACAATGAAGATGGAAAGAGTGGGTGTGCCTATGGGAGGGCTGTCCTATGGAGTAATGGCTTGAAGAAGGTACCTAGCAGATACTATCTCCTCTCTCATCACCTCTGTTTCTCTTCATTTCTGAGAATTTTAATATGCTAAGTAGATATAATATGAACTCCATCCTCTCAAATTTAAGTGGCCAATAGCATATTGCTAAATATAGATATTCAATTGTATAGCAAAGATCTAGAATGTATCTATCCTAGGCAATAGCCAATGTTACCCACCATTCTACCCTGGGTCTGCATATGCATGTCTCTCAGAGGTACCCTTTTCCCTGGGCCCCATACAAGTTCAGGGACCTGTCTAGAAACCTAAACTGATTTTCTTTACTTTCTTCACTTCTCTTCCAAAGTGTAATGTGGCTTTACCCTGAATTTTTCTTCCTTCTGACATCTTCTCTTCCTTTCCTCTGCCATGCCGCATGTCCCCTCCTTCTAGTGTCCCTTAGATCCACACTCTCCCATTGTGTAAGATATCCCTTTTATAGAGACAGAATGTCACTGAGTGAAGAGGATGAAGAGGCAATTCCAGTCTCCTGTATGGTAAAACAATGAAAACCAAGTGAAATATTTAGTCCCTTACTTTTTCCTATCTACTCCCTTATTGATATAAAGATAGAGGCTAAGAGAAAGAAGAAAGTAAGGCAAGAAATGCACCTTGGCCACTTGACTATTTGGGAAAACTCCAACTGGTTTAAAACATCTGGAAAGACACCTGGCTACTTGTGGTGGTGGGATTCTGCCTACCCAGTTCTGTCCCACCTTCTGTGTTGACTAGTATGTGGTGCAGCTTAAGACTGGACCTTCAGGTTTTTCTTGTTCCCAATGTCATCGGCAAATAAGTGATCAGTCCAGAGACTATCTCCAAGAAGAGAGTTGCCACCTTGCCTTGAGGGAAACTAGAACTAGTAAGTCCTAACTTACAAACCCACATTGTTTTCATGCATCCAAAATAAGGCATGCATTAGTGCTCAGCATGTGCAAGGATATGCCAGTGTTCACCTGACAGCATGGGAAAACCATGGTAAATATGACTGAGTGACTTGGGCACTCAGTCAAGGGTCAGGTAGCTTTTCTTTAAGCCAGAATTAAGAACTCAAGGCAGGGCAGATAGCTCAGTTGGTAAAATGATTACAATATAACTATGAGGACCCAAGTTCAGATCCCTCAAACCCACATAAAAAGCTGAGTGTGCATCTATAGTTCCAGAGTTGGAGATGCAGAGACAGGGGGATGCCTGGGGCTTGTTGGCCAGAATGTCTGACAAAATTTGCCATATCCAGTGAGTGACCCAACATAATTTACACAATGATTGAAGAAGACACCACTATCAACCTCTGTACCCCCACATGTGAGCACACACACATGCACCTTTACTTCAATACACACAGAAAGACACACACACACACACAGAGAGAGAGAGAGAGAGAGAGAGAGAGAGAAACTCAACCGAAAAAAATGTTTAGCACTTAAGTGCTTAACTCCTGACTTAGTTTAGAAACATAAGCCCTTAGCCTGAGCAATGTTGATTGTCTGAGTTAAGTCAGTACGAATAGACTAATTTATGTTTATAGGAAGACTTCTGAGATCCAATGGATTTACAAGAAACAGTCTCTTAGTATTTTGTGACCATCCTATATAAGTGTGGCTAGGGATAGGGAATTGAAAGGGGTATGAGGTCATAGGATCTATTGTATGTTTAACGTGGCCAGAATACATAAGTGTCAGTGACCCTTCTAAGGATACTGCCAGACTTCTACACTTCAGGGGTATTTACTTCCATGTATTTTTTGTAAGAAACTTGTAAGCTCGCAGAAGTGAACTGCCTTCAACATCATAACCTCCTGCCAATCATAATGGCTAAAGACTGGTTTTCCTGCCCGTCATTTTGAGCTTGCATTGAAATGCTAAGAATGCTGTCTCATCCCTCAGTTAGCTTAGCCTTAAAGAGTGATCTTGAATTCCTGTCAAACACAGAGCGATGATTTACAGAGTGACAAACACATGCCCACAACATTTACAAGGAGATTTCCTGGTAATGGTAAGAGAATTTCCAGCCCCCGCCCAAGAAGAATTGAAAAGGGGACATTTCAAATGGACCCAGAAACATCTGAGAACACAGACAGCACTTTATGCCATTTTTTTTAGGTTGGGGTTTATAAATAACATGACAATTCTCTTTTTATCTGAGAAAAATGGGCAAGTGCGAGAAATGACCTTAACTTGAAATACTACTTCATTTCTCCCAGCCCTGCTCTGGGTCTACTCCATATGTGAGGGCTCCTTTCAGTGCACAGGGCTGCCTGCCCTTTCCAAGCCAATTTAGCCCTCTGCCGCTCATTGGCATCTCATGCCTCATCCTGGCATCTTCAAGGGCTTTATGGAAATGCTGTGCAGATGTCCAGGCACTACTGTAGAGTGGGCAGTGAGTCTTCAAATAACCCCATCGATCTCCCTGGCATTTCTTACCTGATCAGCAAGAGGTGTACATTGTATTTTCTTTTATGGCATCTTCATTACCTCTGAGTATTACATGGCAGCCCATTTCCATGTATATTGTGTCATCCACCAGGCTTTATGGCAGTTCCCTGGTCATGCTCAGCCTTTCATTTCACCAGCTTTAGCTTGATCAGCCATGTGTTTCTGACCAGACACAACATGCCCCTTATTATGTCACCTCCATTCCCCCTAAGAATTGTTATTCTTCTACCCATTAGTTTCACAGGAATGATGACGAGGAGAACTCTGAAACATAAAACAGGAACAGGGGCCTGTGGAATAGCTCAGTTTTCATATAAGAATCATCACCAGAACCCATGTGAAATGGCTAGGCATGGTGGCATGTGCATTTAATCCCAGAACAGGGAGCATGGGGACACGCCCAGTGACCACTGGCTAGACAATCTAGCTGAATGAGAGTGTTTCAGGCTCAGTGAGACACCCTGTCTCAAAGCAAACAAGGCAGATGGCAACTGAGGAATGATACCCATGCTTGCCCTTTGTCTTCCACATGCTCTCTCTCTCTCTCTCTCTCTCTCTCTCTCTCACACACACACACACACACACACACACACACACACACACACACACACCAGAACCAGAAATCAGAAATCCAAAATTAGACTTTATTAAAACTACATTAAATGCATCTCCAACTATCCCCAAACCTTGAGTTTTGTACAGAACAGATGACCCAGCGGCTGGAGCTTGGATGTTGATATGATGGACCTTGCTTTAAATGTGATAAAACAGGGAAAGAATCAGTCATATTTGGGATCATTTGTGTTCCCATTGAAAGGTATTTAGCTTGAGGACCAAAGAGGATGCTGAGTCAAATTCTCTTTGGGGGATATAGCATTTTTAAATTTGTTACCAACACTGTAGTCATATAGACTGTCAGACAGCAGCAGAGTGGGGCAGGCAGGAGAACCTTCTTATAGGTCATAAATCAAAATAGGGGTAGGTTTCAAGGCAGGCACCTGCAACTAGACAATCCCTGAATTCTTGACAGCAGGGGCAAAGGAGGAAGTTCTGGGGAAGGAGTGTGTGACTGAGAGGGTGTTGGGGAGCAGAAGCATATCTAGATGAGGTTTCTCCAGTAGATCCTTAACCCCATGGAATCCTGGCATCTGACAGTCTGACGTCTGTGAACTTTCCTGGGGGAATGCCAATGGTGTTCATCATTCTTCTGGAATCCAGACACCCAAGAGTCTGTTTACAGATTCATAGGCAGGATCTCAGTCAGAGAGTTGCTGTGTCTCCCACGGTTGCTGTATAAAAGGCCATTGCAAGCAGGCTTAGCCTGAGTCTGTAGCCTCAAACTGAACCTTCAAGATAACAGGGCACAATACTCTTCCTACAGACTCTTACAATAAGGTAATATCCAATACTGTGAAATCAGCCATCTAGAAATGAATATATAGAGAGAAATAGGCTACATTAATTTTCAGCAAACCCCAACAATGGAGGGAGCACTTGGATCTTTGTATCACACTCAGTCCTGGTCCAATAAGGGTTAATTTGTCAATGAGGTCCATCTCAAGTGGCTTCATGATAGTATTAACCTGATGGAGGGAGGTGGCCACTGTCTGTCCCTGAAGAACATCTTCTGTTTATTTGAGAGTCAGAGGAGAAAAACTTCGACAGAGGAACTAAACCTTTAAGGAGATTCACCTCTGCTCTCTCCCAGGCTGTCTTAGGGAGACTCCTTTAACTCTCAGGAGCCTTCTATAAGAGAAATCCATGTCATCCCTCACCTGAGTACCTTGATGCATCATCTTGAGCAAGCTGGAACTTTTGACATCACTGATACTGGAATGGATAAGTGGGAGCCATGTGGCTCCCGGCAAACCTGCAGCCTGCTGTCTCACCATCCCTAGAGTCTGGCTGCCAGAGACATCAATCTCTCTGTGTTTGAGATATGAGACTGTAGTCAATTATCCCACCACCTGTTATGGCACAAATCTGTCTCCCATACACTGAGGTGTGTATTAGTCACTGTTCTCACTGCTGTGACAAAATATGTAACAAATGCAACTTAAGGAAGGGAGAGTTTATCTTGGCACACAGTTTGATGGTGCAGTCCATCACAGTGGGCAAGACATGGTGGTGGGAGAAAGGCATGTCTGGTCATATTGTGTCTACAAGGAGGAAACAGAAAGAGGAAATGCTGGTGTTTGTCTCCCTCTTTCATTTACCATTTTTATTTAGCCCTGAACTGAAACCCAGATGGTATTTGCTCACATTCAGGGTGGGTCTTTCCTCATCAGTTAAACCACTCTTGAAATGTCCTGTCGATCTCAAAGGCATATCTCCTAGGTGATACCAAACCAGTAAAGATGAGCCCCTCAGCACTCTTCAGTGGGACTGCTCTGATGCATACTGTTTAGAGAGATGATGAAGCTAATTGGCTGCCTTTAGTGTACGCTCTGCACAATTATAGCCAATGTGTTTATTAGAAGAGGGCAGAAGGACACAGACACAGAAAGGGAGGAGCACATAAGGACACAAAGACAGGTTGGGCATCACCAACTCAAGTCCTGTGAAGAAACTGGACAAGACAACAGCTGGGCCTCAGTCTTCCAGTTTCTAGAATTGTGAGAAAATCGAGTTCTGCTCTTTAGGCCACTCAGTATAGAGGATTTTGCTGTGGCAGCTTGACAAATTAATGGACTGTTCTACCCCAAGTTTGAGTCCATGGAAAATATGGAGGAGAAACAGTTGTTTCCAGGGATTCAGTCATCAAAGCTTTCCAAAGAAGCAAGCACAAGGAATGCAGATGTCAAATCAATCCATCTCACTATAGATATTCCTCATCACTACCCACCCCATGGCTCAGAAGCCTCCCTAAATCCCATTCGGTCTATACTGTATGGTAAGCATCCACCCTGGTGCCCATGTTCCCATCACCTCATACCTACTCCTGCCTAGGTCTGTTCATCTCATATAAAATACCAACTTCTTTTCCTCTACCGTGGCCTTTTTCTTGCTCTCCCATCCTCCTATGTCCCTATGTGACTGGCTCTTTCCCTCTTTACTGATATCAGTAAAATCATCCCTTCTTCACATTCTCGTCTATACTTGCTTCTTCTGCTACTTTTAGTCATGCTGTGGTTTTCTTTTAGAACACTTTAGACTCTGTATGAAATGTGCTTGTCAGTCTTTGCATTGCCGGTACACCGTCTGCTTTCCCTCACTGAGAGTGAGTTCTATGCAGGAAGAAGTCTTGTCTAAGTTACTGCTAAGAAGACTTCTGTCTTCCATGAATAGATATTTCAAAGGAACTGTGCTAGAGATCCAGGAAAATGTTAAGTGAAGAATAAATCCACGTATGAATGGAGTAAGAGGCTCTCTAGAGACTCAGAAATAGTGGACCTGTCTCCAAATGATAAAAATGATGGACCAAATGCGTTTAGTTACATGATACACAGCAGGGTTGGAAGAATGCAGGCAAAGTGCTAACTTTAAGTCATTGACAGGTGCTTGGTATCATTGGCCTTGGAGAAGTTCAAAGCAATGACAAGCAGATCTGGTATAGTCTCCCAGGGACAAATATCGTCCATGAAGTGAGTCTCTTCAGTGTAAGCATTTCTGGCCTACATGCTTTTTAAATTGTATGTGATAGTAGTGTTGCTGGAGGAATAATAATGTTGGCAGAGATGATGATGATTATGGTGATAATTGTATTTACTCTAGGTTCTAGCCAAGAAGAAAAGCTCAATATAAACTGAGAGATTTCGGGGTAGGGATCTCTGTGATAGAACATTTACCTAGCATACATGAGCTCTTGCATTCTATCCTAAGCATGAGAGAGAGAGAGAGAGAGATTGTAAGGGATTATTATGTTGTAGGTTTGCAGCTAGGCCACACCATCAGGAAAGACACACTTGGCAGCTCTTGGGCAGGAGCCAGCTATATGGACCATATTTTTTTTCCTTAGGGAAGTTTTGTCACTGTCCTTAGGGACTTTAGTGACTAAACCCTGGCTCCCCTTCACAGCTTTAGTTAAATTAGCGTCTACCTGATGGAGAAGCCATCAGGTAGCTAAGCCAGCTAACCAGACCAGGCCTGGCAGGTAAAGTGTACAGCATGCTGCTGCTGATATGGATGCTTGCTCTTTAGTTTGCTCTTAGTGGGTGTCTTAGTGTCTTTTAGTCTTTGAGCAGCTCTGACCAAAGCAACTTAAAAAAAAACAAAAGGTTTGTTCTGTTTCGAGTTCTGGGTTACACTCTTAAGTCACAGCAGTGGGAACCACTCACATTGCATCTAGAGTGCAGAAAGAGAAGGGGAACACTGCCTGCTTTCTCTATTTTATATAATCCAATACAAAATCCTACCAAGGAAGTGGTGGCACCCACAGTGAGCAGGCCTTCCTGCCTTAATGTAATCAATATTATCTCCCCCTCTATGGGCATGCCCAGAGAGGCCTGTCTCCCAGGTGGTTCCTGAATCTAGATTCTGTTAGGCTAACAATTACTTTAACTAACTTCACCATAGGTATCAGGCTTGCCCTGGAGAATCTTGCATGCTTTTTCTGGTTTATAGCATTTTTCCCCTCATTTCTCATTCCTATCATATATGTACTACTGCTTTTGAGGGGATTAACTGATCTGTTCAAGGCCATACCAGGTTAAAATGTGTGTTGGAGTATGAAGACTTCTAATGAACATCTTATGAACTATAATTCATAATATTGTGTGTTATACTGTAATTGACCAAGATTGGATTTGATTACAATTACCATGGAAATGTCGAGAAAAAATGCAACTATATATTATGACATGTGTATTAATTTTGTTGGCTATGGTAATCAAAATACGAAGATAAGCTGATCAAATGTCATATTATATACACTGATATATACACAGATTTTAAAATATTCATTTTCTCCAAATCTAAGCTTTCAATCCTTAGACTAGTAAAATGCTGGATATGTTAAAAGCCTAAAGGAACAGTTTTTGTATAAACAGTAGCCTTTAGATCCATTGTGGTGTTGTGGTGGAGTCTAGGCATTGCAGTGTTGGATGTAGAGTTTTGTTGGGCATGGAAGGGTCACTCTTTCCATTCCTGCATTTTTAAAATGGAACAAGAACCAATTCTCTAGTCCTTGTGCTAGGTGACGTGGGCACCTCTCCCTCAAGCTGCATATCTGGTATGTGGACCCATGCTCCAGGAATCCTCTGAGGGGCTCCCTCTGAGCTGCAATGAGCCTTCACAGCATCCTGGGTTCATCCCCCGCCCTTAGCGCAAAGTTGCTTCAGCATTTCCTAATATAAATGCAAGCAAAATAAAATTAGAAAGTGCCAGTGGGGGAAGCCAGCTACCCACAGGCTCCATAAATTGCCTTTTCCCTCTCACCCCTCCTCCCTTCTGCCCACCCCCTCTCAACCCCATCAAGCCACCCCAAATAACCTGCCTCGCCTGGCTGGGTCCATGTTTCTGGAAAAGAAGGTCCCGGGGAGGCTCCAGTCAGCGGAGCGATAGTTTGCTGCTGATGTTCTGCAATCAAGGGAGAAGGCTGAGTCCAAAGACAGCTGCTGTGATTAACCTGTGTGGATACCAGTCTGGAAGGAATGCTTAGGGCAGACCCAGTGATACGTGTTATTAAGGGTCAAATGAAAGGAGTTGAGAAATGAGAAACAGAGGCTGTTGGATTTTGCCTTCCCACTGGCCATCTTTGTGCGTCAGCCCTTAGCTTCTGTTCCTTACATCAGGCTAGTTCTCTATCCTAAGAGAAAGTGAGGGCTAACTGTTAGTCCTAAAAGGCCCATATGTCTGATAACTGAAGAGCATCTTTCTCTCTAGAAGCCCACTACTTCCTATCTTAATTGGGTGGGTGTATTAGTCGGGGTTCTCTAGAGGAACTACTGAGCTGATAGGATAATTATATGTTAAAGTGAGATTTATTAGATTGGTCTGAGTAGTGCAACAATAGCTGTTTCACACTAGGGAGACTGAGTAGGAGATTTCTTAGATTGGCTTATCCTATACAGTCTGGGTAGTCCAACAATGGATGTCTCAGACAAAGAGACTAAGACTGCACAATCTATGAAGCTAGACGTCATCAGCCCTAGTCGTGCTGAAGGGCTGGAAGGTTTCTGAGCGCTGCTGATCTTCAGTCACCATGAGAAGCCCATTGAAGCTGGTTCTAACACCAGTGAAGGAATGCTACAGCAACAGGGCAGATGGACAGCAAGAGTAAAGTCAGGCAGGCAAAAAACACAATTTCCTTTTTTCCACCTACCTTATCGAGATCAGCAATAGAAGTTGCCACCCACATTAGGATGTGTTGTACTGTCTTAGATATTCTGATTAAGAAAACTCCTCACAGGAGAGCCTAGCAGCTTGCCTTTTAGTTGATTCTAGATCCAGTCAAGTTGACAATTAAGAATACCCATCTCAGTGGGCATATTTTATACATCTAGGTGCCGCAAAGGAGAGTTCCCCATTATTAGCAGAAATAGCCATCATGAGACTATACCCTAGTCCAGTTCAACAGAATCATGGATGGGGTGGAGACTATATACAAGTTTTTTCCAGGCAGACCATTCTTAGGATCTTTGCAGCCTGAAATTCTGGCATGAGACATTCTGAGCAGCTGCTTAAATAAAAAGCAGCCTCAATATTGAGTGTAGTTAATTAGATGAATGGCTGATCGCTAAGATAATGATGGCGATGCTAACACTTATGATAATGAAAGCAATTGTGGCAATATGTGACCTACTATTGAGCTATTGCTGTGCTGTTTATCCCCCAAGAAACACTGTGAAGCCTTTTAGATGATTATCCCAAGAATTCTGTAAAACAACTTGGATTTTCCAGTGTTGATGAGAAGAAATGAATGGAGGCTTAAAGAAGAATGTCGTAGATGTCGTAGATGTGGCTGTGGAAGCCACCCAGGGATATACAACAATACTGTGTCTCAGGAAGAAAAAATTAAAAATAAGCCAGGTATAGTGACTGATTCCTGTAATCCTGGCACCAGAGAGAATGAGGTAGCATTGTTAAGACAATTTTGAGGTTAATCTGGGAAGACATTGTGAGGTCCAGGTTATTCTAGGCTTTCTAATGAGTGCATTCTAGGCCAGACCAGACAACAGGTGGCAGAGTTCCTAACCACTCCACTACCCTTAAAATGAAGCTAAAGGTGGGGCACACAGAAGAACATCTTAGATAGGAAAAAAAAAGACATCAATTTCTTCCTTCACCATTTGGACTTAGTAATAGAATCTCCTGGGACATATTCTAAATTCTAAATTATGTTCCCTTGAATCTAACCTCAGAAGGATTAAGGGCACTTTTAGGCATGTAGGTCCTATAATGAGAGTCTGTTTAAGATGCAACATAGTAGCTGCTAGAGTTGAAGACCACTTCCTGATATAAATGACACTCAAAACTTGCTTCATGGGTGAAACTTTGGTCATTGTGCTCAAGTGGTCATGGCTGAGTACTTAGTAAAATCAGATGACATGACACCTCCTTAAGTCAATAAGCAAAGCATAATGATATAAGAGCATTTAGTAGGTAGGAGGTGATGTTACTCTTTGCCACCTTTCCATCAAGAGCCTACCATATGCATCAGATGCTATAGTGTAATCCTTTGTTGGACCCTCTCATTTCATGGTCTTGATTTCTCTAGCATTATGTAAGAAAGCTGGTTAGAGGAGAAAGGATTTATTAGACCTTGATAGTCCTGGTTCTAGACCATCATTAGAATTACAGGAAAGTAAAAATGGCAAGAGTTTGATACAACTGGTCACATCACATCTACTCAAGAGTAAAAAAAGAATGAATGTGCATGCTCATTTGTTTGTTTCTTGTGCTCAACTTGACTTCTCTCATACATTTCAGGTCTACTTGCCTAGGGAATGATGCCACCCACAGTGGGCTGAGTCTTCCAACTTCAGTGAAGTTAAGTCACTCCTCCATAGACATGGCACAGGCCAACCCAATACACAAAACATCATTAAGATTCTCATTCCAGGTGGCTCTAGGTTGTGTCAAGTTGACAATGAAGCTTGACCATCACACATGCTAAATCCAGCTCCTTATATACTTCTCTGATGGGTAAGTTTTGTAACAAACAACCTGCCCTGACATTGGGGTAAAGATTCAAAGGCAGCTGGTTGCAAGCTGAAGGACACAAATAGGTTCTGAAATGGAAATAGTTAATGAAAAAGGTATTCCAAGTTACACCTTGGCACTCAAAATTAATCTAAACATTCTTGACAGAACAGGAATAAATTTGACATTTCTATTTTGCCTAAAATTGTGCCCTATCTAGAAGCTTCTGCATCTACTACGAGGTATTTCTCATCTTTCTTTTCCATGCTCTCTCTCTCTCTCTCTCTCTCTCTCTCTCTCTCTCTCTCTCTCTCTCTCTCTCTCTCTCTTTCTCTCTCTCTCTTTCTCTCTCTTTGTGTGTGTGTGTGTGTGTGTGTGTTTGTGTATGTGTGTGTGTCCCCAGCTGTGTTTCAAAGATGGAAGTGTGATATTCCTAATAAAGTATAACTCTTTATTTCCTGGACATCTGTTGTCTCCCACTTTTGCTTTTCTCAGAAGGGCAGCCAAAGTTTCCTATCTTTTGGCCATGGCTAGAGAGAATCCTTGTAGTAGTCCAATAATCTCTTTCTTTAGCAGCTACATTTCCACAGAGATGGTTCTTTTAACCAATGGTATGATAGATATACTCAATCTCATCACCCCTATGTACTCTCCACTCCCCACTCTTGGCCAGCCTGATGCCTGGGTCCATACAACCCATCCCCATATTCTGCCATTCTGCTATTATTCTGTGTTCTATGCCTCTTCACCACCTCTGAGGCTCAAACTTTGTCTCCCTGTAGAAACTCTCCCATCTGCTGCCTTACCCACCTTAGACTCCTCTACTTCTCTCTAATTTCTGGTGACCAGGTAAATATGTTTAGATACAACTTTCTTCACACCTCTGTGCTGCTGGCATGTCCTAGTAGTTTCAGAGAAGGCTGAAAGTGAAGCTGAATAGTCTTTCCACAACGTAGCATAAGCTGTATGGTCTTTCTGTTCTCTCATAGAAATGTCTACATTTTTCTCCTCTCTCTTTTGACATCACCTCTGAAAAAATGAAGCAGATATTTTATGAGTGCACATGGAAGATTGTAGACAGCATATTCTAGGCAGTGTGTCTTACTGTAAGAGGATTTCTGTTTGTTTCATAAGCAGCTTTACTGAGAAGTAATTTACATGCTATAAAATTGCCATACTTTAAGCATAGAAAGAAGAGTTTTTTTGTGGTGCTGACTGAGTTGAGAAGCCATCTCCACAACCAAACATTCTAAATTTGACTCCTAATCTCAAGGCTCTAAAATTAAGAGAGAAAACAAAGTAGAGTGTTTTTGTGACCCCAGGAACATCAGAGAGTGGACTGGTGCCCATCCACACTGTAGCAACTTCAGGCAAACACCAAGCTACTTTCTGTCTGTGAATCTGTCTGTTCTGGATACTCCATGCAGATAGAATCATGTGGTGTTTGCCCTTTTGTGAGCAGCTTCTGTGAAACAGTGTCATGTTTTCATGTGACCTATGCAACGTTGTGTATCTCTAGGGATGATGCTAAGTACCATGTCTTACATCTACACACAAGTATCCTGGGACTGGGATACATCTTTTAGTTACAGTGAGTCATGTCATTGTACATTTGATAAGAATATCAGTCAGTCCAGGCACCCTGTTAGTGATCAGCAGGAACCATCCACTTGTCTACTCATCTATCTATGATGATATTAGCTGTGACCATGTGAGCTAGGAGCTCAGCACAGCCTTGGGTAACAAGAGCACCCACCACATGAGCTATTGGTGGCCATTTCCTTCTCCAGGGGACGATAGAGAGAACTCAGTTTTATGTTGGTATGCACATTACTGAGAAAATCAACATCTTAGGGGTTGAGAAGTCTCAGTAGAGCACTGGTCATGCAGTAAGGAAGACCTGAGTGGGATCCTATCAACCCTTATAAAATGTTGGGTGCAGTGATACAGGCCTGTGATCTCAGCACAGGGAAGACAGACACAGATGGATACCTGGACCTCATCGATAGTCATCCTATCCCAATCAACAAGTTTATGGTTCAGTAGGGGCCCCGTATCAAAAAAGAACATGGAGTGAGGTAGAGGAAGATAGCTGGCATCAACCTCTGATCTGCACACACACATGGGCACACAGACACACGAGATACACACACACACACACACACACACAGAGAGAGAGAGAGAGAGAGAGAGAGAGAGAGAGAGAGAGAGAGAGAGAGAGAGCGCATGTTTTCAGACAGCATGGTCTCAGATGAAAGCAAGCCCCCATTTGGAACCTTGATCATTGTGAGTCTGAGTTTTTCTTGCCTCTAGACCCCCAGCTTCACCTCTAACTCATCCCCTGCAAAAAGGCACAAAGCATCTTGAGATGGCTTTCTCTGACTCTCTTTTAATGAACAGATGGCCTGCTTGGGGAAAAGGGTACTCTTGCTTTGCTCAGTGAGGTGGGGGTGGGGGTAAAGGGGATGAACTTTATTCCCAGTATCCAAGACTGCAATAAGACTTCAAAAAGAGCTGGCCAACAGTACAGGTTTTGAGATTCCCAAATAGCTTATTTTAGAAGGAACTAAAATATCATCTCTGCTAGTTGGTTCATATATTCTTTCTGTGTGTATCTGCATGTGCATGTGTCTGTGTATATTCTTTGTATGTTCATTCATGCTTCAATATGTGCTCCTGTGTTAGTGAGGGTGCATGGGTCTTGTTATGGTGTGTGTATTGTATCTGCATATGAGTATAACCTGTTTACATCTAAATATATGACTGTGTAAGTATGCAAGTTAAAGTGGATGTGTGTCTGTAATCCTATGTCCATTCCACATACATGTGTCCATTTGCATGTGTGCTCATGCTTTCATGCACAAATGTTATCTCTGCCTGTGTTTGCACAGACATTGAGCCTAAGGCCAGGATGGGCCACCCACATCACTCGTCCTTCAGATTCTTTCCACAGGGGACTGAAACAGTTTAAATGTCATGTCCTCTCTTTTCTTCTCAGTCTAGCAAAGTCCTCTGCCTTACATGGGTTTCCCTTATTAAAATGCACAATGTGGCCAAAACCTGCTTCAATATAATAGGCTGTGAGCATGTATCTGGCTTTCTTGTCTTTCAACATATGTGTCCTACGAGACAACCAGACATGACCAGAAAAGTGACAGAGATCCAGAGAGAGCCAGAGAGATGGACATTTTGCTCTTCCCAGCCTGAGAAGTTACGGGTATGAGCAAAGAGGACAGTGACACTTGGCTGAGTGACATTCAGACCAGCCTTCACAGTGACTAAGCAGGAAAGTAGAGGGCCTTTTTTTCAAGTTCTCTTTTCTTTCTTGTAGTGCTGGGAATAGAACTCAGTATCTGTGAACTCTGAAAAGAAAACCCAGTGTTCTGTACATGCTGGGCACAGAACCCAGTACCTGTACATGCTAAGTAAAGACTCCATGTCTCAGCTACACCTCAGCCTGGAATTTTTTAAATGATTTTGATAAACAGAAAATCTGATGCGAGTCAAGTTTTAGGAGCATATTTTATATGTATGTTTGTATGCTTTGTACATGTATACATGTGTATACATATGTTTATGCGTGTATGTTCATATAATTATATGCACACAGGCATATGTATATATGTGCATATGTATATATGTGCATATCCATGTACATATGCACCTATATGTATGTGTGTGCATAGTTGTGTATGTGTGCATCCACATATGTATATATATATATATACACACACACTCACACATATATATATATTTGTATGCATGTGTGCTTATTTGTGTATGTGTATTTGCATGTGTAAGTGTGTGCAAGTATGAGCACATCCTTTTGCTCCTAACAACATGCAAGTTTTGACAATCAATTCAGAGTGTTGCAAAAGAATTGTTGGTCATGATTGCCCTCCATTCGCTCTCTTCCCCTCCAGAGTCAGTGAGGACTCTGCCTCACTGCTTCAGTGATGTCTTCTGGATCTTGGTAGGTCAGTCACTGGCCACCTCCCATCTTCTTATGTTCAGTTAAGACGACTGAACATTTCTTCTTCTCAAGGGTTCAGGCTGCTCCTGGTAGGGCAAGATCATTGCTTTCACAATGCTGCCTGTTACAAGCTGATGGCCACAAGAAAAGGTGAGGTGAGAAGGGCTTGGGGCCAGACAAAGGAACCCTTGTGAGCCTTTGAAAATGAGCAAGGCATTGGCCACCAGCAGTCTCGTTACTCCTGTTCTTGCAAGCAGCCTGGCTGCCTTCTTGTCAGCCCTTCTCAGAGAAGCCTTGTTAATTCACCCCCATGAAAATGGAAGTTTCATACACATTGACATAATTAATGAAGAGCCAGGCAGCATGCTCTACCAATTAACACCACAGGGAAAAGTAAAATGGGCTTTCTTT
This sequence comes from Mus caroli, assembly GCF_978045245.1. NCBI lineage: Eukaryota > Metazoa > Chordata > Mammalia > Rodentia > Muridae > Mus > Mus caroli. The sequence goes on from NW_028227272.1 coordinate 3,518,833, forward strand.
TGGCATGTTGTGCCAAAGTTAAGGACTGTAACACACAGCAAATAAATAGAGATGCTTTTAATGAGCCACAAGATCGAGCTGAATAACTCAGAGAATGGTGGGTAAACACTGCCAACACTGGCCTCTGTCACAAGTAACTGATGAGTGCAGTTAGAAGTTTTGGGGGAAAGGGAGCTGGCGGCCATTGCAACTCCGCTCATTTACAAATGTGGGTGGTTTGTTTGTTTGTTTGTTTTTCCTGAAAGTTTCCTCTAGGTATGTTAAAGGATGTAATGTGCTATTGGAAAAAATTATGAGCGACTGAATGTTTTGTAGTGCCTAGAAAATATGATGGAGCTGCTCTAGAAAGAAGGAAGAGGGAGACAGGTTTATTTTTACACACTATAGGACTGTCACCATTCATCCCTGCTCTGAGTACACCATGGAAACAGAACGGAGGAAATTGCTACTGTGTCGCTGGAAACATTCCACTCCTTTGAGAAAACCAGATGGATAATTTAATTATTTTTCTCTGTTTCTGAGATGAAAACATGACCTTCCACCAAAGGGACTTCCTGGTCTCTGAAAGAGCAAGCTCATTGGTGCAAGAGAGTTTCCTGACCAAACTGATGAATATTATATCAAAAAGTTTCAATCAGTCATGTTCAATAGCTGTTTGACAGTGTTTCATAACCCAAATTCAGATGATTTTTTAAATGTGGTTTATTTAGTCAAGTTAAGTCAGCATTTAAAAACTGGAATGTCTCCTTCAGAGATGAAGAAAATGTATGTTTAATGTCAGAGAACTTAATATGAATACCAAGCAAAACAAAACTTAAATATCTACCAACTGCTCTACCACCTTCCATTTCCTCTAATTCCAGCCTTGGTCAGGAGTTCATTCTCATCTGAGAGAAGGATAACTAAATATGGCAGCCAGAAGTAACCTGGATCCCTCTCAGTTCACAGTTCCAGCATCTCCATCGCATCATGATTATTATGATTCTACTTCTAAATTCTATGTCCTTCATGCCACATGGCCCTGTACTTAGGGCTTACTTCATCTATTTTCACTCAAGGAAAGAGGAAGGCAATGCCATGCTACAGAAGACGGTGGCCTCCCATCATGGTGCCAAATGGCGGCTGCTAGATAATTGTCTGTGATTTGACCATAGTGTACCAGCCTGTGATTGCCTTGATTTCAGACCAGTCTCTGGAAAGATGAATATTGTTATGGAGCTATTTCCTTTGTATTGAGAGGCTCACATATGGAAAAAGAAGGGAACTTCTAAGACTTAGACTTCTTAGTCCTGGGAAGCTCTGGGATTTACAAGATTCACAGGGCTCTGACTAAGATCATGCAAACAGTAAACAGGAGACAAGGAGGCTCCAGAGGAGTGTGCCAGCCTTCTGGTGAGCTCTGGGGATGTGGCTTTTCTCTGAGTCATTGGCGAGGCCAGCTGGAGTGTACTTTCCTGGGATGCAACTGCCTTAGTCATCCATGCTTCTGGAGGTGAGCCCTCACCCATCCTCCTGTATGTAACCCCAGTTAACTCAATGATTCAGCAAACTAGACTTGCATGAAGTCCTTTCTGTGGCCCGACATCTTTGCACTATTTCAAGTGATGAATATTATTTATGTGTCCATAGGATAAAAAAACACAACACACCAGTTTCCATCAAACAGAGACTAAAACTTCATCTTCTTTCAGGTAGGATCTTTGCCTATGGTTTTAGATTGCATGCCATGTGAATGAGGACTGTGGAGTCGTTTTTCAGATTATGATTTCCTGAACTGGTCTCACCATCATCATAGATACCAGCTTACTGTGGAGTTTGTAGTCACTGTCTGGTGTATAATAAATAAATCATAGCAGCCCAAGAACAGACATTTTGCATGGATGTCTTACTGAGTCAGGATGCTTTGACTTCAAAGATTCATTCTTCCTCACTAACATTTCCAGGACAAGTGCTCTAGAAATTTTAGTCTACTCATATTTCAGAGAATGCTAAGAAAGGAATGCCTGCCCAACGAAGAAGACAACCTTCGCCCTCTGACTTCGGCAGTGAAGCGCTCATTCGTCTGTGGTGTTTTACAAAGCATTAGCTGTGCCACTGAAAGGATGCAAATTACAGCACCTGCCTGGCACATTGTAGGGAGGGCAAGAAATCATTTGGAAATTTCCAGAATAATGTCTTCTCAGCCAGCAGGTTCCTCTCAGAAGGTGATGTTACTAATTACACAATGGAAATGTCTGCCTTCTATCTCTTTTCTTTGTAATTCTCTCTCTCCTACCACACACACACACACACACACACACACACACACACACACACACACACACACACACACACAGTAAGAAGTACTTGTGAATTTCAGTTCAGCTCACCATCCATTGAAGCTGTTTTCCCCTAGAATGGTCCTGCCTCTTAGAGGTGTGATCAGAGAAAGTCAAGATGCTGAGGACCAAGACATTGATCTCTCTTCCTGGAAGAGGATGATTCATCTTCACAGATCCATGAGAACTGGCATCTCAGCGTGTCCAGCGACAAAATGGGTAGAAAATGACAGAAGGCAGCTGAGGCTTCTAAGCCTGGGTTTTCTCCTGCAAGGAAAAGGGAAAAAGGCTGGGTGTTCTTTTTGCCATCCTTAGGCAGCCTGTCAGTCATCTAACAGTCCTGTGTGAAGACCTGAAGCCAAGTTTTGAATCCTCTCTGTCACTCCTTACTGCTGATCTCATGAAAGACACTGGTGAATATTCAGCTAACAAAAGGAGAAAGAAAAAGAAAAAAGAAAAGAAAAGAATGTTCATTTCAAAAGCCCAGCTGGAAACCAGAGTACTGTGGAAAGGACGTGCCACAGGGCAGGTGGCTTACAAAGGCCCCTCCTTGCTTCTTTGAGCTTGTTTATTTTGCATGGGCTCAATGAGCCCAGGCAATTAAAGATCTAACACAGCGTTTGACAGGCAAAGGAGCCTAGGGTGTAGACTCTCACACTGACTGTGTAGGGAGTTTTCCTGTCAGCCCCAATTATGAATACATTCCTCAGCAAGGACGATTTTCCTCTTTCCCTTCTCTGGATGTTAGGGCACAGTGCAGCCCAGAGCTCTGTCAAAATGAATTGTCCCCCCCCCCCCTGAAAAGTTGACAGAACAGGGGCGTGACAACCCAATGCAGGCTAACACTCTCTTGATAATGGGACCCAAGGGAGTCAGAAAAGGAGTGAGCAGTGTGGAGTTGTGCACCTGGATACTGGCTGCTGTCCCGCCTGGGTTCAAAATCTTCCTTCCCTCTGTTGGTTGTGTGTCAGGGTTTGTTGTTGTTGTTGTTGTTTTGTTTTGCTTTGTTTTGCTTTGCTTTGTTTTGTTTTGATTTTACAAGTTTCTTAGTACGTGGGAGTCTTTTTTTCTTATAGGCAAGTTATCCAGACAACATGAGACTGTGCCAGGTTTAGCCAATACAAAATATTCTCTGTACCAATTATTATTCAAGTGGCAGGCAGAAACCAGCACTAGGAGCTATCCAGTGTCCTCACCACTACCCCTGCCATTTATAGACATTGTCAAGTAGTTTACTAAAATGGCTGTTTGTCTGCCACCATTTCCCACTTTGGCTTGCCCAGCAGTTTTTTCCCATATGTGATGGCATCTTTCTGGGAAGTCCCCTCTTATCCAGCACGAATCTGCACTAATGCGATAGAACTAAGCTTGGGAATGCATGAGGCAGCTGCATCCTGGGAAGCCAACTGCCAGAATGAATAAGTGTAGGGCACCTGCATCTTCAAGGATCAGAGGCTGATGAATAGCAGTGTGCACCCTGGGAAAGTAAAGCAGCCACTCACTATAGGTCAGCTCAAGAGCTAGAGCCTGAGCCCAGAGCCACTCGAAGAAGACTGGGTAAGACTACAGATTGATGGTTGAAATTCAATGTCTCCTTATGGGTGGAGCATGTGAGTAGCTCCCTCTCTGAGCCTACGTAGTGGTTTCAGGGATCATTAGGTCACTCCCTATAGGGAGAGTTTAGAGTGACCCAGTGCTAGCAAATGAAAGCATGTGTCTTACTCAGTCATGATAAATTAGAATGTACACACCAGAACCAGGATCAGATGGAATGGGTGGTACCTGAGAGCCTTGCCTGAATAAAAGTTGTATAAAATCTCTGATTGACAGTTGCTCCCTTCCATTCTCTGTTCTAGTGCAGGGCTCCAGGCTTCCCTCTAAGATAGCCCAAGTCCTTCTAAGGGCTCTTAAACATGTAACCATTCATTTTAGCTTCAGTGTCTTAGCCCAGGGTTAAAGATGTGAGGCCCATCCCCTGCTGTGTGAATGATGGCGGATGTTATAGGAGACACAGGCATGTAGAATTATAGGGCGAGGAAGAGGTGGAGAGGAGTGGGGAATAAATTCTGAAAAGTTTTTATTTTCATTTTTGTGTAACAGAAATGATGTCAGAACCAGCTTTTTGTCAATAAAATCTGTATATATCTTATGGTTTGCTCGCTTTACAGTGTAAGTAGATCAAGTTGAAAGTGAGTAGACACTAGGATAGACACCACTAGTTATTCTGATTATGTCTTCTGCAAAGCTTGCAGTGGTATAATTATAAACATAGCAGTCAAGGGTATACTATTAGTGTACTTTTTAAATTTATGACCACTGAAAAGGGTAGGTAATATTAAAGCATAGGATATTCTGAGTTTTGCAAGACTGACATTTTCAAATAATATCCTCTTCTCTTTCCTAAAGATGTCTCAGTTGGGAAACTTACATAATATAATAATCTAATATGAAGAAATCCCAAGTACTAATATTTCAAGGATAAAATGGCTGAATCGTGGTACAAGGAAGAGTGATGGGGTGTGCTTTTCTCAATGTTAATAGTAAGTTTAGCAAGGTTCATCTCAGTAAGTCCATTCCATCAATTTGCTGTTTTTATCAGGAATGTTTGAGTGGTGCCCATGTGAATTAGCAAGACGTGCTATCCCCCTTTGATCTATAATGGAGATGCTACCTAGGCGTCTCTAGCCTATGGCTCTTAGTCCTAGCTACAAACCCTTTCCTGTAAGCATACTGATACCCAGCCTTCCTGTCAGCACCGCTGAATTCATTCCTGGGGGAGGAAGATGGTCCTTGGGATTCTAAATTGTTAGGTTTTTGCATTGGCTGTAGAAAGAGAGTATCTCAAAATGGAAATGTTTCTTGGCTGAAATTAAATAGAATGAGCCAATAAACTGTGTTTTGAAAGAGCCTGAATACTTATAAACTCATCAATGGGATTCCTGTTTAGTGATTCCCTGGCTGCCAATGACCAAAGACCTCATCCTGAAAGATGTGGTGTAAAAACCAGCATCACTCAGGAACAGCCTAAGGATGCAGATTCTCAGGCTCTGCCCATTGAGTCAGAACCTGCAGTTCACAATGTCCAGGTAATTTGTGCACTTGAGTTAGAGGAACAAAGCTTCAGCAGTAGTGGAGGAAGCTTGTGTAGGGAGAATCTATTTTCATCGACCCTTTTCATGGAGACATTGCTAAATGTCTGGTGTTGGGTAGACATGTGTGTGATGGACTCTGAACCTATTGTGAGAATTGAATGACGGAGAAATAAATACAAGTGACACACAAATGTTCCTATGGATCCCTGCTATGCCTCCATCATTATTATCTTCTTCAGCTGCATCATCATCCTGTGTGGTCTATACAGCAACCTCAGGACCTGAACCATGAATCTGGATGAAAGTTGGCATATTGTCTTCAACTCACAGGCCTCAATGAATGAGGTTAGAGCTTTCCTTAAAAGGAGTCTAAGGCAGAGTAGAATTGGATGCTTCATAGTTCTCATCTCTATAAGGTTACCAAGACAGAAATCATAACATAATTTTCTTTAGCCCAAATCAAAATATAGTGTACTTTGGGAATTATGGCTATTGTGACCCCACTTGGTATAACCACAAAATATCTTTAGGATTGTGACTCTATCTTTAGTCTCTGCTTTTCTTAGTATCCATTTTATTCCATGGACCATTTTCTCCAAAGGATGGCTACCAGATACTCAACTTGAGTGCTGACTAAGACCCTGCCCACTTGCCAGGACTGAAAGGAAAGACCACCTTCTCTATGGCTCCAAGTCACTGGCTCACAGATGACAGTAATGTAATAGCATTGCCCAGGAACTTGAGAACTCCTGAACTCCTGGCCAGACAGTGTGGCCTCAGAAAGCATAAGACCCAAAACAAGGTTACCTGCTGAAGGAAGGGGAGTTTCTTTAAAGTACAATGTGTTATTACTGTATAACAGAGGTATGGAAATTAATGGTCACTGTGGATAAGCATAAGTTTGTGTGTGTGTGTGTGTGTGTCTGTGTCTGTGTATGTGTCTGTGTCTGTGTCTGTGTGTGTTGGGGGTAACTTGCATCAATTGTCCAAAGCCAGTATACATTATTAAATGCTCTACAAGAAGCATCTTCAAGGAAGAATGATTTATTTTGGCTCACAGTTTGAGGGTACAGTCCATCATGGTGGAGGGACATAGCAGTAGGAGTGGCTCTCTACTACAGTGGCAGCAGAATAAAACTTCTTGTCCACATCTTTGTGAACTAGGTAGCAGACAGATCTGGGCTAAGAACATGCTTGGAATATAAACATTCACAGTGCCACCCTCAGCTGTCCATTTTCCCCAGCTTGGCTTCCTCGTTTAAAGGTTCTGAAACTTCCAAACCAGCTGGGGAGCAAGTGCACAAACCCTCGAGCCTATGGGGGACAGTCTGCGTTCAAACAGAGCTATCCATTCGCTGAGCGAGCTCTAATTTCCCCTCCCATCTCTCTTAACTGTTCCTCTCAGCCAGGTACCCTTTGAGGAAAGCCATCTGGTAGCTTTATCTGGCACAAGAAAAGAGGCAGCCATTTGTTTAGTTAGCCCAATTTGTGTTCATTGCAACTCAGGAGCTAAGTTTCGAAGACTCAGTCTCCGAACCAGAGTGTATCATGATGAGTCTGAGCTTACGGCCAACCAAGATGGCCACCAGATATTCAGCTTATAGATAACCTGATGCTCTCTCCAGGACTTACATATGAATGCCTTTTTCTCTGCTGGTAAATGTCTCATCATGCTGGGCCTGACCCCTACATACAACTATTCACGAGGCTAAGGCACAAGAGTCTCAAGTTTATGTTCTGGTCATAGAATGAGTTCAAACCCATCCTGGGCAACTTAATTAGACTCTGTAGTAAAAACAAGAGGTAAACTGAGAACTAAAGAGTTTTATGCTGGAGCCGTGCTGAGCATGGATGTCACCCTGTATTTTATAGCACAATAAGGAAAACAAACAAGCCAAACTCACAGCAAACTATGCTGTTAAAAACCAAATCCAAGTCAGAGTTCACAACAACAGGGCTCACCGGGCAAATGGACTTTGTAAAGTGTATGTGGTCTAAGATTTCTGCTCACATACTGGGTATGTGTATTTACAAGTAAGTAGATAAATGCTTAGCTTCCCCCTGTCTCTCCATCAGAATGAAAATCTGAAGTTGAAGTACAACTCTCTTCTCTCCCCCAGCAACTGGGAATTTCTTCTTCTCTGGCAAACTTTCTATCTGGCCAGCTTTGGTTATGTGGGCCTTAGAGACATTAAAGTGTGCATAACCTGGAGTGACAGTAGCATGCCACTCTACTCATGCACAGAGCAATTATTGCTGTAGGTATGTAACTGTGTGTGAGAGTGTGTATGAGTGTGTATGTGTGTGTGAGTATGAGCGTATATGTGTGTGTCTGTGAGTGTGTGTGAGTATATGAGTGTGTGTGTATGTGTGTGTGAGTGTATATCTGTGAGTGTGTGTGTGTGAGTGTGAGAGTGTCTGTGAGTGTGTGTGTGTGTGTGTGTGTGTGTGTAGGAGGGGAGGGTTGGTATCCCCTCCTCCCACAGCTCAGGTTGCTGCAGAGTACACCATATGCCCTGTTTTTGTATGTCTCTGTCTGTCCTCACTGTGTGTCACTCAGGCACTAAGGGAAGAATCTGCCATGGCTTTTCTCTCTGCCTGCCTTGCTCCCTCTCACCAAGCCACTGCATCCTCTTCTCCTTGCCACCTCCTCCCCCATCATGTAGGAATTTAGCATGATCTCAGCCCAACAGTATTAATAAAGCACTTAAAAATATGCAATTTTATTCAGGATTATTTATCTAGCTATCTCCACTGAAGTGCTACTTCTGCAGCGATTTGGATGCAGTGAGTTCCCTAGGGACAGCGTCTGGATCTAGTAGAAAGCATGTGAAGGCAGGAATGCTCGCTGCACACTGGGCTAGCCACCTGGTCCACAGCAGAGGGTGGGATGGTTGGGCACATAGAAACTCTGTCTGCAGGGATGGGGTACATATTCCTTTCCCCCTAGCCAAAGTACCCAGGGATCTTTCTGTCTCATGGGAAAGGCTGGCAGCTCCCAGTGTTTCTGCATTCCTCCATGTCTGATAGAGCTAGAGTTACTGGTAACATCTGTCTTTGCTGGTTTTCTTGCCATAATGATGAATTATCTCACATCCTTATCCCATTCTCTGTATTGGGATTTCTTCACAGGCAGGTATTGTTTTATTGGAGGGTGTTAAACAGCATTCTGGGTGTCTGGTCATGGGATTCTAGTAGAGTCTTGCCCACTCCTCAAGTTATGACACCCAACATGGCACCTGCTATGCCTTAAAGTCTGCTGGGGTGACTCTTCCTGGTTGAGAACCCACTATCTTGCATCAGGTAGCAACTGGTAGGCTGTCCCTTTCTTGAGAGCAGCACTGGGCATGGCCTAGCTCACTATTATTTGCCACCATGATGTAAATTCCCAATAAATATTTGTCATATGTATGAATAAAAAGATATTCTTGGGGATGAAGTTGTATTCATCCCCAAGGTAAAATGAGAAGACAGTTGTAATTTGAATTCACCTATGAAAAGGGACATCAAGATCCCCATTCTATTTCTTCCTCTGCCCCCAGCCCCAAGTGTCATAGTCACACACATTCAGTACAAGTTTGCTTAATGAAGCCCTCAGCATCATTATGGAGCTCTTAAATAGAGAACTGCCTGTGCAGTGGTTTGAAGTATATGTTCTCATTTAATTGAATTCCCTTTATGATTTATCTAAATAGGTAATATCACACAGATTTTATAGACTGGGAGATTGAAAACCAGAGAGCATCAGTGATTTTCCCAAGGCTACACAGCTATAACAGAATGAGGAACGAACACAGAACTCAAGCCTGCAGAAGTTCTCCAGAGTTCTCTCTTCTCTGTGCATATCATTAGATGCAGCTGTGGTTCTGTACAAACAAACATGATGCATGAGTAGGAAGAACAATAATCTCAAGGTAGTATCTTCAGGGGCTCTGGTGAGTCTAATGGTTCTCCCCATTTGGGGAGAAAACTGGACTAGGGAAAGCAGACCTCGGTCCAGAATCTCAGGTTCCCTTGAGAGTGAGAACTGCGTGGGCTGGGAGTTGACACAATGGGAAAAGCTATTGCAGTACAAGCATAGAGAGAGACTTAAGTTCAAATCCCCGGAACCCATGTAAAAGTTGCCATGGTAGAATGCATCTGTAATGGCAGAACTCTTAGAGCAAGATGGGGGGCAGAAACAAAGGAGCCCCCAGAAGCTCAAAGGATAGCCTGGAGTAGAGTGGAGAATAATAGAGATTGTCTTAGACAAGATGGAGACAGACAAGGCATCTGAGGTGGCTTTCTGATCTCCATCTGGGCAATGTGGCACTTGCCTGCCCACACTCACTCATGTGATGATGCCCACCAGCGTACTACAGTGCAGAGTGGAATGTGTTACTGACTTACAGCTTCATGTTCTCCCTGGAACTTCAAGAGACAGGAAGAGATGGATGGACTCGGGCAGGGAGCATACTAATATTACCAGGCTTTATAGGGAAGGGTCAAGTGAGGAAACGATGTTCTAGAAGCCTAGGGAGCAAAGACTCAGTGAGGATAACACATACGAGATGTCAGTGGACTATTTTAAAAAGTGGTTAAGAGATTCAAAGAGAAATATAAAGAAGGCAGTACTCTGAAAGGTCACGGAAAGTAGTCAAGTAAGAAGCAAAGTCGTTTAAATACAAAGAGGGGAAGCTTCGCATACTCCTTTCATGCTTCAGGGAACATCAGTCTGAAGCTTGCAGCATCCCAATAACGCCACACCATCTTCTGCAAGGCACCGATGGATTTCACAAGGACACACTTTTCTCCCCTGAAGTTGATGGTGTTCAGAAATAGTCCAGATTTCTTTTTAAAAATGAAATGCAAGCACTGTGCTCTGTTTACATTAGCCTTAAAGATAGCAATGTGTTAGACCTTGCCCTACACAGGATGTGTAGAGGGGGTTTGTCGGTGATACCTCATCACATCTGAGCAGCTCTGTACTTGGAAGTATGGGCAGGAACTTTAATAAAAATGTGATAATTGGAGTGTCAATGAAAGGGGAGAGGGGAAGAGAAACAGGAGTGGAGAAGAATGGAGAAGAAATGAAGGGAGAAAGAGAAAAATGGATGGTGGGAAGGGAAGAAGTATGGAGGAAGTAAAGGCAAGAAAAACGGGAAGGATGGAGGAGACGGAAGCGGGGAAGAAAAGTAAGGAAGGGAAGGGGAAAGAATAAATACACGTGAGAACACTTCACATAGTTAGCTGATTTTCTCCCGAAATTGATACCTACCTCTATTGGTTAGCAAGTCCTATCGGATCCAAAAGGCTACATTTCCAGGCTTGCTCCTTCTGCCTAATGCATGAGGCATTGCTGTCATTCCCTATCCTGAACACTGCACCAGGTACCTTCTGCTTCTATTTTGTTATTCCAACAGAAGCCCAAAGATCTTTCTAAGAGTCTTTCTCTTTCTCCCTTCATTTCTTCTCCATTCTTCCCCACTCCTGTTTCTCTTCCCCTCTCCCCTCAGCTTACATTCCCTTCCCAGCTAAAAATCCTAGAACTCAGTTCTCAGGGGGGTTCTCAGGAGCTGTGTGAGCTGTGTGAGTACTGGCTGTGGAAGCACAAGACCAGAGTTTACAAGCCCAGCACCCACGTAAGAAGCTAGCCATAGGACCTGTGCTGGCAACCCTAGCACTGGGGAAAAAGACAGGTGAGTCCTAAGAGCTCGATGACCATTGAGCCTCACCAACATGAGAAGCTTCTGAGCCAATTTGAGACTCTGACTCAAGGGAGTAGACAGAGACCTGTAAATGAAGACACCAGAGGTCCTGCTTTGTTGTCCTCTGCATGTATGCATGTACACACACACACACACACACACACACACACACCCTTCTGAAAGTCTGACTGTGATAAACCTTCCCTGTCTTATCCTTTGCTTCTCATGGAATGTTGACCTCCTTCTAATTTATTTCTATCGCAGCTGGAGTCACCTCTTCAAAGGGGGAGCTTGGGTCTTCTTTACTCTCTGCTCACTCATCTCCTAACGTCTCCATTCATTCTTTACACTGACTTGTATTTTGCTCTCAGCCTATCTCGTTCATAAGAGCAACTCTGCTGATGGATATGAGGGCTTGGATGGCATGAGCCCTAGATCAGTGCTTGTTAAATGAGATCAATGGGTGGTGGTTATTATGATGATCATTCTGAAAATCTCCAAAGTCCACTTTGCCCTGGAGCACAAATTGGCTGAACTATTTGGGATGCGTTTATAGCCAGCATCCCGAGTGCCCGGCTGTTCTGTAGTACTCTGCCATTTCAACAAGGCCCATGACCTTTGTGCAAGGTACTGGCCCACTGAACTCTCAGCTTTTCTTTTATTTATGATGTGTGTCTCAGGGACAATGACAACATCTGGGAATTCACTAAATGACAGTTTTCCCTTCCATTCCTGTCTTTGCTTTATTTTGCCCAATGCAATCCTATTAAGGGGAAAGCTAATTGGTCACTAGCTTCGTTTCTGCTTAGCTTAGCCAAAAAGTCAATCACCAGCAGCCCAGAGCTGCTGCGGCTGCTCAGTGCATGTATTTCCATCTCCATTGGCTTTGCAGGTCCTGAGAGAATCGATGGGAATATGTTTAATTCTATTTTGATATTTTTCATTTTCAGCAAAATGGAGACAACCTTGTGATAATGATAAAGAGAAAGGGGCCCTCTTAGAGATTGCTTTTGTGAGAAAGCTGGGTGTGTCCCTGGGTGTTCTTGTCTGTTTATGGGGGTCTGCCTGGTTTTCTGACGTCTTTTGTCTGTACAGTATGGGAGTCATTCAGGCGATCATGCTGTTAGAGTAGAGTGCAAAGGGATGCTGAGTTCTCAGACAGAAGAGATTGGTCAGGGCACATAAAGAGTAACCCTACTGTGGAGAAAGAGAGTTTATCAGTGAGCTAAATGCCAGCAGGCTCTTTCTGCACATAATATGGTGAATGGTGGCAAGTAGTCTATTTGGTTTGGATTCCATTAACTGGTTACAAAACTCCAACATGAGAAAGATCAACCTATGCAGGATAAAAGCTGACAGGGCAGGATGTCAAGTTGGCTCAGTGGTAAAGTGTAAACCTGAGAGCCCAAGTTTGAATCCCCAGAACCCATAAAGGTGGATGTAATAATATGAATCTGTAATCTTGGTGTGGGGAGAATGGGGAGGCACATGTGGTTATAGGAGAGTCCTTAGAAGCTCCCAGGCCAGCTAACCTGGCATGTGCTACAAATAAAAAAAAAGAAAAAGTCCTTTCTCAAACTCATGGAAGGCAAGTATTGTCACCCAAGATTATCCTCAGATCTGCATGTGCACACATGAATGCACATGCATACCCAGAAACACATATATACATAAACACACATGCACAAATATCTTTTAAAAGCAGACATGCTACCTGTTAAATAAGCCCCCTGCTCACAAAGAAGCAGAGACTAGCTTTAACAAACATATGCACTAAGTTCTATTAAAGCTAAGCATTAAAAAAAAATGAAGCTTTCTATCACAAACAACCATAAAAAAAGGGGGGGGGGGACTTGAACTTTGCCGGTTGTGCCAATCTTTCCACACACCTGTTCTGAACAGAGAAATAAGAAGAAAGTAATAGAACACATTCAAACTCATTTTCAATTTTCTAAAGAAAAAAGCAAGGCACATTTGGGGTACATGGCTGTTTTTCAGCATTTAATAGGTAGGAATTTTATATATCCCATAAGAATTATTCACGAACATCTCCCAGTTCCATTTGCTGAGATCTATTGTAGGCCTGCTTTTATAGCTGCAGCTTGGATCCAAGAAATTTATTTCTACTGCTGCAGTCCGAGAAAGGGAATGTCTAATGAGTTTTCGCTGGGTGAGTCAAAGCCCCATGCTGGAATTCTCCTTCCTAGTGTGTGCTTCATGAACAGGGTGAATGTAAGGTGGACACAGTTCTGTCAGATACACAGAAATCTGTGGATTATGAGGGTGTGCATTAGGAGTCAGCATTCACTCAATGCCACATATTTTCAAAGCACCTTAAAATGATGTCATTCCATTTAAGGGAGAGGAGAGTTCCATTCTGAGAACTGTGGTCCCATTTAAGGAATGGGTTACACACCAAGTCATCGACACGCTCAAGGTTGCTAAACTATAGCCATTAGCATAGCATCACCTGGCAGGGCAGGCAGTGGGAGGTGGGACTGTGCATCAAGTGTGTGCTGGAGATAGGGCTGGCTGAGTAGGGAAGTACAGATAGGGCAGGTGTGGCAGTACAGTCTCGGGGAAAAGGCTTTGCTTCTGAGTTGCAGCCATCATAGATAGTCAGTGGCTCTAGGGAGCTCCAACTACACTGAGTGTACAATCCGATGCGAAGTTGAGCTTCTTTCCCCCTTTGAGTTAATGGGAAGCTTTGTTTGGGGATGAATGAGCCCTGCATTGATGCACCGGGTGCTATTCTCTCCTGTGACTTTAAGAAGCCCTTTATCTAGGTGTGGCTTCACACTCAAGGGGCTGAGACAGGTAGATAGGTTGTGAGTTTGAGGGAGGCTTGGTAAAAGAAAAGTAACGGGGAGACAGGGAAGGAAAAGAAAAAATAAGGGGGAAGTAAAGAGAGAAAAGAATGGGGACAAAGGAGGGAGGAAGGAATGGGGAAGTAAAGAAGGAAGAAAGAGGTAGGGGAGAAAGGAAAATGGGGAGGGAAAGATGGAGGGTAGAGTGAGGGAGTCCATTATATTTTTCTTCTTAGCAGTTTATTAGAACTTGATCAGAAAAAATAAATTCAAAGTTTAAATCTAAGTAGCAGCGCATGTCAGCCTCACACGAAAAATAATGCTTTATTACCACCATTCCAGCTTTTACACTTGAAGGCTATTAATCAATGAGGCAGCAAGGACCCTATGAATATTGATCACAGTCTCCTTGCCCTCCTGTGAGCGGTCTCTCTTAATGACAGCCAATTTCAATATTCATTAGAAAGGGTGCATTTTCTGGATTGGACCATCGCTGATTAGTGACTGGAGGGATTTCATTAGACCGTGGTGGTCTTGTTTAATCAGATCAAACACATCCTGGGGGTAGTCTATCTGGATGCTCCAACCTTCAGCAAATTAGAATGTTTTATTATTTGTACTCTAAGTTGGACACCTAAACAATGCCGCTATTAAGAATTGATCCATTCTAATTAATATCTCAAAAATCAAAGCAAATAGCCAAGTGGTGTATTCTAGATTCCTAAGGGAAAGCCTTGGTACTTCATATTAAGAGCGGTCCAGGCTTAGTATAGTCTGCTTAATGTCACATTCCTTCTTACTTGTACTGTGCTTTCTGAGACAGGCTTTCCTATATTCTAGGCTGGCCTTCAGCTCCCTATGTAGTGGAGAATGTCCTTGAACTTTTAATCCTCCCACCTCTGACTCTCAAGTGTTAAAATGACCAGTATGCACCCTACCCCTGCTTTACACAGTACTGTGGATCTAATGCAGGGCTTTGTGCATGCTAGATAAGCATTCTACCAAATGAACTGCAGCCCCAGCTCTGACTGTACAGTTTTAATACAATTTAAAGAAAAAAGAATATCATGCATGTATGCAAAGAAATCCTTTCCATCTTATTTTACCCAGAGCATCATGGTCCCTTTTTGGTTCCTCCAGAAACATGTGGGTCTATTTTCCTTCTCAGCTGGTATTTGATGTGGTAAGGCCCTTTGTGTTCCATACTCTCTCCAGTTGCACACCTAAGGATCTTGCTTTTACTTTCTTCCCTATCCTATGAATGGATATTTCTTGACTATAAATAGCCTCTTTGTGAGATAGTCCCTAGCAAGAACTTACTCAGAGAGTGAGGTGCTAACATGGCTTAGTCATCGCTAAAACATCAGTTAGAAGCCAGTGAGGTGGCTAAGGGGTAGAATAACTTGCTATGTGAAGCTAAGTTTGATCCCTGGAAACCTCATTGGAAAGAAAAAAAAAAAAAAACTATTTCTAAAAGTTGTCCCTTACTCCAGGCCTGTACTGTACACACACACACACGCACACGCACTCACAAACCTAGTATTAAAAATCAGTCTATTTACTGTCCTAGCACTGGGTTTCTTCAGGACATTTTAATACAGTTCTTTAATCGTGTCCCCACATGTCCCTTTTTCTCTCCCTTCCCCACTCCCAAGAACCCCCTTTGTTTCCCTCCAAAGCCGCTTCTATGTTCAAGGCATGTACATGTGCATAGTTTTGTGTATTTGTATATAATCTAGAATCTAACAATAAGAGAACACACATGGTGTTTGTCTGTCTGAGTCTGACTTAATTCACTTGATATGATAATCTTCAGCTGCATCCATTTTCCCATAAACAACATAATTTCCTTTTCCTTTATAGCTGAATAAAATTCCATTGTGCAATGTAAATTAGTCCTGCCACTATGGAAATCAGTACAGAGATTCCTTAAAAAGCTAAAAATAACTCCTCCATATGAGCCAGCTATACCTCTCCTGGGTATTTGCCCAAAGGACTCTAAGTCAGCACAGCTCTGCTTTTGAAAAATATTTCTCTACTATTGTGAGTTTGCACTAGCATTTGGAGGCCAGCAGTCATTGAATATGCAGGCAATGGAAAGGGAGACTGGCCCTGGGTCTGACATTACCCCCATGTCAGACTCGTCAGCAATCATAGGGTCCTCAAGAATCCTGTGAATCTGCCAGGCGTGGTGGCGCACACCTTTAATCCCAGCACTCGGGAGGCAGAGGCAGGCGGATTTCTGAGTTCGAGGCCAGCCTGGTCTACAGAGTGAGTTCCAGGACAGCCAGGGCTACACAGAGAAACCCTGACTCGAAAAACCAAAAAAAAAAAAAAAAAGAATCCTGTGAATCTGATCTGACTTTTACCGAGTGTCTAGTGTGGTGCTAATTCCTAGGGATGCCATTCAAGGCATTCTCCGTACTCTGCGAAAGTACTCTAAGAAAGGACCTGGGGTGGCCAGGCTCTGAAAGTTCTGTTCTGTGGGAGAGCTTACCACATCTCCCACAAGACTGGTTCAGGACAGGTAGAGTTCAGAGGGAGCAAGCTGCTTCCCAAACATCCTAGAGACCACACCACAGCAACTGGCACAGTTGACAGCATGTGAGGTTTACATGTCGGTGGCTATAACCAAGAGTCACTTCTTCACAAGGACTTCTGGATTCTGTCTTTTCATGTATAAGTGTATCTACTAAGGTTATTGGTCTCAGTGAGAACCTGAAGCCCCTCCATGTCCACACCGCCCCATAGAAGACCATCAGAAGGAATTGAAGGGAGTCTGGTTGTTGACTGAGAAACCTGCATATATTAATTTCTATTAACGTCACAAAATAATCTTTGTATAACACTGTAGTCTCAATACCACTCAAAATTTTGCCAAAGGTTTTTTAAATCACATTTACATAGTTGTGTCCTATGTACCCCTCGTATTAGCCTACATCAGAAGGAAGTGCATACTTCAATAAGATTTTGAAGCTGGAGTCATGGCTTCATACTCCCAGATCTACCTTGCTGTACATCTGACTTTAAGACAGTCAATTCTGCTTTCAACCCTTGAGCTACCTGCTCCCTACTAACATCTTCATCCCACCCCAGGCCAACACACGGCATTGCACAGGGTGTTTCTTTTGCCTGGAATATTTTACCTGAAAATCTTTTTCCCCCTAGAGATTAACTTTCCTCCTCTTTCAAACATTGGGCTAGTCTGTGCATCATCAGGGAAACCTCATTCCAGTCTCTTTCCTTTCTTGTATATCTCCTGAATTTTAATGAGGTAGGCATACAATTCCTTCTGTTGTCTTTAACTGCTTATAATCTCTAGAAGACATAGTTTAAATAAACAATAGGTACCTTCCACCACTGACATGGGGACAGGGAAGGAAGGTCAGAAGTTTAGGAAATCATGGATCAGCAAAAGGGAACATTTCAGTGCCTCTGTGTGTGTGTGTGTGTGTGTGTGTGTGTGTGTGTGTGTGTGTGTGTACCTGTGCTTGTGTGTGTTTGAGAGAAAAATGGAAACAGAAAAAGAATGGGACAGTGGCAGGCACCACTGCCCCTGGTAAGATTGTGACAGCACATTTATCTTGTATTTGATGATTATTTTATCTTCTGAACCTTTGATTAAGGTAGTTAGTGTATTAAAATTTGCTGATGTTGTATGTCTGTGAATTTCTTTGAATCAGCAGTAACTTACTTAGAACCAAAAATGGGGCATGTGGCTTGGAGGAAGAAAATAAATATCATTTATATTCATCTTACTACTTTAGACTACAGCTTCTAAAGCAGACCATGTGGCTCAGTGGGCTAAAGGACAATAGTTGTTAATATTTGGTTAATATTTCCATGTTATGAAACTCCCTCGAGCCCATCTGGTTGATAGTATAAATCTGAATGGTCCACCATTACCTTTGAAACACTATATATATCAGGCATCATCTTTAGTGCTTTCCATATCTTAACAAGTGGATACTCAAAACAATACCTATATATGTAATCATCATCATCATTGTCGTTGTCATCCTCACCGCCACCATCATCATCCTCATTTTATATAGGGCAAATCCAAAGCCTTGGCCTTTTAAAGCACAAGTGGGTGTGTTAATGACATGAGTATGTTCTTTGTTTATGTTGGTTTCTGTTCATGGATGTTGTTTTTAACGTGTCTCTTAATTATTTTTTAAGACAGTCTCATGTAGCCCAGGCTAACCTCAAATTCTGTATATAACTGTGGACAATTCTGAACCTCTCTCCAATCCACCTGCATTCACCTCCCAAGTCTTGAAATTACATGTGAGCCCTCTTTGGTCTAGTTATATGCGGTGCTAAATATTGAACTTGGAGCCTTGTGCTTTCCAGGCAAATGCTGTCCCAGCTCAGCTTCATTGCTAGTCCATGACTTATCTACTGAACTATGGATGTTGCTTTGGGTATAAATGACTGTACAAGAATTTTCTGCTTTTGATATGGTATTTTGCTGGTTCCCATGCTACCAGACATTTGTATTTGGTTGTGAATACAGGCACCATGGGGCTAGCACTGCCCTTGCTAGGTTAGAAACCTCTCCTGATTCTGAAAAGTAAAAGTTCCAGGAAAGGAATGAGTCCTCAGCACCAGTGCAGGGCCAGACACCAGGGTGCGCATCTGTAGTGCCAGCAGCACTCAAGAGGAAGGTGGAGGGCAAAGAACTGAGAGCCAGCCTGGGCTACATGGGGGTTGGGACTGTGTAATGAGATCTACCTTAAAAGGAGAGGAGAGAAGAGCTGAGGAGGAGAGAGAAGAGGTAAGGAAAGAGAAGGGGAAGAGAGAAGAGGAGAAGAGAATGAAGGGGGGAGGGGAGAAAAGGGGAGGAAAAGAAAGGGAAGGGAAAAGAAGGGGAAGGAGAGTAGAGAGGAGAAAAGGGGAGGGGAGGGAAGAAAGGAGAGAAGAAGGGAGGGGAGAAGAGGGAAGAGGAGAGGAAGGAAGGAGAGAAGAGGAGAGGGGAGGGGAGGAGAGGCCCATATTGCTGCACTCTGTCATGTACCACGTGAGTTTTATATTCTTTAGCTGAGCGTGCCCATGTGCCTTGGTTAACACCAAGGGTGTACTTATCCTACTTTATCTCAGTTTGGGAGGTTTTCAGAACCCAGGCAACAAAACTAGTTGCCTCCCAGACCCTCTGGATTGTTTTTGGAAAGGCCTATGGCTGCCTGTAGCAGAAAAGAATCTACTGGGAACTTGATGGCTTCCAGTATCAGCATGGCTATTTAATAAAATGCTGTGCTCATTAAAGAGGCCTCAGCCCTACACAAAGAACAACAGGCAAGCAAAATATGACAACAGTAGACATTCTTCCTGGGAAAGAACACAGCCATTGGTTATCCAATTACAAAGGATCAGCCATGAAAGCATTCATACAAGGAGGATTGCACAGACTGAGCAGGTTATTAGTGTGCACATAAACACTCACATATGTAAACATAGATAGATATAGACTATGTACATACACTAATACATAACTATAATCATATATATATATAGTTAATGAAATAAAGGGGCTATGAACTGAAAGAGAACAAAGTGGGGTATACGGAAGGGTTCAAAAGGAGGAAAGTGAAGAAGAAATGATATAATTATATTATAATTTCAAAAATAAAGGAAATAATCAAATATATGATAGCTCTCATGTTTCAGAGCCAGTCATTCTGAAAGTAAACTTTCACAGTAAATGCTTGCGCGAGGATGGCCTGGGTGAACATGATGCATTAGGACAATGTGAGAAAGGTTTTTCTGTTTTGTTTTGTTTTGTTTTGTTTTGTTTTGTTTTGTTTTGTTTTGTTTTGTTTTTTTTTGGTTTTTTGAGACAGGGTTTCTCTGTGTAGCCCCGGCTGTCCTGGAACTCACTTTGTAGACCAGGCTGGCCTCCAACTCAGAAATCCACCTGCCTCTGCCTCCCAAGTTCTGCGATTAAAGGTGTGCACCGCCCGGCTGGAGAAAGGTTTTAAAATGTTTTGTTTTTTAATTGAAAGTCATGACAAATAACTACCAATGCAAACACATAGACTTTGTCTCAAAGAGAATAAGAAATCAGTTATTCAGAAGTTGACTGTTAGTGACTGTGGTCCAGGAACACCAATTTATGTTACCCTAATTTCATGTTTCAAAGTGGTAACAGTTTTGCTGATGTGCTGTTGCCTCGTCCTCCTCCTTCTCCTCCTCCTCCTCCTCTTCCTCCTCTTCCTCCTCCTCCTCCTTTTCTTTCTCCTCCTTCTCTTCTTGTTTGAAATAAATGTTGTTTATATAGCACTGGCTGGCGGGGAACTCACTCTGTAGACCAGGCTGGCCCATAACTCACAGAGATCCTCCTGCCTCAGTAAAGGTGTGTGCCACTGTGCCAGGCTTCACGTGCTATGGTAGCAAAAGAAAGAGAGAAATCAAGGCAGTTTTAAATGCATCAGTGGTAACATGAAATAAGTAAACTGAAGCAGAGTGGAGAAACTTCACTATAGGCCTCAGATGTTATCTAATGAATGCTTGGCCAGCTTGTTGGTGAAAAATAGGGTTTTCTTAAATTAATGTATTACAGGTTTTATCTTTTGGACACAGGATGTTGGAGGTTAACAAGGAATGGCTATTTAGGGATTTAAATACACCCCCAAAACAGTAATTAGGCACTGGACCTTCATTCCACCCCCTGCAAAGTCGCTGGAGTTCTTCTACCAGTCAATCCCTTGAAGTTCCAGCTGAAGGTGTGAACCCTTTCTAAAGATTTCCATTCACATAACTTTCCTCTTTACCTTCACTATTTTTCAGATATAATATTTTGAAAATATGTTCAGATCTGATACAAATATACCCGTATACTATGTACCTGTGGGGCAGCAGGTATAGTTCAGGGGTGGCATGCTTTCTTAGCACTTGTGAGGCACTGGGTCCCATCCTCAATACTGACAAGAACATGCTTGTCCGTAGTTTAAAAATACATACATGCAAGCACATGTTCATATGCACTCCTGTCTCATCCAGAAATACTATTGCTGCAATAAAACACCATGATCAAAGTAACTCAGGGAGGAAAGAGTATATTCTGCTTATGTGTACACACTGCAGGTCTGGAGGCAGGAACTGAGGCAGAGCCAATGATCATGCTGCTTGATGGCTTGCTCCTCATAGCTCTCTCAGTCTGCTTTCTTATAGAACCCAGAACCACCGGCCCAAGGATGGCATCACCCACAATAAGCTGGGCCTTCCTATATCAATCACTAATTAAGAAAATATCCTATAGGCTTGCCCTCAGCCCAAATCTTATGGAGGCATGTTCTTAATAGAGGTTCAAAGATAAACATCTTCAAAGATGGCTTTAGCTTGTGTCAAGTTGGCACAAAACTATTCAGCACTTCTTTGCCAATGGATGGATAGATAGATAGATAGATAGATAGATAGATAGATAGATAGATAGATAAATAGATAAATAGATAAATAGATAAATAGATAAACAGACAGGTGTGTATATGGACATATACCCATATATGCCTACCTATATAAATAAATCTGTGCCTGCGTATATACTCAAACAAATATTAGCATATAAGCTTGCTATAGATTGGTGTTACATGTATGTTTATTGGTTAGTCAACCTTGGTAATGTTGATATTATTACCCTAGACATTTTAAGGTTATCCCAATCTGCCCTATGAGTTGTAGGATATTATCAGCATTCCTAACCTCCATCTACTTTCTGGGGCATCAACAGCCCCTGCGTCTGGTCATGGACTGTGTGAAAGTGGGGAAGTGAGCTCAGGACTGGGTATCCTTCATCTCTTTGTGCTCCACATAGGCCATTACTAGCTGTTTTGGGTTCAGGCTTCCTTGAGTTCCCTGCTGTGGTGGACAGTAGCCTCAGACTGTGCCTAAAATAAATACTTTCTCTCTTGATCTCCTTATGACACCTTATCACAGAAATAAGTATGAAACCAGGACAGTGTCTGAGATTATTATGTGGACCTTCATCGAAGGAAAGGCAGGTACCATTTGTTGGTGAAATGTCAGTTTGTGTCACATGATAGCCACGTAACCTTGGGCAAGTAACAGGCTTTTCTGGGCCTTGAATATTTTCATGTATATGAAGAGCAGATATTTTTCTCTTCAAAGAGAAGTGTGGAAGAAAACAGGAAGTTGCACAGCTGTAAAGGAGAAGCATTTTCAGTGAGCAGAGGTAAGAAGCATGCGTAGGAGGTTGGAGAGCTGCCTCACACCCTGTTTCTGGGCCATGAAGGACCACTGCCAACATGTCCTGTTTCTTCCAAGACTAGAACTCACTGTTCATAAGAGGACAGGATTTCTATATGGGCTGTCATGGGGAGGAAAGATCCTTTAATCTCATCAGAGATAAAGGTATTCACATGGCTGCCAAAGCAACGTGATGGCTGCACATCTTCAGCCATGCGTGTGCTAAAAAGGATGCTCGGGGTTGCAGCATGTGTGCTCGGGGTTGCAGTGAAGCTTCAGTGTCTACAGGGTTCCTGACAGTAGCCTAGGAATAGTTCAGACAATGCATCAGGGCATATCTGCAGCCTGCCTACTTAGTCATTCAGTGGAACAGCAGCTCTTCTGGATCTGTGTCCCTGTAATGTGGTACCCCCATGTTCTGATAGACATCGACTATGTGTCTGGTGGAGATGCTCACACCTACTCCTTGTTAGGTAGAATTTACTAAGCAGCTCAAGGAAAAGGCTATCTGTTGATTGAGACTTCACTGTCTTGGGCAACCTAGAGGTAGTGGGTAGTTGTGATGTCTCTGGGTGGTTCAGAGGGACAGCCATGGTACCTGCCATCCCATCTTCCTCCTCCTCTAGTCCTAGTCCTTCTTCAAATTTCTTCCTCTTCCAATTCTATTCCCCCTTCCTTGATTCTCTGATTTTTAGAATATTGAGTTAATGTGTCTGTGTGTGTGTGTATACATATGTGGGAATATATGTATACATGGATATATATGTGTGTGTGCACATATGTATGTATGTATGTATGTATGTATGTATATGTATGTGTGATATGGTAATGCACTCTCCTCATTGTTTGGCTACAAACATGAGAGTTTAAGGATACCAATATATGATACATTGGAATGTTTTCATTAAAATTGAAACACAGCCACTATTAAGTCTAAAAGTGACTGTTGACAAACATTTATTAGTCTCTTACTAATAGAGCCAGCAACTATTCTAAGAGCTTCATGTACATTTAGTGTACCTGGCCTCCCAAGAACCTCATAACTAATGGCCTGACACCACCCCTACTGTAGAGATAAAGAAATGGAGATTCAGGAAGTTCACTGTTGAGCCACCTGTTACTCAAAGAGCCTAAGTACTGGACACTCACGTCAGCATCAGTAGAAATAATAACTTTGTAGAGATTATTGCTAATTTATGTGTATGTAGGGATGTGAATATACCCATGGGTGCAGAAAGCATCAGATCCCCTGGAGCTGGAGTCAGAGGTGTGTTTGAGTCATCCCCTATTCCTGATGTTGGGAACCAAACTCAGTTAGTTCCTCTGCAGGAGCAGCAAGCACTCTCACTTGATGAACCTTTTCTTCAACTGCAATTGCTTTATTTTAGTCATACATACATACATACATACATACATACATACATACATACATAGGTATTAGAAAAAGATTTACACAGGTACTCTCTATTTACTCTAGGCTGGCCTCAAACTCACTTCTTCCCCATTCCCTGAGGGCTGGTGGTACAACTATGAGCCACCATTTCGAGAAAGAGATGTCTGTTTCTCATCAACTTCCTGGACCCATTGTCTCTTCAGATGTGTAGAAGATTTCATGATTAAGATGTGTGTATTTCCTGGGGAGACTGTACGGAGCTGAAGTCACCACCTCAACATGGTCTTTGTGCTTCTCACACAAGTGAAGAATTGGGAAGTAGCCAAACATGTCTTGCCATTTTTTTTTTTTTGGTCATTATTTCCCAGGTCAGTTTTAAGCAACACCATCACCCAGGTGGTTCCCCAGCCCCAAAATGGGAGGAGTAAAAATTTACATATTTACAATAATATAATTTCCATTTCTTTGTAACAGTTCTGTTCTATGAAAGTATGATCTGCCCAACAGAGGTAAGGGGTGGTGCCTTGTGTTCACTGCTCTTTAGTCCTGAAGAGATCCTTGTCTTGAACCTTGATGGCCCTGGAGAGGCCTCCTGAAACCCTTAGGGTGTGTCTGTGCAGACCACACTGGTCTTTCCTGGTAAGCGTGGCATTTTGGCATGAGGCTACATCACACTTTGTCATGCTGCGACTGAGCATGGCTGTCTGCTCTTTGGAATCATATCCAATTTTCTTAAGTGGGATTGTGTTTCTGGCTGGCTTCCATTGGCAGCAAATCCAGCAGTCACTTTCAGTTGCAGACCTAGTGGAGAGTGGACACTTTAATTAGGACACAGTAGAGTTGGCCTGGGGCCCAAGTCACAGACAGAGCTCCACTGATGTTGCCACACAAGTCTATCAGTCTGTGGCTTGCTCCCTTTGGGTCTCTTCTCAGTCTCACTGGCTTTGAATATTGATTTGGTAAAGGTTAGAGGAATTAAACCCAGGAGCTGAGAACTCTTTGTACCCTTAGGTAGGCTTCATTGTAGAACGCACATTTTCCATAGTCTACTGCTCAAGCTTCTATTTGGGGGTCCTGATTTAATGAAGGAAATATCCCTGTGCAGTAAGAAAATCCTGAATCTGGATGGAGAGATAACTCAGCTGTTAAGAACACGTGCTCCTTTTGCAGGGACTCTAAGTCTCAGGTGGTGGTGGCGGCGGGGGGTGGGGGGCTCTGCCTGTAACTCCAGCTTTAGAGGATCTCACATCTCCTCTGCCTCCTTGGACACTCACACACATGCTACACTCTCACACAGACAAACCACCAATTCACAAACACCCATAAAAATAAACCTTTGGGAAAAATAAAACTTCTGAATAAAATATGAAACTAACTCTCGAGGCTGTGACAAGAACCACTATAGTCAGGGAACTGCTACTCACCTGGCCACACACACAGGCTCCACAATCGTAGGCCATTTGCAGAGCATAAATATAAATCCACTTATCTGAATGTTTATGTTTTAAAAAGAATTGAAAATAATCTAGTTGTTAGATGAAGTCTCTCCCTTCAAACTTTGATTTCTAAAATAATCTTGAAACCCTATTTGATTGGGAGATAGCTGAGCAGCCAATGGTGTGCTCGCTGTGCAGGCATGAGGATGATCGACAGAGCTTGATCCATAGAGCTTTTCCAACTATACTCACTTGTGACCCTGCCTGGAATAGCAAACACCAACCACTTGAGGTCGGTTAACCTAGCTGATTCAGTGAGTTCCAGGTAAAAGTGGGAAACTCAGATGTAACAGCAGGAAGCATACAAAGAGTTAGCAGCTAAAGAGATGGCTCGGTGATTAAAGACTTGTCATGCAAATGTGAAGACCAGAGTTTGGACCCCCAAAAACCACATATATGTGTGATATGTGACAATGCTAGATAAATGTGATGGCCCAGCTACAGTTCTGCCTTCTGCTTTCAAAAGTCAGAGACAGAAATTCCTAAGGACAAGGCGTCTAGCAAGAATAACCTTATTAGTGAGCTTTGGGTTTGGTTGAGAGATCCCTGCCCCACAAAGAATGGATCAAGGGAGCAATAAAGGATGCTCTACATTGACCAACCTCATGTATACACACACACACACACACACACACACACACACACACACACTTGAAAAACTAGGGAGGAATGAGTGTAGACAATTGATACTGCCTTCTGCTTCCCTTATACATATACATGCATCTGCACACACCTGTACACATGTGTATATGTACACACATTGAGAGAGAGAAAGAGGGGTGGGAGGAGCAAGAAGGAGATGGAAGGAGGGAGGGGGAGATGGAAGATAAAGAAATCCTACTTGAGCTAAAGGAAAGATATATGTGAGGTCAGTTTGGGAGAATGAGGAAGAAGATGATTGACAAATCTGTGTCCATGTTTTAGAAAGAGACAAAAGAAGACAGAGAAGGGAAGAAAAGCGCGTGTGCGTCCTACATTGTCTGTGAGGCAGCTAAGCTAAGCAGGCAGATGGAGGCCGCGGGGTCCTGCAGCTTTCCTTGTTTATCCCAAGATGGTTGCTGACTCTTAAAAACTCACAAGGAAAGAAAAGTTGAGGAATGGTCTTGTTTACTTGTTTATTGCTGGAAAAAGAAAGAAAGGAACCTCCAGGACTACGGTTCCACCCACAGTCTTCAACATGGCTTAGATAATACTTCATTTGTTCACACAACTGTTCTTATTTCCCAATTGCTTTCCCGTAGGGTTTACCTAATTTAATCCCTCTAGCTTTACAAATGGAAAGTCTGTTCAGCCAGCCCACAGCAACATGAAACAACCCAACAAACACAGATTAGTTCATCCCCAGAAAAGAAAAATGATATAGATCCCACTATAAATATCTTTTTCCTTTATGACTGCAAGTAGGGCATAAATTATCACCCACCTTAGGTGAGTGACTAATTCTACAACTGCTGAGTATGTTTTTACTTTCACTCTAAGCAAATATTTTGAGATAGCTTTCATAATTTAGTTTGATACTGAAGTTGGTGTGCATTCTGGTGAAACTCACTGAAGCCAAGACTAATTTAGAAGAAGGCTGGCTTTCCTTTTTGGTGAATTCCATACATTTTTAGGAGTGTATTTTCATTGTATACAGTAATGGATTTCAGAAAGACATCTTCATGCTGGTCTGCCATGTACTGGAAGTGGATGTCAGAAGCCAGAAGACAATGTCAGGTCCCTGGGACTGGAGTTAAATCCTGTTGTGAGCCACCCTGTGAGTGCTGAGCACCAAAACTAGGTCTCCTGGAAGAGCAGACAGCCCTCTTACCTGAGAGCCACCTCTCCAGCTCCTTTCAAAAGTTTAAATTCATTTATCTTCGTGTAGAGATGGTACATATGCATGTATGCGCACATCTGGGTTTAAAGCCAACCACAGCAATTGGTCTTTTGCCACATTCTTGCACCTCAGTAATTAATAAGAAAAGTGACTAAGTTCTGGCCCATTGTTTCAATAGGTTGCTGAGGGAATGACTGTCATGTAAATGAGAATCTTCCAGAATAGTCTTGCCATGACTTAGCAGCCCTTTCAGAAAGGCTAGGGTTTGAGTGTCCATAGAGGCTGTCCCGGTGTGGGGTGCAGACCAGCTCTCCTTCGTTTCAGTTTTCCTTGATGGTGTGCCCTTTCCTTCTGCCAGGCCTAAGCTTCCTTCGAGAGAGGGACCTTTCGTTTGGCACTTGTCATTATAAAAGCAGTGCCACATTATTACAGGCATGCAGATACTGCAGACAGCCACAAAGAAGACTATTATAGTCACACATTCTGTCTCCTCCTTAAAAATAATGGTCAGTGAACATTAACTTAGTTCTCCTAGACATGTCGATGTGGGTATTTCAAGACAGCTTCTATTTAAACCATCACCTTTATGCCGAGTGACAGTCCAGGATCAGCTATTTGTACTCTGTATGACCTTGCGGCCATGCATCTGATACACTGACTAGAAGAGCAAACTCTGCTGACTCTAGTGTGTCACCATCATCTCCTTCTTCTCAGGAGGCTGTGGGTGTCTCCCATGAAAGTATTGAGCCCTTGCTCTGGAATTTCAGTTTGGATTTTGTAAGACTGTGGCTGGAACCAAGGAATACGGTGTCGCTGAGTACAACAGGGAGGAGATGAGAGTCCCAGGAACAGGACCCAGGAAGAGAGATGGAAGGAAAATGGGAAGGAAGGGAGGGAAAGAGAGGGAGACAGGAGGGAGGAGGGAAGGAAGGGAGGAATTGTGGGTGAAGGGGATGGAAGTTGCCGTGATATGATGCCAATATGGAGCTACTGGAACGCTTACTATATTCCTAGGTCATTTTGCACATGTGGGTGCTAATTTATCCCTTTTCCACCTTCACGTTACCTCTTTCTTTACATCCTCTCTGAATGTGATATAGAAGAGAAAAAACAATTAAGATAGGAGGAGGCTTTACAGACACTGGGAATTTGCAGAAACAGCGAACTCTCTAGACCCCCAGTAGCCAATGACATGAGGCTTTAAGCTAGCATTTCTCAGATCCCATTGAGAAAGGAGTTTCCAATTGATGTTTGATTGTTATCCCTGCTATATTGTCCACACTCGAGTGTATGCCCCACACCAATCGACAGTACAATTCAGACTCAGTGCATTTTTTTTTTAAAAAGGCCACAATTTTAGGTTATGAGATACTTGTGGGATTTAGATTATATCCATGTAAATATTCCAAAAAACATATGTAATTCTATTTAAAAGAAGGGGGCTAGAGATATGGCTCAGTGACTAACTGCACAAGCTCTTGTTTCAAAAGACCTTAGTTCAATTCCCAGCACCCACATCAGGGAAGCTATTCACCATTGCCTGTAATTCCAGCCCCAGCTGTTTCTGACCTCTGAGTGCACCTGCACTTATGTACATACACATAATCACACACATAAAAACAGTAAAGCCATAAATATTTAAAGAATGCACAAATACATACAATATCCATTAACCTGCCAAAGTGGTACCAGGTACATTGTACGCAATGGTTATGCAGTCCTAATTGTGAATCTTTTCCTTTGGTTCCCCACCAGCAGCAGCGGCAGCAGCAAGCCCACAGTGATGGGCAAGCCTGAGAAGGTATCTACAGCACACACAGTCCCAGCACTCAATCAGCTCCTACATATAGAAACCCAGAAGGGAGGGCTGTGCGGGTGTCTTAAGACTTTCCGTACACATTGTTTCTTCAGAAAGGTTAAACCAATTTACACTCTCCACAGTCCTATGTAGATAGATTCTTTCCCTAAATCTCCATTAGTCATGAGGATTAGCATTATTTAAAAAAGAAACATAGAAAGAAAGAAAAAGCAGTCTTCACCACTGGCCTTTTTTGTTTTGTTTTGTTTTGTTTGTTTGTTTGTTTGTTTGGTCTTTCGAGACAGGATTTCTCTGTAGCCCTGACTGTCCTGGAACTCACTTTGTAAACCAGGCTGGCCTCGAACTCAGAAATCTGCCTGCCTCTGCCTCCCAAGTGCTGGGATTAAAGGCATACACCACCATGCCCAGTACAACTGGCCTTTTAAGGGGGAGAACAGAGCCTACTTGTTTTACACTTATTTCATAACCATTATATATTCTCTCTCCCCCCCACCCCTCTCTCTCTCTCTCTCTCTCTCTCTCTCTCTCTCTCTCATTTTTCCCCAAAAGATTTTCAGGTGAATTGTGCCCCTTTCTTCTGAGAAAGTCCTCTTGTCTTTTCTATCTTCTTATAGGATTTTTAATTTTTTGTTTTCAGAACTCAAATGCATGGTGTTCCCAAGCAATAGGCAAGTGTGACTTCACTTGCTAGGTTCTTGTAGCTGCCTCTCAGGGAGCAGCATCCCCTCTGAGGGAGCATTAATTCATTTCTGTGTCCTTGTGACCAGAAGCATAAGCAAGCATCTTAAGGGAGGAAGGAAGTGTTTACTTCAGCTCGTGTTTTGGTGGCATAGTCCACCATGACCAGGGCGCAGATTGGATGCTCTCTCAAAGCCAGTGTCTCTCGGGGGTGGGAGCAGAAGTGTGAGCAGATCAGGAAGTTGCAGAGGCAGGACTGGGAGCAACAGGGGTGGAAATCTCTAGCCCATCCTCCTGAACACAAGTTCCTGAGCTTGATCCTTCCTTATACTGATTCCACAGACTTCCAAAGCAGCAAACCTTGCTGGAGACAATGTATTTAAACATTTGAGCCTTTTGTGATGTGTGTGTGTGTGTGTGTGTGTGTGTGTGTGTGTGTGTGTGTGCAGTTGCCTGCAGAGGCCAGAAGAAGGCATCAGATCCCTGAAACACAAATCACATGCAGTGGTGAGCCCTTCACTCTGAGTGTGAGGAACTGAACTCAGCTCTACAAGACAGCACATGTCCTCAAGCACTAAGGCTCTGGATAGAAGCGAGACCACAACCATCTGTCATTCTGCACGTGTCCTGTTTCACTCACACCATGACTGTAGTTCATCTGCACCCTGCCTTTTCTTTGTCCATTTACCTTTGGATGGGCATTTAACTTGATTCCACATCATGGCTCCCATAGGTTCTGCTGCAATAACCATAAAGCTCAGATAACGCCTTCATATTCTGATAGCTTTTCTTTTGGACATATCCCAGAAGTGGGATGGCCCAAACATATAGTAATTAAGTTTTGAAACTGTGAAGCACTTCTGTGCTGTTTTCCATGATGACTCTGCAGACTCCCTCTAGCTAACACTGAACTTATTAAGCCACTTCAGACAGAAGCCAGGTGTGACATGTCCGTTACACTCACAAACTCACAGCAGCTGTGCTTGTTATCTGCATGGGACAGGAACAAGATGGAGTTCATCATAGACTATCATGCATCGGGAATGCTGGCCTCATGGAAGAGGAAGCAGTCCATGAGGCCCTTCTCCTCCCATAGGGACTAGAACCAGTTAGGCTGGTTGGGGGAGGGGCATCGCTAGCTCCAGTGGTGTAGCCACAGATCAATTGTCCTTGGTCTGCTTATTTGTCCCATCCACACTGGGATAAGTAACAAAAATTGTACTCAGTAGGACACACACAAATGAAGACACAAAAGTAGAATTGGGGGAGAAAAGAGAACTAGAAAGGATGACTGGGGGAGGGTAAAAATGACTAAAATTCATTGTATAAAGTATGAAATTGTCAGACAATAAAAATAATAGGAAAAATTAAAATGACTATCACAGCACCAGTGAAAAACTGTCACCTCCCCAATGTTTGACCACTGAAACAGAAGTGGAGAACCATGGAACATCTGACTGGGCACTAGATGTTGTACCGAAACCAAGGAGAGAGATTGGGTTAGGATAAGATAATGAACTCTTCACTAACAACAATGGCAGAGCTCATAGAGCTTTCTGGTAGCATAGTTTGGTTATTTCAGAGGCTTAATTCCTCCTTTCATTTAGGTTTAAATTTCAAGACTTCCTTCTACTTGAATGCAGTAGCATTGACCTGCAAACAGGCTGCCACCATACATGTCACTCAGAGGTCTCCTTGCTGATTGCAGGTAAAGCCCAGAGATCTCATGAGGACAGACCATATGCCTCTGGGGACTATATTGTCTTCTGGCTCTGCATTGTTTTAGTTAGGCTTTCTATTGCTGTAATAAAACACCATGAGCAAAAACTACTTGTGAAGGAAAGGGTTAACTTCCAAATCACACTCCATCAGTAAAGGAAGTCAGGGCAGAAATCTGGAGGCAGGGAACTGATGTAGAGGAAGCAGATGAGTGCCACTTGCTGATACCATCTGGGACCACCTGCTCTGGGGCAGGGGGAGGGCACAGTCCTTGGTGAGCTGGGGTGAGGGTAGGGGGGCACAGCCCTCAGTGAGATGGGTCCTCCCACAGCACTATCAATCAAGAGAATGAGCATATGGCAGTGTGGAGGGTGGCTTATCTCAGCTGAGGCTCTTCATTTCTAAATAACCCCAGCTTGTGCCAAAGTGACAGAAAACTAGGTAGGTAACACAGGTAGCATTAAGGAATGTTGTGCAAAGGTCACATAGTAGCAAGTATTAGACCTCCAAATTGAACCTTGGTTTCAAACTGCACACCAAATCTTCTTGTACTTTTTTTTATCATTTCTTATTCATTTGCTAGAGCCAAGGCTAGACAGAAGGCACTATATATCCCAAGCTTGCCTTGAACTCATGGACCTCCTGTCTCAGACTTCTGGGTTCTGGGATCACAGGTATGTTCCTCTACAATCAGGTTCCTGCCAGTCTTCCCAGTGTTCCTGTTGCCTTCCTATATTTGGTTGTATTGTAACCTTAGAGCCTTCACATATATGTATGTGTGAAAGTACACATGTTCTGTGAAGTTCTGAAAGGTACATTTTCTGAAAAGAGTTCAGAGTCTTAAGCCTAGATCATAAGCCTTTCTGGGCAAGTAAGGTTCTATCTCTCTCTTGCCTTTATTTACACTCCTCTTCTTAAATACTTTGTATCACAGTGGATTTTTTGAGTACTGTCTTCTAAACCTTTTCATTTGTCTGGAAGAAACAAGGGTTAAGAGATACTGTAGCTTTTCATTTCCTCACCATGTATGTATGTATGTATGTATGTATGTATGTATGTATGTATACATTTATGTATGTATGTACGTATAAGTATAAATACACGTATGTGTGTACTGTGTGCATACATATATGTACACTCCTGATGTCAACTCTGAGTTTGGGGTTGAAGGAGGACATTTAACCAGGTTGTCTAAAGGTGAAGTGTTTATTAAAAGAGATATTAGGCATGTAGATGGACAGACAGACAGCAGTACAACCACGACCACATAGAAAATTGATGGTCCTTTCTTATGCTTTTTAGGGGAGTTGGAGGAAAAGTGGATTGAAGAGTTTCCTCTTTAGCTTGAAGTTGGCCAATGCTGAGCTAACCAGTGAGTGGTCAGTTAAAGAATGTTAGATGTTCATTAAAATCTTTTTCTGGTGGCCATTACTTGGAATCAACTGACCAAGGAAGTCAAGACTCTAAAAAAATAAGACTTTTTACTTCTAGACAGCAAACAACTAGTTATTGGATGAGCTTTATGACATGGGATGGTCCTGCATAACAGCTTGAATGGATGAGTCACCCAGCCAGCTCTGTGGACTGTCATTGGCATCCAGGGTGCTGACAGAGAATGCTCATTCTAGCTTCTGCTCTGTTCCTTTCTTCTAGCTTTGCAGCCTCTTGCTTGTCCCTGGGTAGTCTGAATTCCCAAAGAGGCTAGAGTTCAAACTTCTGCCCATCTCTCCAGTTTCAAATAATGTTTGCATTCTAACCATCTTCAAAAGACTGATTTTACTGAGCCTTGTCATTGGCAGCTGCTCTGCTTCTCATGTGCTGCTGCCCTTTCTACTCTGCCAAAGTCATCTTGTCTATCGTGCCTAGATTTTGACTTCATAGTTCTCAGAGATGCTTGTTAGCAGCTTATATTCCCTTCCTCCATCTCTGTATTGTATACCATGTCTACTGAATGCATCTTCTCATGATTTCCCACATTGCTCATAGAAGACACTAACTTCAAGCTATAGGATCTTGTGTCTCCAACAATGAGTCCAGAGTCTGCACAAGAGAGCTCTGGAGGGATGCACATAAAAAGGGATAATACTTTCTATATGTTGGTCTCCTAAATCTGGAGTGACTTTTGATAGGAGTTTTATCAAGAATGTAGAATTTGTGCCAAAGAGATGGCTCAGGGGGTAAAGGCATCTGCTGCCAAGTCTAGTGGCTGATGATCACCCCAGGGACCCACAGAACAGAAAGAGAGAATCAATTCCAGAAAGGCTAGGCAGATACTTTACCACCTGAGCCATATCTTCGTCCCATGATTTAAATATTTAAGGTAAGCATATATACCTATACCTGTACATACATACATACATATATACATACATACATACAACATAACTCATGTCTGGACCAATACTGTCTAATTATAATACAACACAGTTGCATACACGGAGTAACATTTTCAAGTAGGAAAATGTTTAAAAGCAACAAGAAATGTTTGAGATAAATTTCAGAACTTATGATTTGATTTAGATCTGCCACAAATATCCAAAAATCATAAAATACTCAATTTGGGACAAAGGGATTGTGTGTGTATTCAGTTGACTTCTTTGGTCTTATCTGCATTTTCTAAATTTCTACAGTGAATACATTCTGCTTTTAGAATTAAAATAAACTATTAAATACATTGTTCATTTTTAATAAGGAGTAGTGAGCTTCTAAAATACGCTGTTAAAAATAAATGCATGTGATGTAAATCCGTGGCCTATTTTCACCAGGGGAGAATCTGAGTTCTACTCTGCCCATCTTGCCTTCCTGCTTAGCAGCTTCGGACCCAGAATTGCCCTCTGTGGAACCCGGAAGTAAGGGAAATGCTATTCCACCACATGAATGGATACGAGGCATCTACCTCAACA
This sequence comes from Mus caroli, assembly GCF_978045245.1. Taxonomy (NCBI): domain Eukaryota; kingdom Metazoa; phylum Chordata; class Mammalia; order Rodentia; family Muridae; genus Mus; species Mus caroli. Next base: position 3,552,769 of record NW_028227272.1, read on the forward strand.
AGCCACTCCACCTTCCAGAAGGTTGAAGCTTTACAGAAGATTCGTTCATGTTCTGTCCTTTTCTTTTTCTCCAAGAAAACACCTGACCAATTTATTAAGGTCTCACATGTGAACTTCAGATGATCATCATGCCTCCATACTTGAGACAAATGTGTCATAGTAACATAGATTTTAATAGGAGAGGCTCTGCCAGAGCCTGACAAAGACATAAGTGGAAGCTCACAGCCAACCATGTTCTGTCTTTTTAAGAGACAAACATGGTTAGGGCCAGCATGATAGCTTGGCCTATATGCCCATGCACTGTACAAGCTTAGGTATCTGAGTTCAACCCTTGGAATCCACATTTAAAAAAAAACAGATGTGATATATACATATGCAAACACAGCACTACTATGGGAAGGGAAAAGGGAGGCAGAGACAGGAGAATTGCCCCAGAACTTCTGGGCCAGATGTCCGGGATATACAACAGAAACAAGAGCTACCTCCTCAACAAGGTAGAAGGTAAAAAACTACTTCTAGATGTCCACTGAGAATACTACATCCATACCATGCACATGCACACACACTCACACACATACACACATTTATACACACACATTCTCACGCACACACTCAAAAACACTCAAACACACAAACACTCACACACACTCAAAAACACTCACACACACATACACACACTCACACACACACACTCTCACACACACATATATATACACACACATATTCTCACATACACAGACACACAGACACACACATACACACTCACACACATAAATAACTTGAACCTATCTCAATTTGTTTCATAACTTTACACCATCATGCTGACCCCTCAAAAGATAGCCTTTTTAGATTGTTATCCTCCTAATAATCCTGCTGCCTCTCTCTTCTCATGTTAAATGTGGGTCACAGGCATCATCCAGTGGTTATATTTATTTAGCATCTTGATACAAGACAATAGGTCTCTGCCACTAATTCCCACAGGGCTTTTCCCACCATGCCCCTTCCATTCCAGTACTCCCATGAGAGTTGGCCATCCAGTGGAAAGGTCACTGCATCTAACACCTGAGAGTCTCTCTTCCATCTCTCTGACCACCTGCTTCCTGTCCTTTCTGCCTTCCTCAAGGTGCTATCCACCACAGCTGGGTTGTTTCAATGTGCTGCATTCTTGTGACACTTAACCTAGTTCCTGTGTTTTCTGAGAGCTTTGCATAGCATCAGTTCTCTGAGAGGAGTTGTGGAGTTGCAAGGAATTGCATTCAGAAAACAGTTTCCACTCCGACTCTTTCTTTATCATAAAATCTCATTAAGACTTAATCATGTGTGTCTGCACGACCCAGGGGTCAAACTGCCGTCCCCATCTGACAGAGCATTCATGACTGAGCCGAAGCAAGAACATCCCTTGGCATTCCTGGGGCCACACACTTCTTTCTTTCTTTTCTTTAGAGATTTTTATTTTATTTTATTTTATTTTATTTTATTTTATTTTATTTTATTATGTGTGAGTGTTTTGCTTACACATATGTAAATGCACCCAGTTCATACTCAGTGGGCCATGGAGGTCAGGAAAGGACATCAGGTCTCCGGGAACTGGAGTGATGAATGGTTTGGAGCAGCCATGTAAACCCTGGGAATCAAAACCTGGGTCCCTTTAGGAGCAATGTGCTTTGTGTTTTTAACCTATGAGCCGTCTCTCCAGCCCCTACATCTTCGATCAGTGTATCAAACGTTTGCTAATTGGAAATGAATGGTGAGGCTTCTGACTGAGAGCTGAACTTCGATGTCTGTCTTGCAGAGATATCCCCAACTGCTTCCCCCTACCTGATAAACCAGCGTTCTGTGCTGCTCTCCCTACCAAGCTTATGTCTCCCACTCTGGGTTTTCACTGTTCACCAAGGCATCCCACAAACATTAGAGCCCCCTCCTAGAGCTGTTATTCTTCTTCCTAAGTGAAGTTTTCATCCAAACTTCCACCCCAACCTAATCTTTAGTCACGTGGAAACAGCTTGTTTCCCCAAGGTCAATAAATAGCTCCATTATTCAGCTCTGCACGCGTGTCCTGCTTATCTTTTTCATCCCTGTAATAAAATGCCTGACCCAAACCAGTTCAAGAAGGAAGAGTTGGTTTTGGCTCACGGTTCCCCAGGGGCGGTCCATCATGTCACGGAGGGCATGAGGCAGCTAACTGGTGACATTGCAAATAATCAAGGAGCAGAGGAATAGTGCTGGAGATCAGCTTCGTTTCCTCCCATCTATTTGTCCAATACCCCAGCCTATAGCGTGGTGCTATCCACACTGAGAGTGATCCTTCTCAGTTAATGTAACCTAGGAAATCTCTAATAGACACGTCAGGAAGTTTGTCCCATACACCATTCAAAAGTCTGTCGAGCTGACACTCGGTGTTAGCCATGAGTCTGATTGGGGGAAGTCCTTGTCAATCATACTGTGAGTTGGCAATCACCGCCCTTTGGCCCGAGGGTCATTGGCCAGGAGGAGACCCTGTGGGTCAACCTCTTGCTTTCCTGGAGTAGATCAGGATGAAAGTCTGATAGCATTGAATGTGGGATTCAGCGAAACCCTAACATCTGAGATGATCAGCGTTACCAGCAAAAATAGAAATTCAGGGCAAAGGGGAAAACTAAAAAAAAACCTGTTGGCTGTGTTCTGTCCAAAAAAAAAAAAAAAATGTATTCTTAAAAGTAATTCATAGGTGCTGGGCATGGTGGCGCCTGCCTTTAATCCCAGCACGTAGGAGGCAGAGGCAGGCAGATTTCTGAGTTTGAGGCCAGCATGGTCTACGAAGTGAGTTCCAGGACAGTCAGGGCTATACAGAGAACCCCTGTCTCAAAACAAACAAACAAACAAAAACAAAACAACAAAAAAAAAAAACAAAAAAGAAAAAAGAAAACCAACAAAACAAAAAAAAAGGTAACTCCTAGCTTCTGGGGTGTGAGAGTTCATGTCTTATCCAGTGTCTTCTGGAAAGGTCTAGATTTTATTAAAAACATGCAACATACACACAAGCCTGTGTGTGCAGAGCTCAGTTACAAATGCAGTCTAGTGTGTTCTTCCTCGATGGCTGTTCACTTCCATTTACAGAGTCCAGATCTGAACACGGAAATGGGAAAACAAACAAACAAAAAGCAAAAAAACCCCAGATAGGATAGAATGTTTTTGATTAAGTCCTCTGTCTGGTAGTTGGTTCTTGCACAGTTTAAGTAGCTTTCTCATATTATTTCAGTTCTATGCATGATTTTCCTTTTATTCCCATTATCCACTTACTTTCTCTTTTTCTCTCTGTATGTTTCTGAGTGTGCATGTGTGTGTTCGTGTGTGTGTGTGTGTGTGTGTGTGTGTATCAAGGGGATAGCAATTGTTATACGAAGATTTTGAAATATTATAGTACATGTGCATAAAATACAGCAGCCAGGCACATTTGTAATTTGATCTTAACCCGAGACTCATACTTGGACCTATATATCACATTAGCAAAGCAGTGCTGTCCCATACTGTATTGTTTTACTAACACCATGGCTGACTCTGAAATGAAATGCAAAGGTCAGGGCTGCTATTCTGTGAGAGTGGCTTAATCCCATTTGTCTCCCCATTACCAACCTGGACTTCATTATTCACTGAGTCTACTGCTGATTCCTAACTGAGAGTGGGTTCTCCCCACAGAAGCCATTGCAGACTTTCAGTTTACCAGAAAGAGAACCTGATTTAAAACTCTCACATCCCCAGGGAACAGAGAGTGTAGTAAGTTGGAGACTGTTCTTTGATTTCCCCTAAGGTGATGTTTTTAGATGGAAGAAAGATGGGTCCCATTTCCCCTCTGACATGGGACATACCTTTGCAGCTACTTAAGTCCCCTCACTCCTTGCCCCTCTTCAAACTGTGGTTCACCTCCACCTCTGGTATAAACTAGCAGCTACAATGAAGCAACCCCATTTTATGAAAAGTCTCTGAGAAGCAATTTGACCTAGTTGACCATGTCCATCAATTTGTCACTGGAGAAAAGCTGTTGACATCAAATGACCTCTTCTCTACCATCAAGCTATGGAGTTGTCATTGGGAAAGGGATTTTTCTTTGATGTTAGTCAATGAAACCAAAAGACTAAAGGCTTTGTGGGGAAAAAACTAATCTCAAAAGACCCCCCTACACACACACTCACACACACACACACACACACACACACACACACACACACCAGACATGTAGGTAAATAGCTGTTACCTGTAAAAGAATAAATTCTAGTTGTCCATATAAATTCTGGTTGTTGATATTACACATCATACATGAGATATTCCTTGGGCAGGAGATGAGGGGATAACTCAGAGCATAACACTATATAACATGGTTGCCTTGCAGGGCTGACAGCCTGAGCTTGATGCCTAGAACACCACTAGAAAGGAAAGTATGGCATGGTGGTATTTGTAAGTCCTGTGATGAACATGTAGAAACAGATACACTCATATCAAGGCCACTTGGAGATGCTTTCTCAGGAGTGGGAGAGAGAGAAGGAGAGAGAGAGAGAGAGAGAGAGAGAGTAGTATCTAAGGAATGAGTCATATGGTTGTTGTCTGAGCTCCATATATACAACATACATACATGCATGCATGTACATGTAACTGCAATGTATGTGGATCTACACACACAGTATGCATATTAAAAGGTAGTTCTGCTGAGCGGTGGTGGCACACACCTTTAATCCTAGCACTTGGGAGGCAGAGGCAGGCAGATCTCTGAGTTCGAGACCAGCCTGGTCTACAGAGTGAGTTCCAGGACAACCAGGGCTAAAAGAGAAACCCTGTCTTGAAAAAAACAAAAAACAAAAAACAAAACAAAAAAAAAACAAACAAACAAACAAAGCAAAAAAACACAAAACCAAAAACCAAAACAAAACAAAAAAAAAAGATAGTTCTAAGCCATTCTTTTATATTGAAAGAACAACTTGACCCAAATTCAGGTAAAACATATGTCATTGCACCAAATCCCGAGCCAATCTGATTACTCATTGGTGATTGGTTGGTTCACTTGTGTACCTTTTTGAGATTTTTGTCTCATTCTATAACCCAGGCTGTCCTCAAAGTCACAGCAGTTCTGCTCAGCCAGCCATTCCCATTTGCTGCATATACAAACCCTTCTTGGAAATCTGGGGACAACCTTTACTGAAAGAATACGAGGTGACTAGGTAGCCAGTGGAAATTTCCAGTGTGAGCAAACCATGGAGATTAAAGAATCATTTACATTCAAGTGGCTTCTCTGTGGACTGAAATCCTCACTTATAAGGAAGAGTTGGGCTTCTGAAATTCCATCACTTACTTGAGAAGTGACTCTTTCCTGATAAATGTCAATCACTCCTTGGGCAGGAGGCAAAGCTATAGTGCCAGTACTACAAGACTTGTTAATAGCTGGTAGATCCATGGGGAGGGGAGGGAGCTGCTCTCAGAAACCAGCCTCATGGGGAAAGATCATTGTGCATGGGATGAAACTTGGGAACATCTAACACGCAGTAGACCTTTGGTAAATAATACACGGATAGTGGCTTATACAGGCCCTCTCTGAGTCAGTGGTTTCTGACTAGATACACTGCTCTGTGGCTTGTCTTCTGTTGTCATCTCTAAGTTCCTTCAGAGCAGGGGCAATGCAGTGCTTGTTTTTTGGGACATCACCATGTGCTGAGTTTGTGGTTCCTTGTATATTAAATGCCAAGCCAAGACTATTTGGGAACACCATGAGAAAGCACACCACTTGCCTAAGTGAGATTAATGTGGGTGGTACAGTGCCCACACACTCAGTATTATTGCATATTATTCCATTTGTGGTAGTAGTGGTGGTGGTGGTTGTTGTTTTGTTTGGTTTGGTTTTATTATAGTGTAATGCTGCCATGAAGATAATTCCTACCTGTTCTGAATGATACACTGAAGTTTGGATGTGCTCCACACAAAGGCTCCCTTTCCAGGATTTCAAAGCATAGAGACCAAAAAGGAAAACTGCTTTTCTATTGACCTCATGCTCCATAGCAATGAAAATACTATGTAGTGAAGGTCCTGGAGAGTTCTGATACAGTCATTGCTGGGCCCATGAGTCAGGTAAATGCCCTAGTTAATCATTCACTCATTGCTCTACAGGAGTCAAGAAAGTTCACAGCAAAGCACTGAAATCTTTATAGATGGTGGAAGTGTCGCCCAGCCCTATCTTCTACAAACCCAAATTCAACATGGCCAATGTGAAGAGAGGGACACTGACTTAGTCTGGATTTTACTGATGTGAAGAAACACCATAACCAAGGCAATTCTTATAAAGGGCAATGTTTAATTGGGGCTGACTTACAGGTTGAGAGGTTCAGTCCATTATCACCGAGGTAGGAGCCTGGCAGTATCCCTGCAGAGTGGTGCTGGAGGAGTGAGTTTTCTTCATCTTCATCTTCATCCAAGGGCAGACAGGATAAGACTGGCTTCCATGCAGCTAGGATGAAACTCTTAAAGTCATTGCCTACAGTGACATAGTTTCTCCAACAAAGCCACATCTATTCAAACAAAGCCACACTGCCAAATAGTGCTACTCCTTGGGCCAAACGTATTCAAACCACCACCTCCGCAGACACTGAGAGCAACAACAGCATCACCACTTTCCTGTAGGACACATCCGGCCTGCCAGAGTTCTGGGTTAGCTCTAATTCTATTTTGATTATGTGACTTTGAATAAGTCAATTAGCATGTCTGAACTTGTGCAACAGCTCCTCCCATCCTTCCACCTCTTCCTCTCTATCTTCTCTTACTGTTTGCCCTTCTTCTTTTCTTCCTCTTCCCCTTTGTTGCCTCCTCCCTCCTCTTTCTCTTTACTCCTCTTCCTCTCCTCCTTCCCTCCCTCCCCCTTCTTTTATCCACTTTCCTCTCCTCCCTCTTCCCCTCTTCTTGTTCACCTTCTTTCTTCTTCTCCTCCTATTCTCCTTTGCTTTCCTTCTCTGCTTATCCTCCCCCCTTTCTTCTCCTCTCTCCACTCTTTCCTTCTTTCCTCTCTATTTTCTTCTTCTGCCTCTCTGTTCATCCTCCTTCTCCAAATTTTCTCCTTAGCCCCATTTTCTCCTCCTCTGCATCTTTCTTTTAAACATCATCATCTTCTCAGACCTCAAAGAAGCAAATGGATTCTCCCCAGGCAGTGTGGGGCACAGTTTCTCTTGAGTGAAAAAAAAAATGTTGAGGAAGTGAGTGAATGACTTCCTTGGCCCCCTCTGAGAACAGGAGCTTGGGGAACATGAGTTAGCAGTGTGAGCTGTTGCTTCTTCATAAATACTGGCTTTAAGCTCTCGGTATGCAGAGACAGTACCAAGATGCCCTGCATCTCAGGCTCTGGAGCAGTCATTCTCAACCTTCCTAATGCTGTGACATTTTAATTGCAGTTCTTCATATTGTGAGCACCTCTAATCCAAAAGATTATTTTTATTGCTCATGTATAACTGTACATTTGCTACTGTTATGAATTGTAATGTAAATATTTTGGAGATGGAGGCTTGCCAAAGTGGTCGGAACCCACAGGTTGAGAACTACTACTCCAGAGTTACTGTCCATTAGGCATGAGCTATTGGCAAGGATGCCAGTCTAATAAATACTTTCCTTGTGGACTAAAGTAGGCATAACAACAGGAGAAGCTACTCATAGTGTAGGTATCTGGGCATAGTATGACAGAACACCATATGATGTGGTCATAAGAGCCTGACTCTAAGGTTTCAGACTTAGTGGGTAAAGAAGGGAGGCCTGTTGTTCAGCAACAGTGGAAAACATCCTCCTGTAGATTCTCATCAGAGTGCCTTGCAAGTCATTAATTGAAGATGGCATGACGTCTCGTGATCACTATGTTATGACTATGATATACTATGATATCGATCACTATCACTGCAATAAAACACTATGACCAAAACAATTCATAGAAGAGTTTATTTGGATGTACCATTCCAGGGGTCTAGAATCCATGATGGTAGATGATAGGCTGCAGACATAGCTGGTGGAGCAGCAGCTGAGAACTCACAAGCACAAAGCAAAGAGAGCAAACTGGGAATGTTATGAGGCTTTGAAACCTCAGAGCCCACCTTCAGTAACTTACTTCCTCCAGCAAGGCCACACCTCTTAGTCCTTGCCAACCAGCACCACCCACTGGGAAACAGGTTCTCAAAGAATGGACCTGTGGGGAGGATCTACAAACCACCAGAGTCATCATCACCTTCATCCTTATCCTTCCGATCACATTCTGTTATCTTTTGGTTTCACTTATTAATGAGCAAACAGAAATTTTAAAAGGTTTTATAGGAAAATATTTATGTTCCCTTACTAAACTTTCACTGTATTTTCCTTTTGAGAATCACTTTGGGAAATACAGCACAAAACACCTGAGCAATGAAGGGATGGTAAGTAGCAAATATGTGCCATTATTGGAGGCTCAGTCCTGATCTCTGCAGCCAAGGAGCCTTGTTTGCACATACCCATTGCACTCCTGTGTGACACCCTTGCACCTCATACTGTGTCCAGCTTCCCTGTCCCTGAGTGGCACTGCCTCTGACTATTATCTTCAGCTTTGGTCACCTTCCCCAAGTGCCATCTGTGATTTGTCAGGGAAGGGTGTAGCAGTGGCCTCAATAATCAGCAGGTGTCCTGCTTATCACCAAATAAAAAGAAGATAGCATGTCTGGAGTGCACAGAGGGCAGGCGCGTTGCTGCAAAAGCAATCGGAAGCTTGGAAATCCAATTCTTTTTCTAAATTGGTGCTAAACACAAGGACGACAGGGTACTCAGTATCAAAAATGGGGCAAAAGGGAGAAATTGTGATCTTATTGGAGAGCCAAACCTTCTCAGAATGTGCCACACTTGGTGACATTAGAAATGAGACTATAGCCCTCAGCCTCAGTTTACATGAGGGGATGCTTACGAGTTTTCATTTTATAATGTATGCATCTTCTATGTGTCTAAGTGTCTTCATTATATATATATATATATATATATATATATATATATATATATATATATATATATCAAATAAGCAATTAAAAATTAGAAATAGAATCAGCAAGGCATATGTTCTTAACAGCAAACTGATAGATGCATCAAACCTGAAAGGAATGAAGGAGAGACTAGAAGACAAACTGCAACTTTGAAGATGGATTTTCAGAGGAGGCTTGTTTGAGTGACAGGACAGAGATGTGGGTGAGGTGAATGGACAGAACGGGGGGTTGGGGGGGGAACCTGGTGGTTAGCTGAAAGATACAGGGAAATGGGAAGCTAGAGCTAGTCCAGAGGGTCCCCTGAGCCCAAAAGTAATTCAGAAGGCTGAGTTAGAGACACAGAGTGAAGGAGGATCATTGTCAAGCGAGTGGCAGTTGGTCACAAGAGTCTGGACATCATCTTCAGTGGTATGAAAAGATGAAGCCAGAAGCCCTGAGATATTTGGATTGTGATGCAAAGAACAGACGACAGGGGGCAGTGGTGGAAATAGAGAAAAGAACAGGAGGGAACTGAAGCAATCCAAGGCCAGCCCAAAGTACTTTCTTGCAGTACTTGAGATTGATTCTAAGCTAGTCAAGGACTGAATTAGCAACCCACTTTTCACTTTAAAAATTCTTCATCATGTGCAAGTACAAGCCTTTAATCCCAGCACAAAGGAGGCAGAGGCAGGTGGTTCTCTGTGAGTTCAAGGTCAGTTTGATTCCAAATCCAGTCCATGACAGCCAGGGAAAAACCATATCTCAAAAAACAAACAATCAAAAATTCATCATCATTATTTGTGTGTGTGTGTGTGTGTGTGTGTGTGTGTGTACCATAGTATGAGTGGGGCAGTCAGAAAATAATTTGTGCATGCCAGTTTTCTCCTCTTATGGTGAGTTTATCCATAAATCTCAGAAGGTTGCCAGGCTTCCCAGTACAGGCAGAAATGTACTGAACAATCTCACTAGCCTCAAATTAACTTTTTATTTTGAGACAGAAATTTACTAAGTTTCCCAGGATGTCCTTGAACTGAGTCAGTAGCCCAGACAGGCCTTAAACATGTTATCCTCCTGCCTCAGCTTCTCTTGACCTTTTGACCATACCCCAGTGAAGATGCTCAACTACTGAACTACAGAAGCCAGTGTGGAGAGTAGAGCTGGCTTGCCTGCTTATTTCTCCTCCATATCCCCTGAAGAATCTTCCAGAACCTTCTTCAACCATGTATCCTCACAAGCAGTCCAAATTGACAAGTGAAGCCTAGATTGTGTTGTCAGTGACTGGGAGTCTGTAGCTTGGTGTATTGTCATTCTAGAAACACTTGTCCTGTCCTGGTTGTCCTTAAGTCTGTGTAACACTGACATAACATAGTTCAGTCACCAAAGAGAAGCATTGTAGGCTGCTGTCACCCTCACAGTTCTATAAAAGGAGGTAGGGGAGATAAGATGCCTAAACTGGTTAACCCAGAACACACAGCATGTGATGGTCCACATCCAATATATACATGCTGGCTATTATCTCAGCAGAATCAGTCTTCTTTATCATCATCTTTAATACTTTTGACAGATTCTAATATGGAGTGTGTATATATGCATGAAAGACGAGAGGGGGGAGGGGAGGGAAGGGGAGGGGAGGGGAGGGGAGGGGAGGGGAGGAGAGGAGTTAGTTCACAATATGAAGTTCAGTGGTTATTTTTCAGATCATATTCTACAGCCTTCTTTTAGAAATTAAAATGTGAATATTTTATTCTGTCATCTATCAGAATTTTCAAAATTACATCGAATGATTCCATAATATTCTATTGTGTGAGAGTTTGTTACCATCGTTCATATTTTAGGAATTATTTTTATCTTTTTCTTTCTTTTATTTTTATGAATAACACCACAGAGGGCTTTTCTCTGTGTAAATGTTTGTTTATATTGTTTTATGATTAATTATATTAAATTCTAAAAATTAAAAATAACACCATTTGAAGGTCAAAAGATACAAGCTTCTTGCTACCTCTTGAATTGATTTCAGCCATTTTGCTTCTTTTTAAAGATTATAGTATAACTCTATCATTGCTCCCTTCCAGATCCTTTTTCCCCCGACCCTCTCATGTAACTGTCCTGTCTCTCATCAAAATTCATGGCCTCTATTTTCACTAATTGTTATCACACATATTTAAATGCATCTATATTTTAAATACATGAATACAACTTTCTCAGTCTGTATATATTATTTGTTGTGGATGTTTTCTGGGCTGACCGTTTGGTATTAGAGAACTAATTGGTGTGCTTTCCCCGGGGAAGATGATTCCTCCTGCTCGCTGCGCTCCTTAGGTGGCTGTGGTTCTTTGTGCAGGCTGAGGCCTTGTGGGCTTTCTCTCCCCACATTACCGTGTCTGCTGCTGAGGTCCTTGTTCAGGTCATGCTTAGGCAGCTATGTTGGTAAGACTTTATGGGAGAGCTTTCTTTCTTTCTTTCTTTCTTTCTTTCTTTCTTTCTTTCTTTCTTTCTTTCTTTCTTTCTCATTATCGGTATTATTTGTGTGGGTGTGGTATGTGTGGTTGCATGTGTTTCTGTGTTTTGTGTGTGTGTGGTATACAGTGTGTATATGTGGGCACAAACCTATTACAGCATGCCTGTGGAAGTCAGAGGACAACCCTGTCGATGCAATGATGTCCCCCTACCTATATGTTGGTTTAGGAGATAGCCCTCGAGGCTTATATGGCCAGTGCCTTTTCCTGCAGAATCATCATAGGACCCCAAATTGCTTTCTAAGTCAATTGTGCCCCCCAAAGTGTCCCACAGTGCTACTCTGAAAATGCTGTTTAGTGGTTGCCAACATTGTTGGTGTAACTGCACTATCAATCTGGCAGCTGGAAATGAGAACCTCCTTGGTTGAGACCCCCAAGTTATCTTGACTGTGTCATAATCTCAATGGGAAACATGTTCTGTGTCCTTACCACAGGTGACAGACTCTCAAGAGGCAGACTCTGTCTCTTATATTTTATGTCTTTATTTTACAAATTGAGAAACTATAGCCACCAGGTAGGTAACTGGGAACTATAATCAATCTCATCCCAGTTCATGGGACCCTTGAGTCTGGGTGTGGCTCATTGAATTGAAAACCTAAGAAAAGACTCCAGGCAGCAATAAAGTCACCTGCCTGAAATAATGCATACTACCATTGGAAAGACCCACAGAAGTATCCGTCGCCTTTATTAAAATGAAACAGAAACCACTCATTACTGTACATAAACCTGCTTTACAGAAAGAATTTTATGAAATTTAGCAGAAATAAAAACATCTAGTTTAATCCAGTGATTGCTCACTTTCTGAATAAAAGCAGCCTATGGAGTTATTAAAAGGGTAAACAAAATGCCATTTTACAAACATCTTGAATCTTTTTGAAAAGAGGAGATATGGGACTGGTGGTATGGGGTCACTATGTAATGTCACCACACCTGACTCGACTTCAATCCTGGGATTCACACAGAAAAAAAGGAGACAACTGACTTTCACAGTTGTCTTCTCACGTCCATACATGTGTCATAATGCTTAGCTATCAGTGTACACACACACACACACACACACACACACTCACTCTCACTTACACACATTCACACACACATACACACTCACATACACTGCTCATACACATTCATATACACCCTCACACATACACATGTGTACACACTAACATACACACATAAACACACACTCATACAGAATAAAGGAGACAAAAATGTTTTTTATGAAAAAGTAGGATGTTATCAGTGTTGTGTATTTGGTAATTCAGGCTGTTTGAGCCTGAAAGCTAGGGTTTGACTTTTGACCTATTAATTACCTATCTATGGCTTTCTTTTTCACTGTTCCTTGCCCCCTACTTTCTCTCCAAATCAACTGTAAAACTGATTTGTGACACTGTTGTTTAAAGTGGAACCTTTTCTGGCAGTGTGACTACTCTTGCATTGTGCTTAGGACAGGCTTAGGGTCATGTCCAGGTCTACCATAAGCCTTTGAGAAGGTACAGGCATGTGAAGCTTGGGCCTGTGTCTTTCTATGTCCTGTTTCTCTTGCTTGGTAGCTCGAGTATCTCTGCTCTTACAGTCTTGCCTCTGAGTTCCTAGGAAGACCTGAAATAGAATGTATCACACATGTACATTTTTGAAGGCTTGTGAGTACAGACAGAATTTAAAGCCCAAGTCCATATTCTTAGTATGAGTCTCCAGTAATTGGAGTTGGGATACACATGGACATTCTGTCTCTTGCTTGCAGTCTTTATTTGCATGTGTAAGGAAGCTGGATTTCCATTCTGTCTGTATTTAGGATATTGTCAGGTATCATTTCAGCTTTGAAAAGACATTCTCCAGCTGGAACAACAGGATCTATCATAAGACTCTATTCAACTCATGGCATCTAACACTCCAGCACACTAGGAACACTTTAGCTCCCACAATCACTGTGATGATTCAGACATTTTCTAATTTGCCAAAGTGGTGCACACTTTTAATCCCAGCCTTATAGAGATAGGAAAGATCTGAAGGACATGATGGTTCAAGGCCATCCTCAGAAAACAATTGAGTTTAATGCCTGCCTAGCTACATGAGTCTCTGTCTCAAAATCAAAATGATAATTGGGCCATTTTCTTGCTATTACTTCTTTTATTAAAAATTTATAATTGACATTTTATTAAATAATTTTTATATCAGTACTATGTGTTAAACCTCAGTGTTAGAAGTTGAGGCAAAACCATGCAAGCAAACTATTTATTAAAAATAAACATGTAATCAGATTCTTATCTGCCCTAAGTACCACCCAGGACTCAGTGCCAGGTGGAGGAAGGGATTTCACAGTTTGGACAAAAAGCAATGGCCAGTAATTTTTTTTTTCTTCAAGTAAGCCAAGCTTCACCAGCCCTTTGGATTTTATTGTAAAGATTAATGTAGCTGCACTCAGGAGGAACGTCTCAGGGTTCCTTAGCCAGACTTTCTTCCTCATCTCTCCTCTTCCATGTCTATAAATCCCCTCATATCGTTGAGGATATAGTCTTGGCCCCTAGTCATTTCCCCCTAGGCTTTCTTCTCTTCTACCTAACACTTGTACCATGCTAGATGATTGGGACTTATTATTCTCACAAAGGATAGTTATGGGGCACAGTCTTTCTATATAGCCTAAGCTGGCCTCAAACTCACCATACTCCTGCCTCAGTGTGTTCAGTGCTAGGGTTATAAGCATGTACCACAGCACCTGGTTTGACTTCACCAACTTAAACATGTCATATTCTTCTTACAAATTCTGTTGGCCACTTGGCAGGAAAAAAATGTGCTTAGCATATTTCAACCATGCAGGAGTCCAGGGATATAGGTTGTGTTGTTTGATGTTTTTCTCTCTTGGTTTCCTCAACTGGAAAATAAAATGGGATTTGTAGCTCGTGGAGTTTTCATGGGCTAGATGAGGAGACAAAAATGAGAAGACTTTGAGAACACTGGGAAGCTCTGTTGTGATGGGAAGTAAGGTCTAGGTTCATATAGGAGGCTTCAGCAGTCTCCCCTAAGTCAACATGCTCAGTGCACAATCAAGAGAGGGCTTCCACCACATTTTGTTCACTGCACTGTTCATAAAACTCCTCTTCTCCAAATGCCGCATTTGTTTTTCCTCCCTACTCCTGCATAACTCCATTATTTGCAGTACATAAGTGTATTATGCAATTCTTCCAATATGTCATCGATTGTTTCTGTTTTCCTGTAGTATTACTTAAGTCCATAATGCTTCTTATTAAATCCCTGGGGGGTGCTCTGAGCACTGGCTGAAGGGCCCTCCTCTCTAAAGTGGATTGTGGCTCTTCAATATTTGCAATGACACAAAGCACCAGAGGAAACTTGCAAACGGAATTTTCCCACCTGCTTATAAAATCCACAGAGCCTAATCTGGGCATTATTTTATAAATCTTTTGTCTATCTAGGGGACTGATCGGGTCATTCAGACAGTAAGAGCTGCATCACCAAATGACTTGAATTAACTCATGTGCTCTCCGTCCTTTTTATATTCTGGGTGTTATCATGGACCATAATAACTACTGAGTACTTCCTGTGTTCTAAGTACTATCACAGCTCTTGTTTTCTGAATGCTTCCTGTGTTCTATTTGTACAATAAGAAAGAAATTCTAGAAGGAGACTAGGGAATGGAGAAAGGAGAGTGGAGACATGAAGGGAAGAGAGGTGTTATATGCAATAATGCAAATGTCTGAATGTACCCATTATATAGTACAATTAATGTATACTAATAAAAATAAGATGTATGCAAAGAAACTTAAGAAAATACGTCAAACACACATACCCCTACACACAAACACACAGACTATGTTATAAAGCAGTTCCTCCCATAGCATGGAGGAAAAATATAACTGTAACATACCCAAGAATTTGTTACTACTCTACTCTGAACTTGTTTTTGACAAAGATATTAACTAGGGTTCCTTATAGACTAGATTGGGATCACTTCACTGCACTGCTGCTTCTATCTGGGACAAGTGGATGGATACATGGATGGATGGATGGATGGATGGATGGATGGATGGATGGATGGATGGATAGATGGATGGATGTATAGATGGATGAGTGGATGAGTGGATAGCTGGGTGGGTAGATGTGTAGGTAGATGTATGGGTGGGTGGGTGGATGGATATGTGGCTGAATGGATGGGTGGGTATATGGGTAGGTAGGTGGATAGATGGATAGATGGATGGTTTGATGGATAGATGGGTAGGTAGATGCATGGATGAATGTGTGGGTAGCTGGCTAGGAGGAAGGATGGGTGTGTGTGTGTGTGTGTGTGTGTGTGTGTGTGTGTGTGTCCATGGACAGGCACAGAGAAAGGAAATGAAGAGACAGGGAGAGAAGTGGGGAACATAGTAGAAGAGACAACATACAGAAAAAAATCATACTTTGCTATATTAACCAATTCAAAAATAATAGTGCAAAGGAATATGTTAGGAAATATTTCCTAAAAACTTAGTGGCTATATACATTTCAAATGTGTAAACTGATTATCACTTCCTAACCCTCCTCTATTTTAAACATATATTTCTTTTCACTTGCCATTTTTCATGTATCTCACCCACTCTTCAAATATTTATCCTTTGTCAGGCATTAGTTTAGGTACAGGATGGCTATTCATATTATATGTTGTTTGACCTATACATTTTTGCTTCCATAGTTTTGAGGAGAGTTTATTTTTACAACTTGTGTGTGATTGTTAGATTTCTTTAGTCAGGAAAGTGGGATTTGTAAAGCCTCCTGAATTGATGTTCAGATGACACCAAACAAAATGTTGAGCTTGGCTGGCAGAGAAAGTAATTAGAGCTTTGGACACACTCTCTCCCTAGATTATGGTTACAAAATTAATAGATATTGTTTCAGTTGTATATGCTACAAGCATCCAAAAAATCCACTTTGTGTTCTAAAGCCTCAAATTGGTCATCCTGAATCTAGACTTCACCTACTGACTTATTTAGGGCCAGATGGAGACTTTGAGTATGTCTGCCTGGGAGGACCTAAGAGATACCCTAGGGACTTTTGGAACTTGGTCTTGCTCACAGCGCCTTTAAGCAGTTCGAGGTCAGGGGGAGGGGTGAAGATGTCATTATATAGAGTGAATATAGCTGGGATTATGTGCTGCGTAAATTTCAGCCATAAAGCTCAATGCAGACCAGTTTTGATCGAAAAGACAGTGAGGAGAAACCAAAACATAATTCCTTGTTCATCAAGGGAAAGCACACAACTCAGCTTTGTGGATTCAAAAGAAGTGATTGCAGAGGTGACTCTGAAAAGCCCCCTTGGAGACCCAGTGCCAAGTCTGCAGAGCAGCTTCAGAGCAGCAGCAGCCAGGGACTTGGCTATTTCTGTCTGCACTCTTTGTGTCATGAAATAGTGACACTTTCCCATTCCCCTAACTCCCCAGCTCTCCTTTACAATGCTACACCTTTGAGTGATGGTCAGTATTTGGAAGCAGCTACCTTCGTGTCTTAGGCAGAAGATGTCTAGAAAAGACAAAAACAGACCCCTGGGAGCCCAAGCATCTGTAGACTCGGGGGTGGGGGGACAGGGGAGCTCAGTTCTGAAGATCCTCATTTGTGTTTCTCCTCTCTCCGCATTCCTCTGGATCCCCTCCCTTCCCAGGTAGATAATGAAGGACGGAGAACCTGAGTAGGAGGCTTCTATCCTTGGATGATTCCTTTTTAATTTTTTTTTAATACTTCCAAAGGGATCATCATCAAATTCATTTTATGCCTCTGGAAAAGACTAGAATTTTCTAACTGTTCTACATACCTGGGCAGGTTACCTCTTCCAACCTCAGCTTGTCATTATTCTGCTTTGAGTTATGTAATGGTCTTCAGAATGGCTGCAGAAAGAAGTAATGCACCTTTGTTCCCACCATGTTAAGACGGATTAGAAACACTCATAAAACCCTCATTACACTTTCCCAAAACATCCTTAAGACTTGTCTGTTCTAGGCAAGGCCATGCTGCTGCTCACAAGTGTGGGCTTCTGTCTAATTATATGTAAATTATCTGAGCAGAATCTCAAATGTTTAGTGATAAACAGTTTTATGCTTCCCCGAAAAGTGTCTAGTTTGCAAGGCAATACAATCAAAGGCAGCTTGTGTGCAGTGAATTGTAGATTGTAAAACTTTGCCTCCTTTTTAAGGTATTGAAAGAAACTGGAATGTGTCTCCAGACCTTGCAGGAAAACACATATCAGAATCTGTGTTTTGGGAGGAAGGGGTAAAAAACAAAAAGAAGATAATTTATCCTTTAACTTTATTTCAGTTCTGTTCTCAGAAGAAACATTTAAAATGTTGGATTTCTTCAGAAATGCAATTAACCAACTTTTATTTAATGATTTTTTTCTTAAACTATTCATCCTGGAGGGATGATATCTACAGTTATTAACCAAAATAAATATGGATTATTAAGAAACAAAATATGATATCTGCTGCAAAACATATTGCATCTCAGGGAAGATCCAAAAGGGCCTGTGTGGAGATGTGCTTCCTTTAAGACAACTTTCCTGAAAACATCCCCCATCTTTTGCCCTATCTCTAGGTGAGACACATGGGCCTCCTATTCTCTGAGTTCCAGAACACTCTTTTGGTCATAGTAATGACAATTAGGACAGCTCTTAGCTAGAATGAAGCCAAAGTACCAAGTATAGCTGCAGTCTGTGTATCCAGCACCTTCTAACTGACCATCATCATGCAGAATGGGAAGGTCATTTCTTCTTACTCTCAGCATCCGGGTTTCCTGAAGGCTTGAGAAGATTAGAAGAAAATCTTCCATCACTCTTTTGGCCCAAAACAATGGTCTTCAGCTTCTTTGTATAAAAATGGTTTGATATTCTATTAGACTCATACAAAGAAGTTCTGTCCAGTGCAGGACACGTAAGAATCATTAATATAAAGCACCTCTCTGAGCTTAAGAGTGCACCATAGCTATTTTACATTGAGAGAGGTTCTGTCCCACAAGAAAACAGCCAACCTAAAGAAGAAGAACACAAAAAGAGAGGGGGAAAAGGATCAGAATGGAAAGATTAATATTCAGACAGGTTAAAATCCTTGTTGGTGACCAATGCAAAAAATACCCCCCCCCCTCTCTCCCTCTGTCTCCTCACACTACACTTTGTGTGTGCTTGAGACAGAGAAGGGTTAAAGAGCCTTGGAGATGCTGGGCAAACACTGTTACTGGGCTTCTCCTTGCACATGGAAAGAGAGATTGAAGCATGAGCTGTAGTTCCTACCTCTACTTTGTTCCCCACATCCTGATGTGGAACCCACAGCAAAACTTCAAGTAGGAAACAGGGACAGATGTTTGTTAAACTTGTGTTCAAACAATTGCTCATGTGCAAACTTGTGCCCATTTGCATACCTACTGATTGAATTTGCAAATGCATCAGCTTGTTAAATAAATGTGTCATAATGCTTAAAGAATGCACACATCTCTCTCTCTTGGTGTCTCTTTATGAGTAAATCTTCACTTTATCTCAGTTGAGAATATCTACAGAGGAACTCCAGTGTATATTTGATATTTGCAAACCACAAGGAAGCTCCCCAAAGAAAGCCATTTAAATGATTGATTGAACTGGGCGTGGTGGCGCACACCTTTAATCCCAGCACTCGGGAGGCAGAGCAGGCGGATTTCTGAGTTCGAGGCCAGCCTGGTCTACAGAGTGAGTTCCAGGACAGCCAGGGCTACACAGAGAAACCCTGTCTCGAAAAACCCAAAAAAAGATAAATGATTGACTGAACACACAACTCGGCACCATGGAGACCTCTTTTTACCAGTTTATCCTTTTACACAGCTCATGGCTTGATCGTTCATCAACCATTCTATGAGTGTCTGTTTGTTGGCTTTGACACAGTCTGTGTGTCTCAGACTGGCTTAGAACCCATCGCTGCCCACCCACCTGAGACTTCTAAGTGCAGAGTCACTGCATCAGACTATTACTGACTTTGGGATGTCTTTGTTTCAGGTTGACTTGCATCTTAGGTTCTTTATTTCCCATCTCTTCTTGCCTGAGGTTCCTATGAAAAAGTCTAAAGGAACTTTAGTTCTACTTCCCTCCCACTCCCCACCCCCTGCAGGAAAAACATGGACAAGATCCAATTCATTTTTTTAAAAATGCAATGAAACCTGAAATGAACACTAATATTGATGCCAAGTGTTAAGACTACCAATGATTTCTGGTGCTTAGCTGATATCTTGTTCTCAAAGTAAATTGACCTCATTGAATAGGGACCATTTGATGAGGGTTAGATAGAAAGTGAAGAAATTTAACATTTCCTTTCTTTTTGCTTTTTGTTTCTTTAAAAAACAAAACACTCTGATCTTCCTGGGATCTAGGTCTTCAAATGTAAGTAGTGAAGAAAGACTGATTAAGAAAAAAACAACTCTTATTTTAAATGATTATAAAATTTCCATATGTTTCAGGAGACAATTTATATTTATATAGATATGTATATAGATACACACACACACACACACACACACACACACATATATATATATATATATATATATATATATATATATATATATATATTCCTTTCTTTCTTACTTTTTTTAATGTGGATCTTTGGCCAAGAGGGACCCCGTGCTGAGCGTCTAACCTCTCTGACTTACACAGAGGAAGCTGGTGTAATAGAAATAAATGCTGCATTTTCTCTGTATATAACATGTCACTTGGGCAAAGTGCTACGGTGTCTCTTTGGTAAAGCTGAAATGCGGATTTCTCAGAAATGTCTTGTTTTCAGTTAATGATATTTTCTGCCTTTCACCAGGTGGTCTCTTTGGGGGTTTGCACTTGAATTCATTTCTATGTGTGTGTACCAGGCTTTCTATTATTTGTTCATTCAGCAAGCATTGACTGAATTCTCTGCAGAGTGAGGCCTGAGCCACACATGGCAGTGACCAGCATGTCACCCTCATCCTCTAGAGCAAAGGACAGGATGATAAGAACATATAGTGAGGGCAGTATTAGAAATTTAAGGGGGTTAGGGGGGTGGAATTTGGAGAGGGAGGGTCTGCATGAAAATGAGCTGACTGGATGGTGACTGCTATTAGATCATTTTCTGGGCTCCATCCACAAATGATGATGCATGATACCAACTCATCTGACTGTCGCCTCACTAGAACCTGTGTCCCCTAGAGGAAGCTCGGAATTCATCTTTATCTCATATAACATCCTACAAGGAATGGGAACTTCGGGAAATGACCAAACATTCTAGCCCTATTTCAGAGTCAGCCCCCAGTGACTCATACAACGGAAAGAGAAATTGATCGTTGGCTTGTTATGATTCCCTCGTGGCATGAGCTTTGAGAACCCAGAAAGCCTGGTGAGAGCACAGACATGGCTGCCAAATATGGCCATAGTCACAGGTGCTGGTGTATTTTCTGGGCCAAGAGACAGCCTCACATCCGCTAACCTGAGACTGTTGAGCCCTGCACATTTGGACCTTAATTCACAACAAGATTTTTCTGCACAGGGAGAAAAGACGACCCTGGAATCCCAGCCCTGACTCTGATTGGACATCTAATCACTAAGAACAAGAGACAAAACCACCACTGACCCATTGTTTCTAAGCACAGGCATTAATAAGGGAAGTGTAGTCTGTTTATACCTTTTGCCTCATTTGGAGCTAGGCAGACATCCTGGCTGTCTTCTTTGCAGGCTGAGATGGGCTGCTAAAGATGGAAGGCAAATGTGCTGTTTCTTCTTTGCTTTTCAGCATTTTCTCAGGAAACAGAGACATAAGCAAGGAACACTGGCATGTAGCGGACACATTTTTCCTTTCTTACCACAAATATCTAAGGAATTTCAACTTATTTCAGGGCTGTGGGATTTTAGGAATTATTGGATTTTATGGAAGTATCAACCCATTGTATAGAAAGGCATATCTTCTTAAGAATCAAGAAATCACCACTAAAGCTGAGTTGCAGATACAAATGACAAAGATGTCAGAAATCTTGGGCCATGTCTCATTAGAGACTTCCTCTACTGATTCCTCTGTCTGTTTACCTCCCAATGCTTGGTCTAGTTCCTAGTTTTCCATCATCTTTCTGTATGGCTCTCAAATCATCCTCTTCAGTTTCCATGTCCAAATCCATAGATGCAGAGCAGGAGCAGCCTTAACCGAGCCAACAGACACTGGTGTATACGATGGCTTGAGCATCTGGGAGGATCAGAATGGGAAACACTTTCTCTTGTTTGATGACGAAGAAGACAGTACACATGAGGAAAATGCCTAGTATACTCAGAAAAAGTCCTTCTGTGTTATCTAGGCTTTCTATAGCCCATCCTGCTGTCTGCCTCTCCCTAGGCACCAGCCACCACCCTCTATAGAGGCCATATTCTCCTTCTTTCTTTATTACATCTGAAAATTAGACTATTAATATTGCTATCTTTTGGGACCACCAATGACTTCCCAGATACAAGAAAAGTTATCCTCTGGCTTTTGTCTGCATCTGCTCATTCCCTGAGATCACAGCATACAAGTCAGGCTTACTAAAGACTGTTTTATATGCAGGAAAATTTGTCCCATTGAGTACATTAAACCATGAATTTCAATAACTGCATCTGGTCATGTGGCACTCACCAGCGTCAGCATATGGGATATCTTCATCTCTCTGAAAAGTTTCCTTGATTGTATTTGTAGTCAGTCCACCGCATAGGAATCACCAGGAGCATGGCTGCCCCTGTTGTCTTTGTCTTTTCTAAACTGTCACAAAAATGGAATAAGAAGGCAGCCATAGAGTGTGCCTTCTTTCTCTGGGCAAAGTGGATATAGACTCTTCCATGTGACTGCATCTATCAATAGATCATTTTTCCTCTTTCTTGCTGAGTAGCATTCTTAACAGTGTGGATGCATCACTTGGTATATATTCAATAGTTGAAGGGCATTTGCGTTGCTTCCAATTTTTGCTGATTTTGAAATTCCTGCTTCAGACATTCCTACTTAGCCATTTCTCTGAACATAAATTTTGTTCTCTTAGGTACATTTATAGAAGGAGCATTATGTGTTGAATAGTATGTGCATACTTAACCTCCTGGAACCATTTTTTTCCTCATTGTGTATGTGTGAGGAGTATGTATTCATAAAGGGGTATATGTGATTTTGGGCACATGGAGACAGTCCTCGCCTTCTGCCTATTTGTGAATATGTCTTGTTCTTGGCTGTGTATGCCAGGCTGGTTGACCTGAGAGTGGCTGGGGATTCTCCCTGCTCTGTTCCCATGTGACTGGAGGAACATCGAATGACATAGCACATGAAGCCTGGACTGAGCTCAGCCAGGCATCTTTAAACAACAGTGCTCTTCCCACTCCACTATTTCCCCATCACTATGAAGCTGTATCAATGGAGGCAGTGCATATTATGGCAACATTGGTGTTGAGATCCAAGCCAGGAACTTCCTGGATTTATGGCTTACTATCAGTTATTAGCACCTACATGGTAGTAACAAATTCTGTAAAAGTTGAGAGCAATCATTCATTTTTTAAAGAGTTGTTTTATTTATGCATAGTGTGTGTGTGTGTGTGTGTGTGTGTGTGTGTGTGTTTGTGTGAGCAGATACACCATACTATGAGTATAGTGCTTGTTGCGGCCAGAAGAGGGCACTGGATTCCTTAGAGCTTGAGTTACATACAGCTGTGAAACACCAAACCTGTGTGTTAAGGACAACACTCAGGTCATCTGAAAGAACCATGTGTCCTTAACCTCTGAGCCATCTCTCCAGCCCATTTCTCACTGTATTATACACTTGCAGAAGGTCCTCTCATCTTTGCATGCTGTGTCTTCTCTGCCATGTTCCTTCTGCTACCCTACCCTGTCCATTCCTGGTTATACCTCTACCACAAGGCTTCATTTTCTGGGATATGTGCAGTTTGTCATGTTCCTCACCAAGTTCTCAGCCTTCAATTACCAATGAAAAACCACATCTTCATTAGTCTAATCCCATCCCCTTGCTATCCATAGCTACCATATTGCTATTAATGCCCTAATCTTTCCCTTTATACCATGAACAATAACTGGCCTTAGAAAATTTGCCATGTAATCTTGTTTGATTGGATCTTTATTGAGATAATTTTTTATTTATTACAGAATAATAGATATCACATTCACTTGGTTTCCTTAATGGTCATGTTGACAAAATTATAGTAAAGTATCCCATTCCAGGATGTGTACACTGATAAAAATCTACTGATCTCATTTCAATTTCTCTAGGTTTATTGCAGTTTCACATGAATGTGGTGGAGGTGAGATGCTTCATTTTGTTCAGTTTTATCATATATGAGGATCAGTGTCCACCACAGTCAAGATACGTAGCAGTTCTATAACTTCCTTTGTTCTCTCAACATCCACCCCCTACCCACCCAAGTCTTTTTGGTAAATACTGATTCTCACTTGAACGAAATGTAGGTACCTCAAAATCAGAACCATGCAATAGAAAACCTTTGGTGTTTACTTCCTTATGCCTGGAGATTCAGTCTATACAGATATATACATATACATATACATATACATATACATATACATATACATATACATATACATATACATATACATATACATATACATATACATATACATACACACACACTTATATTCTATGCCAACACACACACACATTATATAAATATATATATATATATGTATATATATATATATATATTTCCATGATATGAACATGATGCTGTTTCTTTAAACATTCACCTATTGAAACATATATGAACAACTCCTAATTTTACTTATGAATAAAAACATCACATCTTTATATATACATTGTTGTGTTAAATGTTTCCATGTCCCTGGGATAAACTCTAAAGATAGGAGGACTTAGTTGTGTCAGGACTCCGTTGCGCTGACAGTTTTCATGGCTGTCTCTGGTAAGAGACTGATTTTTTGTTTCATCCCAGGAACAGTTTGAGTAGTAGTTGCTTGTTACTTGTTTGTTTATATTTAATCACCATGTACTGGGAACATTATACAATCCTTAGAACATAATTTACTACTCTATAAATATTCATAGATGAATTAAATGTGTAATGAATGGGTGGATACATGAATAAAAACTCTGACATAGGGATTAAATAAAATGATACATATAAATGCTTTTCAGAATCCTGAGCATGGGATGAACTTGTGTCTATACACAGGGGTTTTATACCGTCGCTGTTCTTGGGTGTAATTTTCACTGGAAGAGACACAGTTTAATGCCAACTTTTTCTTCTTACCTTCACTGGGCCTCTGCTGTCATCATGTGGCTTTATTAGTTCCCAGTGAAGTGGTTCTGAGATTAGGAGTGCATACTGTTCTTGTGGAAGTCCCAAGTTTGTTTCCCGGCTCCCAATTTGTTTAGCTCACACCTGTTTGTGACTTCAGTTCCCAGGCTCCAAACTCTTTCTGCTTCACCTCATTTAGCTAGAGATAAGCCCTTCTTGTAAAAAATGTTCTATAAAGAATGAAGTAGAAATTTGTCCTTTGTGTTATAAGTGAGGTCCCACTAAACAAGTGAGCGTTGAAGCTCTCTAGGCCACTTTCTCTGTTGGCCATAAGCTCAGGAAATAAATACCAGGAGGCTTTGGAATATAAGGGGGTGTGGCACTGGAGAGGTTAACATTTTTCCAGGTCCTGAAGGTCTTAGAGTGTGAAATAAATATTGTGGAATCCAGTGGAGGTAGCAGAGTCCTTAATAGAGAGAGAAAATTAGTCATTCCCATTCGCCTGGGGAAAGTGCAGGCCCTGATAATGTCTTGATCTATGTACAAAGAGCCAGTAAAGACAAGCAGTTCTCATAATAAAAATAGAAATGAGGTTTTCCTGACAAAAATGCCAGTGGAGTGATGAGCTGTCAGGCAGGATCTGGAGAGACGAGAAAGGATCTTCTTTGGTGACTATAATTAGGCTGCGTGGAGAGTTCAGCCTATGCCAGTACCTCTGTCTCTTTCTAGATTCTCCATTGGGTTATGTCTACGGGGCAGGGATATCGAGGAGATCAAGGCTGATTCCTGGTGGTTCAAGCCCTTCTGCCCCTCAAGCCCTGGGGAGGCTCTGACCTCGGATGTGTGAGAGACAAGGGCCTTTACTCTGGGGCTTGTGCTATTTACATTTATTTTTTTCAGAAAGAAAGGGAGGAAAATATAAATATCTCCTTTTCTCTGTCCCAAAACCTACTATGCAAAACTTGACTCATTACAGATAAACAATGAGAATAATTTTTAAAAACCTGTAATCACTATGCCACTACTAACATCTGGTGGATTTTCTGAAGCATTGACTGAATCTAGGCAGAAAGATGGATTGGCATCTAGAAAGAGATAAGTTCAGAAATGAACAGTATGGATTAGCAATATAGATTGTGCTTATGTAAGAGAGTGTACTGCTTTTGTTGTATAGCTATGATCAAATTAAATAGTCTGAGAGAACAACTTGGTGAGGATTTATTTTAGGACAAAGTTTCAGAGATCTCAGATGCTGGCTCTGTGGGTTCTGAGACCACAGGCTCATGAGAGCGTCATGGAGATGGGAGCATAGGGTAAGTAGTTGGAGAACGAAAAGACTGCATACAAGGTCTACAGTACACGCCTGGGCACCAATGTCCTCCAGGAAGTTTTTTCTAAAACTCAGCACAGCACTCCTGCCTGAGAGTGGAGCCTTCAGCATATGAGCCTATGGAAGACATTTCATTTTCAAGTCCTAACAGGGGCTATTCCCAGATGAGTGTATATCTGGGCAGCTGTGCATAGATTTCCTGTGCTTTGCTGTACAAATGTCTATGCCTTTTAAATCATCTCCCCTGACTTTTATTTCTGAAACCAGGAAACATAATCTAATGAAAAAATGTACTGAGGTAGAAATGTGTATGGCTAGCTACTTAACCAAAGTCCAAACCATTCCCACATGCACTTCCTGGCTGAGGTCAACTTGGTTGTGATTTATGGAAACAAAGAGGCAACCTCGTATCTTCTTTAGATCTCAGAACTTGAGTTCTCCAGCGAACCACCTGAAGGCTGGAAGAAGCAAGATCAACATGAGCCACAGTTTAGATGCTGTTCATCCAATATAATTTCTTAGAAAGAACAAGCCCTCAGAGAGCACCAATACCCATCAAGTAGCTTTTGGGTGTTCTGACAAACTTCATTCTCTGCAATGCATTATGGAATAAACAAATAGGTAAGAAACTACACCCACCTGACTTGGCGCTTCAGCCTGGGAACTTAAGAGAGTTACTAATTTATCTACTCCTCAGTTTCCCGGCCTATAGAATGGGATAGTTGTGATAGCCTTGCTTACTGGAATGCTGAGAAGAGGGAAGGAGATAATAAATGTGAGAAAATTGACCCAGTGCCCAGCACACTGCAAATGCTCAATGATTCTTGGGTTTGCTAGTTTTATGGTATTTCCTGGAACTGTGTACATCTCAATAGGACATTGACTATGCTGGAGAAAATATATTGGAATGGCTTTGCTGGTGAGAGACAAGTCTTGGAGAAAGGGAACATGTCTGCCTGCTGAGAGTCTGAATGATATCAGAGGAAGTATCAACACCCTGGGGTTGGCGTTTTCACTAAGAAGGTCATAAAATATTAATATTCTCACAGCTACCCAGAAGGACACAGGTGCCAGATGCTGCCTGATGCACAGGGCCGTCCCCTGGAGATGTTTGTGGCAAGTTATGAGGAGGGAAAGCAGGGGAGTCAGACAGGTAACAAACATGCCTGCTACCTCGGTGGCTGGACACACCAAGGTGAAGGGAGAACCAGCAATGAGCTCTGTTTAAGAAGATGAGGTGGACATCTTCCTCTCTTCCTACTCCAAGAGAACAGGACAGAGGCCAATTATGCATCCCATTACCCTTCCTCCACACTCAAAAATAGTCAGATCAAGCCTGGCCATGGTGGTAGCCACCTTTAATTCTAGCACTCAGGGAGCAGAGACAAGTGGACCTCTGCATTGTAGGCCAGCCTAGTGTACAGAGAGAGTTTCAGGACAGCCAGGACCACATAGAGAAACCCTGTGTCAAAAACAAACAAACAAACAAATAAATGTAAAAATAGAAAGAATAGACAGATCACATTATCACCACTGTGTCGTGTCCATCAGCATCATCACCATCACCATTATAAGCATCCCTATCATCAGCATCCCTATCATTACCAGTACTAACACCATCATCAACATCATTATCACCAAGAACACTTCCATCATTATCGCCGTTACCACTAGCACCACCGTTATCATCATTACCATCACCAATACCGCTGTCATCACTACTGTCATTATTGGTCACCACTATTAGTTCTGCCTCTT
Organism: Mus caroli; assembly: GCF_978045245.1. Lineage (NCBI taxonomy): Eukaryota > Metazoa > Chordata > Mammalia > Rodentia > Muridae > Mus > Mus caroli. Next base: position 3,580,587 of record NW_028227272.1, read on the forward strand.
TCTCCATTATCAACATTAACAGCGTTACCCTCATCATCATTGTTACCATTATCTCCAACCAGCACCATCTCCCTTATCAACACTATGACTAGAATCACCGTTATCAGTAGCAATCAGCATCTGTCACAATGATCATCACCAGCACCACCACACATCACTCTCATTATCATCTTCACCACCAAGTACCATCATCTCCATCAGCACCATCACTACCACCACCATTATCACCATCTTTGAAGCCTTTGCCCATGATGTATTTAAGGGTTTTCCAAGTATTTTTGCTTGTATTATTCCATGTTATCCAAACTCAGACCTAAAAATAATCATGCATTTAACACTTGTATTTTACTCACGCAGAACTCAAAAATCCAAATGGTTTGTCAAATAGTCACCCGGCAACGACTTGACAGCACCATGCCTGAGATTCAGGAAGTCAGCTTCCCGGTCCTTGTAGCATTCTCCTCTCAGAAATCAACACAAGAACAGTCTTGCTTTTTTGGAGAGGGGTTGTGTTTGGAACGGTCTTCCTATGAAGTCCTCACTGGCCAGAAGCTCCTCCCATCTCTGACTTCCAAGGGCTGGGATTACAGATGTGTATCACTGAGCCTGGCCGCATGCCCTTCACATTACCACTGTGATTTCCCTGTGAGAGGGTAAACCTGTAACCTCTGCCTTACAGTATCACACAGCACACTCATGGTTCTCTGCCCCATGCATACCTTTACACTGGCAGACTCCCTCAGAGAAACCAATGTCTCACAGAACGCTATTTAGAATGTAGATGCAGGATCAGAACTGGAGTTGAATTCTATAATCTCCGATAGGAAATTTTGTGGTATATTCAGAGAAAAGGTAAGTCTCTCTTTGATAAACACTAATATTTGAAAATGAGAGTATGGAGAAGTAATACTGTTTTCAATTAGCCCCAGAGTACAGTTCACTCTTTTAATGCGTTATGTGATGTTGAGAAAAAATGCTGTCTCTTGTGCTAAAAGTTGCTAAAAGTAATTATTTTAATTAGATGACCTTAAAACATATAGTTAAGGTAGAACTATGATCTATCTTTCATCTTACAGTCCTGGTGTCTCCAGGTGTAGTTGCAACATTTGGCACAGCAAATGCATTCAAGGTGTGACTGATAAGGAAATGTATAAATTAACCAATTGGTAAATGAAACAGATCAGAACCCCAGCGGTGCAGGAAAGTGTACCATTTACAAGTTTTTCCATTCATTCAACCATGATTTTACCATAATCTGCTATTTGATAATGGCTGTACTGATGAGATGAAGGAGCAACAGAGGGTGACTAGCATGGGGGTGAGGAGCAGATAGGAACTTCTCACAAGACGTGCCTACATATGTATGTAGAATGGAGTATTAAAAGACAGAAAACGGACAAGTAACTCACTGCTGTTGATACTGGATGTGCCATTTTAAGCCATGAGTTAACATGGGTACTCATCCTCGTGAATAACATGGTATTACCTGTGTGTGCCTAGTACTGCCTCTGTGAAGTCAACTGGACACATAGAGAAGGTGCTATAAGATTCACCTCTATCTCAACATGGCAAAAAAGACGACACCTATTTTACTCTGTGATTACTAGTTAGACCCTGATCATTCTGAGGGTTGTTCACTCATACTTCAAAGAAGGCTCAGAAGGGAGACACATATCAGGAGACAGACACATCATTATGCACTGGGCATAGCAATCTTCCTGGGGTTGGAGGTAACAGGAAACTTAAGCATGGGGTCATTTAAAAGTGCCAGCTATATTATCAAAGGCAAGAGACATAGCACAAGAGCACAACAGCTATTAACATGCTCTAACAGTGAGAGCTGTCGTTGGTGTTTGTGGAGCATAGAATTGACAGGCCTGGTTTTATAAAGTTAAAAGTCCTCTATGGGATCCATAGATAGCATGAATTGGGGGCTACTCAAGCTGAGAGCAAAGGGACTTATTTGGGAACAACTGATTTCTATTGTAGACTAAAAAGACTAAGTGACTCACTGGCTCAATGGGGATGGAAGAAATCAAGAGGGAATTTATAGTTGTAACTTTGGAGAGATGGAGTGGTAGAGTTGGAGAGTTGGGTTCATGGTTCAGAGCATCGGGAGAGATGGGATGAGCTCACACTGCGGCCTCAAGGGCAGGCAAGCAGACAGGAGGGACGTCCATGAACAGACAATTTCAGGAACAATCTGGGGGTCTTAAAGTAGCAGAAAGGATTGTGTGTTGGTAGTGAGGTATGCTGGAGACTCTGGGATGTTCGTGAGTGTTCCTGAGATGTACCCTGTGCTGCCAGGTCAGGGCTGTGGCTGTGCAGGAGAATGAATGATTCGGTCAGAGCTGCTTCAGTGCATTTCAGCGTTGTTTACAATGCTTCATAGGTGTATAAATGAGGTAGCCCCGCCCCCTCTCTGTGAGTGTGTGTGTGTGTGTGTGTGTGTGCTCATAGTGTACTCATGATTAGGATACAAGAGAACGTGGGCTATGGAGATGGCTTAGTCAGTATGGTGTTTGCCTAACACAAATGAGGACCTGTGTTGTATCCCCAGAATCCATATTGAAAAATGGCAGGCATGCTAGCTTGTAATTCCTGGGCCAGGTGGACCAGCAAGCTTTAGTTCACTAAGAGGTCCTGTCTCAGAAAAAAATGTAGACAGCATCCTAAAGAACAGCAGCTGAAGCTGACCTCTGGTTTCCACAGGTCCACACATTTCACCCCAACATATAAGACAAACACACACACATGCACACACACACACACACACACACACACACACACACACACACATGGTAAATGCTGTCTGTGTGGGACATGGATCTTCTATGCTGCACATGAGGCAGCCCAGTCCTGGCAGGAGAATGATCTTCTTTGGTGCACTCCTGTGCTGAGGGGCTTGCATAGTTACATCTGCAGTTAGGAAAGGGGAATGGCATTCTTTGTAAACAATGAACATGGTGCATCGTCTTCTGGATCTAAGAATATCAATTCAGAAGAATGGTTTTGGAGCACCTTAGGTAGAAGGTAATGCCCTCCTTGACAATGTGGACCATCGGTTCCAAGCTTTTGAGGATTCAGAAATACAGAACGGACCATTGAAGATGAGGATTTTTGAGTTTGCTTTCAAAGGGAAAAGGGAAAGTTAGGGAAACAGTGCCTGCAGAACCCAATCAAGTGAATAGTGCTAGAGATGCCAATGTCTGCATCAAGGAGGAAATGTGTCCAGACCCCAACAGAATCATTTCTAAATGGCCAATCAGTTGTCTAGTTCGCCTTCCATGGTACTGTCTATGACAGTATTACAAACAGATGTATGCAGAACATGGTGAGGGGCTTAGCCTCATGTATGAGTCTTTGTACTTAAGCCAAGAGGAAGCACATATATATCTCAATTAACAGGCCAGATAGGATTATAAAAACGTGTGAGTCCTGTCACTGTGAACTTGTGGGCCAAGATATGGAAGTCCAGAGAACACAGATTTGATGACATGAGATCCTAAGCAGTAAGGCGCCTTGCTGTTTAATGACCAGTACATCTGCATCATAACCTAGGTTTTCTAGAATAACCTAGTTTTCTTTGTCCTTATATCCTGTGCTCATCATTAACAGCCACCAGCCTTTGAAGGTGTACCATGACACTGAGATCTGAGAGTATCTGGTGTGCCTCTTACCTGTGTGCCAGAAAAAGACCTTGGGAAGGCTAAGGTTAAACTCCATTAATTCAGATATTCAGAGGTTAGAGGTGAAGCTACATCTAGTCAGAGATGCTCATGGGAGACTCGGGTTTCAGAAAGATAAATACTTCTGACCATTTACAGGGTCAAAGAACCCTGCCGCCAGGCCTATTGCAGTGGGTTGGGGGTGGGAGAGAATCCTTTGCAGGACTTGTTTGCCTTCAAATTTGCTGAAGTTCCATCAGGAAAGTGGAAACCCAGAGTGGGTGGATATGGAGGCTTCCCAAAGTAGACCTCCCCACCCACACATTCATTAGAAGAAATCACCACTTAGCCGTTTTTGTCTCTGCCGCCTACCCTCCTGGGTCCCACGCTCTTAACATTCTGTCCTGTGTTCTGGGAGCTGACTCCCACCCTCTCAACTGCCAAACATTGAACTCTCTCCCCTGGAGTCTCCTCTTGTAACCGATTGTTTCAGCACAGCTCCTATGAGAATAAAAGTCATTCATCTGCTCTGATCCTTTCTTAACTCAGGGGTATTCTGTGGATCTCTGCAGCCCATTAAACTCCGGCTAATGGGATAGAATCTTCTTTGTAACTTGTCACTTTGGCCAGAGGTGGTGATAAGAGAGTTCTGGCAGAGGTAGGGTCTTTTCCTTTGGAAAAGTGTAAGGCAGCTATGGATGTCCTGGTGCTTTCACCAGTAGAGAGGGAGTAGAAAACTGGGATAATGTCAGTCTATAAAAATAGATGCTAGGGATGTGAGATTGATTTCTGGGAGAGGAAGGCTTGTAGATTAGCTGTAAAGGGTAACTATGGAAAACTGCCTGCTCAAAGCAACAAAGACTGAAATGCTGATGCTGCTGGTGGTGATGATGATGATGAAGGTGGTCACAGTGATGATGGAAATGAGTGATGACTTTGGAAGCAACACCTTTGCTGCTACTGGTACAGCTGATAAGTTGGGAGAATAATAATCCTTCATTCTCTTCTACCAAACTGAATGGAAACCCCACTCTTCACCCTATTTGCAAGTAAGCAAACATTTAATGCAATTTAATAATGAATTTGGTAAAATTAAAATACAGACAGATGTATAATGTCCTGAAATTAGAACATATGTCTTAGCAAAAAAATCAATGAACAGCAAAAAGTATTACTATGAATTATTTTACTATCAATCATGTATTTTCACATGTTGTCGACAGCCATCAAGAGCTATCTTACAGGGTTTCATGGAAGTGAAAACAAACCAAAACATTAGTTACCATCTGGCCAGAAGTCATCATCTAAAATATGCGAACCAAAACACAAAGAGGAAATGACCTCAAATACTATGTGGGAAGCTGTGTGTATTTGGTTTACTAGCAAAGTCAAGTACTTAAGAGGCAGGGCAAGGCTGACTAGAGTGCTGCCTGCCTGTAGTCCTAGCACTCAGGAGACTAAAGAGTGGAGTCTGAGTTTGAGACCAACCTGAATTACATTGAGTTCAAGGCCACTGTTATTCTGCCTAAGAAAAGAAAACAGAACAAAGCAGCATTGATGTGACGCTACATGTCAGCAAAGTCAGCAGTGGAAAGACTGAGGCAGGAGGACAATGAGTTTGAGATTAGCTTGGGTCATATGTATCCTGGTTCCCTCTCAAAACTATAAAACCTCAAACAAACAAACAGGAAAACAGAAGACCAGGGCCCAAAGGATATGTCTAGATACTTTTCTATAATTATTGTTATTTAAGAAATCTTTCAAAAACAAAATTATATTTGGAATTCAGCATTCTGTCAGTGTGTTGACTTTACTGGCTTTGTATGTGATTTATTTATTTATTGGTCAGAAAGTATAAATGTTTCATTAACTCATTGAAGATTGATAATATAATGATTCATAATAATATTTTCTGCGGTTTGTTGATTGTTGGTAGGACATATGTTCCAGTCACATATGTTTGTATTTTAATTTTAATTCTTATCAAATTCATTACTAAAAATAATACTACTATCCTCCAATAGAGAATGGAACTCTGGTTTTAGGAGCTGGGAAATCACTAGACTGTTTTAGTTTGGTTTGCTTTTGAGGGTCTCACACAGTCTGTGCCTGGTTTTGTAGCAAAGGATGACATTGAACTTGTGAGCTTTCTGCCTCCACCTCCCAAGCACAGGGATTACAGGCGTTCATCAGCATGATTGATTTAGGCAGTGCTATGAATCCAGCCCAGGGGTTTGAGTACACTGGGCAAGCTCTCTGCAAAAGTACTTTATCCCCACCTCTTAGTAGATATTTGCGAGTGGATAATGAAGTATGAGTATTGAGCCCCAGGCTGTGGAGCTGGAAAGACATACTTCCCTATGCAGTATACTGCATACCCTATCATGAACCAAAGTGTTTCTGTATACTGCATCTCAGTTATGCTCTAGGCTGGCCTTGAAGGAGCAGGGCTGTGTCATTGAGGAGAGTGAATAAACCCTGGTGATCCATCATAATCAATTCCCCTGACCTTTCTGACACCTCTGCTATGAGAAAGTCAAGCTGTTCTCTGGGTCAGAATGCTCAGAACTGCAAAGGGCATGGGTGCCTGCTGCAGAGAGCCAGCAAGAAGAGGAGGACACTGACCACTTACGCAGGCCCAGTGAACGCTGCTGTAATTGTTCCCAAGCATCCCCGTGATACTTACCAAGAATTCCTGATCCCAAAAGTGTGGGTGCCTGGGCTGAGGAGCACTTTACATTCATTATCTCAGTGGTTCCCAAATGCTGACCCACAAGCTCATCAGACTCCTCAAATGGCATTTGCAACAGACTGCAGCTAAATGAGAAAATCAAGGGCAATTTAGTGAAAAATTTAATAGACCTAAATTTAATCAATCTGAAAGGCAGCCCTTTATTTTGAGACTATGTCCTTCTTGCTTTTTTGCTTTTGGGTGTAAAATGCCCTTTCCTTTTCGAAGTGACAAAGCTAGCAGATGGTGTGTGTTTGTGTATGTGTGTGTGTGTGTGTGTGTGTGTGTGTGTGTGTGTGTGTGTGTGTGGTGAACAAACCTAACTTGGCCACAAATGTAAAAGTTGTTAATTTCATGCAGTCCTTGTTTTAAGTTTGTATCGTAATCGCCTCTGCGTTGGAGATGAGGGCAAGAAATGGCAATCTTGCTGAGATGAAGCCCTTCATTATTGACTCCATTTTACAGATGAGGAAACTGGTACGACATTTAGAGAGGTTAAGTCTCTTGCCCAGGTTGACATCGCTCCTCACAAGCACCAGACTTGGATTTCACCCCTGTTGACATTTCCGGAGACTTAGCAAAGCTTCATCGAGGCCTAATACCACTGTCCCAGTAAGTGCCCCTTTCAGCCCCTGGACATTTTCAATGCCACGGGACTCTGGCATATCTTGAGGGCATAGGTTAGAGTCAGCAGTACTCTATGTGTTTACTGGAGGCTGCCTAAAGGCAGCCGTGTTTCTTGACTTGCCTTGAAAGAAGAGTCACGGGCACCAGAAAAACCTGTATGTCCCTTTGCTGGGTTCATGGTTTGTTGTTTGTGTTCTCTAAGACATGCAATTAGTTTAAATCAGTGTGTGTAGAGGTTAACACCCACATACTACTGCATGCCATGCAACAGGCTTTCACAGTGACATGGGCTGTCTCAGTGGCCAGAAGCCAAGTTCATGTATATGAGCCCCAGCAATAGCAGCCCATGAGACAACTACACAAGGAAAAAGTGATATACGCTTTTATAAAGGAAGAAAGTATACTCCCTTTATACACCTGAGCTTCCTTGTTATTGAGCAGGGAAGAGAGAGAGAACCTTGCAGGGAGAAAGAGTGTAAATTAATCTGTATCTTTTCCTGTTTTACCTGGTTCCAACATAAACTATCTAACCTGTGAGGGGGTCAAGTGAGATCCAGAGATACCCAGGCTGGCAATGTAGCTATGCCCCTAATTTTCTATAGAAACATATGCAAAGTGCCAACTCTCCAGTCTGTTTCTCAGCAGCCTTGATATCTGAGGAGGTGGTAGGCAAGGATTCAATGGTTTCCTCATAGGAATAAATAAGTTAAATGTGTCTTGTCCCTGGGAAGTTGTGTCCAAAGCAAGTGTGGGATTGTTACATTCTGAAACCTTTCACTCACATCTTGTCTTTTTACTTTTTATATTGGGGTGGGGGATGCTGAGGACTAAACCCAGGGTCTTGCAAATATGAAATATGTTTTTTATGGTAGATGGTAGATATCCAGGATATTGAAATTCAATAATAGCAGGTTTTTATGGATTATCCGGGAACACTTCCCACCATTTGTAAAGGATTCCCTAGAAGCAAATACCTTGTGAATATTCTAAGACATTTTTATTTACACACGTGTATAAGTTTCTGTCTGTGTGTAAGCCATCTGGGGATGTGCCTTTGGTAGTCAGGGGAGGGCATTAGATTCCTTGGAGCTGGAGTTTCAGGCAGTTGTGAGCTACTTCACATAGGTGCTGGAACCCAACCTTAGCAATCTCTCTAGCCTCATAACCTGCAGCCTTCATGATAACAACTGTGATGGACATGAGGAAGCAATCATCAAATGGATTTTTATTTTACTTTGAAAGTAAGTACACATACACACATTGTGAAAAGACAAACAACAAAAGTGTGTATAGAGTAAAATCAAATCCCACATCACTCTAAGGATAAACACATTTTTGAGTCATAGGCCTTCAGGTCCTTTTCTATGCATTGGACTTTCATGCGTGTTTACATTCACACATATTACCCCTGGCTGTTTATAAATTATGTGTGTACAAAAGAGACAACATGGTTGTGGATTTTTGCTGTTATTGTTTTAATTTTTAAATTCTTACTCTGTGTGTGTGTGTGTGTGTGTGTGTGTGTGTGTGTGTGCCATTGCAAGCATGTGACAGTCAAGGAACAACTTTGGAGAACCATTCCTCTCCTTCCAGTCCTTTGAGAGAAGCCTCCCGTATTTCTGCTGGTGTGCTCCATGAGCTTCGTAGCTCTGTTCCTAAAGATTTGTTGTGTTCACTTCCTGTTTCTTCAAAGGAGTTCTGTGGTCCTGGGACTTGGACTCCGGGTATCAGGCTTGCATGGCAAGCTCTTCCAACTGCCAAACCATCTCCCAGGCCTTAGCTGTGGGCCTTTCTTGCTGTTTGATTGGATTTTACACAGAAATATTATTCTGTATATTCTGAAGCTTCTTAGAGTGCCTTTTCAGAAATGGCTCCAAGGGAAAGCATGCAGATGCTTCTGGTGTCTCCAACATTTAAATAGCCTTCCTCTATTGCTTTGTGTCATTTGTCTGTATAAGCAACATGAGAGCGAGCATCCCAACACAGGCGTATCTGCGTTCAACGCAGCTATTTCGGCAGGGCAGATTTGGGGAAATGTAATAGTTTCCTGCAAAGACAGGAACACTTCACATTTCTTTAATCAGTACCAAAATGTTATCTCCCAAACTCAGCCAGTTTTGACTTCCTGACAGTTATGTGAGAAGGTTTGTCTCTCCACAGCTACTTCAATTTTTTATTATTGGTAGGCATTTTACCTTTTTAATTGGCTAATTTTATTTTGCAATTAATGTCAGTCCTTTAAGCAAAAGGTAATAATATTCACAATGACTGAAGATTTTATTTGAATTTATTTGGGGGTTTCCTTCTTTTCTTTCTTTATTTGTTTTCTTTTTCTTTTTAAACAGAAATAGCAGAGATTGGCCTGAGATTTTTCAGTGTGGTAGAAGATGACCATGAATTCTGGCCCCCTTGCCTCACACTTCCCATTTGTGTGCTGAACGTGGTGGCTCATCCCTCTAGTTCCAGCAACTGAGAAGTTGAGGCAGGAGGATTGGTGTGAGTGCAGCGTGAGCCTAAATAAAAAAGCAAGATCAGATATAGAAAAATTTAAAAATATAAAAAATAAAAATTAAACATAACCAAAAGGCAAGACATTGTAGTGTGTGCTCCTGGGATCTGTGGCAGCACGGGCCTCTGCTCCCGTCCTGTCGGCACGGCTGACTTTTAGGCAGATGCTTCCTAACACCCAGGATGAGTTTAAGGGTTCTTTGTACAGGCAGAATTTGATCTCTAGAATGGACCCTGTCATTAAGTGCAAAGCAATTGTATCTTTAAAGTTGGAATGGGCTCCTCTACTGGAGAAGCAGCCCATTGCTCAGAATGAGCTTATCTGAGTGAGTCTGTGGTGGTATCATTGGTGACTCGGGGCTACGGAGTGATGCTTCCACCTGGAGAACTGTGTATGAAAATGGATCTTTTGCAGTGTGGCTTAAAGGAAGCACCAAGGACTGAGACCTTGTGGCAACTTTAAAGACTTAGAAGCAAAAGGCAAGCTATGGCTTACAAACCATGACTTTTGAGTAAAATTAGACAGCAAGAGGTCCTGTAATCCAAGTTCCTGTTTTATCTATCTATCTATCTATCTATCTATCTATCTATCTATCTATCTATCTATCTATCTATCCATCCATCCATCCATCCACCTACACACATATCCATTCATTCATCCTGCAAAGTATTTTCTGAGTATATCTTATGTTCCCAGGCAGTGCATGAAACCCTGCATGTCATTTAATCAAGGATGGAGGGGGAAATATCTCCAGCTTTGCAGCATTAGAAGCAGCAACTTCCCACTGCTGTTTGGTGGAAGGACCCCAGAGAGCTCCAAAATCTGTCTATTAGATAACCCTGCAGCTTGGAATCAGATTGCAAAGGGCAGGATACAGGGGGCTTTCTAGAAAGCTGACATTGCATTTTACAGAGCTTGCACACGTGCTAGTGTTATCTGCAGCTTCCCCACTCCTGCCTTCCAGCATCCTCTCATCTCACTTGCCTCTTGCTTGCTTCCCACAGCACCCACTCTCATTTCTGTTATGGTACGCGGTTTACTTGCTTCTTACCTTCATTGATTATTTCTGCCCCCTCCCCCTAACACACACACTTGAATATAAGCTCTATGATGTGAGGGATCGTTGTTTGTCTTCCCTGGGCCAAACCAGCTCCAGGGAATGGGACAACCTCTGGAGTGAGGTTAATACTAACTAAAAATTGTTGCAAGGCAGTCAACTAAAATGATGCTCATGATAGAGACAAAGAATAATCGAGTTCTCTAAAGGGGTTTCCTGTATTCTCACTTGACTTGAGACAGAGACTATGTAGTCAAACTTTATTTAAATTTGAACATGGGATTCAAACTTGGGGAAGCTTTATGCTGATTTGGTCACTGAGCTAACACACTGGTTGTAATTACTTATGAATTGCATCCAAATGTCCTTCGTTTGGCCTTACCATAGTCTTTTTTACTCTAATACATGGCAATGCTCATGCAAAGAATCCTTTGATGGAATATTCACTGTGTTGACAGTTTAAGGAAACTATAGGAAAATAAAAGAGTTGTAAAAGACTTCTTTCATTTTCTTAACTCATTGACAAATTTAGAGAAGAACGAAAAATGTTGCAAATACAATCGTTTCAGTTAAATATGAACTTGGGAAGTTGCTCTCAAATGCAGTACTGTGTGAAGATGTTACTGTTGTTTCATAGTGTTGATTTTTTTCTTAAGCCCTCTGGCCTCCTACAGGGCATCTGTAGGCATTCAATTAAGGGTCCTTGTAGTCAAAAGCCAGCAGGGCAGCCTCTGAATGCACAGACAACACATGCACTCACATCAACTCCAGTGCCTGGGAGTCTTCATAGAAAGAAAGAATTACATCGCCTTCCCCCTCTTCCCCCATTAGCTGACACAGAAAGAATCATCCAGGAGTAAGTGACATGGAATTTCCTTCTCTATGTCACTGAGATGGAGTTCAGATTTGGTACCCCTCAATGCCACCTTGAAAGCCTCACCAAATTTTGTCATCACTGTATCAAAAATAGTCACAGAAGAAAATATGCCTTTTGATTTGGGGTCTTTTGGTGCTAGACACTGCAGTTACCCATAGGAGAAAAAAGTCAGCCCTCTGTCCAAAGGTCTCACAGACAGAGCGAGCGTCCAGGAAGAGAAGACCTAAGCAATGGTGCTCGATCACACTGTCCTTCAGGGACATTTAGGCTGCTTGGTCCAGAGTGCGGAATCTGCTTCCAAATAATTTTCACTTGGTTTAGAAGAGCTGGGAGCCCATTGCTTCATTGCTAGATTCCCAGTGTGGCTGATTCTAAGCCTGAATTCTAAGCGGAAGAATGAGTCATTACTTCAGAATGGGTTTGTAGAGCCTCAGTCCCTGCTGGGAGCATTCACATCAGAAGGAAAGAGGCTTCTTGCAGGTGAGCACTGTTCCCAGCTCCTTGCAGGACATATTTGTTTTTCATTAAAACATTCAGATAAGGTCTTATTAAAGTGCCAGGTTTTACTTATCTCATTTCTTATGAAAATGAGCTGGAGAGAAATTTCTACCCTGTTCTTGGAAGACTGTAGTTTTTCCAGTGTCTGATTGAAAAAGAAAAAAATCTCTGCAGTTTAAAAAAAATATTTGAAGTAAAGAAAAAGAAGAAGAAGAAGAAGCAAGAGAGACTGGAAAGCCAAGCTCTCTGTGGTCTTTCATTCTTTTTCATTGGTTCATAGAATTATGAAATAAAACTAAGTACAAAGATGGAAGGTGAGGAAAGAGGTACTGGATGTTTGCGTGAGTCAGAGCTTGTGTGACAAATGCCACCGATTTCTGAGACAACGTGTAACAAGCCGGTTTTTCTTTTCCAAATAATCTCTGCCAGCCCTCTTACCCCCAACCAGCCCCAGAAACACTTTGCCCTTGCTCTCCCAGCCCTGCAAAGGATTCACAAAGTTAAAAAAGGTGCTGAGTGGCCATTGTGTTGACAGGATACAGGAAACCCCCATAAAATAATTTGAGGAGTGGGTTTGCAAAGTGGAAGGTGGAAATGAACAATCAGTTCGGCTGGTTGGGGCCCAGTGGAGGGAGACATTATCGTTTTTTATGCCATCTCAGAAGAACAGCACCTAACCTAACCATGGGATCATGCCTCTCCTTTCCATCAGAAAGCATTTGATTACTCTGCCACGTGAATTGTGTCTTGCAACCTGAGGGATCAGTCTAGAAGATTCTAGAAGTCTAGAGGGAGCGTGGGGAGCACCTATGGGGATGGCCTTTGGAGTGGCTAAGCAGAGGGTCTTGCCTCAATGTCCCTTCCAGAAAGAAACAGTCCCTCCACACCCCCAGCGGTGGCTCTGCCCTGCATGGTTGGCACCAACCCTCACTTGGGATTCTTTGAGAGAACCAAACAACCCAGGTTCTAGTGAAACCTTTCTCTGAGAATAAAAAAAAAAAAAAAGAAGCTCAATCGCTAGCTGAAAATAAATCTGTATAAAGTATGGCAACTATTCCTGATCATAATTTTACTATTGCCAGGATTTTACCCCTGGTGGGAATCAAGGACGAGTTAGAGTCTTCATATTTTCTCTTAATTCACAGATCACATCCCTTTTTATTGCATAAAGACTAACGAAATCTACTAATGAATAATTATTACTTCATAAGATAAAGGGGAGGGGAAAGATCCGCCTGCAAGAGTGGAATGTTAATTTGACCAACGAGGCCAGACAAGAGGAGAAAATATAAAATAAAACCATTTCAATTTGTTCTTTGCCTCACGCACAATAATCTCTTACCAGACAGGGACTTTTGCCCACTCCTTGCATTTATAATTTGAGAAGACTAGCAGGTTCTAGCCTGGAAGGAGGCCCCTCGAATTCACCTCGAGTTGGCATTTTAGTGTAACAGCTGCGGTGGATTCTCCGGTTTAGCCTCGAGGCTTGGGGCTGCCCCGGAGGGGCTGATTCCAGGGGGAAAGCTGCGTCCGGAACACCGCGGGGGGGCCTAGGAACCTCTTTATTGCTCCCTCCCCCCTCAGCACCCCAAACCTTGGAGTGTCCATCACCCCCAAGCTTCTTACAAAAGGGGAATTCCTTTTCATGTGTTTATTTGCCAACGAGTCAGGCAAACAAACCGCCGACTGAAAATCTCCCCGACTCCTCAGGGTCCCAGCTGAGCAGTCTTGTTAATGGTCCAGCTCCTTTGATTGCTGGAGATGTGGGACGCTCACATGCTCGCTCTCCCTCCCCTCGAAAGATGTTAGCAGACAAAATTTAAATTTTAGCGAGTCCCTTTTTTTAAAAAGAAAGAAACGCACAACCCTGCCCCTGGACCTCCTTGGCAAATGAGAAGACTCCCAGCATCAGCACCAAGCAAGTGAGCGACAGAGAAGCTGTAAGTCAAAATCAATTTCTCTCTCTCTCTCTCTCTCTCTCTCTCTGTCTCTCTCTCTCTCTCTCTCTCTCTCTCTCTCTCTCTCTCTCTCTCCCTCTCTCTCTCTCCATCCCCGTCTCCCCCTCTCCTCTCCTCCCCCTCCCCATTTCCCCTCTCCCCTTCCTTTCTCTCCTTCCCCCCTTCTTTCTCCTCCTCCCTCTCCCTACTCCATCTCTCCCAGTTTCCTCTCTAGCATCTCTATCAGAGCATCTTAACCCTCTGTCTTTCATAGAAGGCGACTTTGACCATTCTTGTCACCTTTGGGGGTAGTGGGGTGGGGTGAGGGGCACCTTCCACTTTAAGAGCGCTCCAATAATAGGCCCAATAAGCCGAGGGAACCAACACACTACTTCCCTGCCTCTCCAAGAGTCTTTAGTTGAAGGCTGATGAAAGCTGGGTACTAGCAAACCCGAGGGCGAGGAGAGCCAGGGAGGAGGGACTCTCTTGGGGTGCCGTGGAGGGGAGGGAGAAAGAGAGAGACGAAAGAGGAAGAGAGAGAGCAAGAGGGACATCCACTGCTGTGTGAGTTAGATAATCGACAAAAATTAAAAAGGGGAGGGGGGGAAAGCTGTAGCGACCAGGCAAGAGGGTTTAAAAAAAAAAAAAAAAGCAACGTGATTGTAGATTGTATGTGAGCGTCTCCGCTCTCGCTCTGCGGTCACCCGGGAATCGCGATGCAGCATCCTCTGACGGGGGCCACCTGCGTGGCACTCCCCAACGTGGGCATGTGTCCCCAGCTCTCCTGTGCCTTGACTTTTATGTACTTACAGCAGGTAAGACGCGCGGCTCTTTCTCGGTGGTAGCAGCTTCGTCTCAGCTTACCCAGACTGGGTACTGCTTCAGTGGACTGAGCGTTTAGGGGGGCCTGGGTTGGTGGGCTCAAGAATTGGGAAGAGATGGGTTTGGGTGGGAGCCTCTGGTTTTCCGACAAGCCAAGATGCTATTATAATTCACCTGTCTGAATACTTTGTGAATGCTGATTTCCAACCTAAGGGACCGGGAATTTGAAAAGGAAAAAATGTTTTCTTCTTGTGAGCATCTTTTCTCATGTCAGAAGTCCCAGAGGGGAAGGGAGGGGAGATCCCTATGATGCTGAGAGAGTTTGGGGGCTCTGCGAAGACATCTAGATGCTTATACTTTTAATTCAGCTGTTTTAGTGATTGAAACAAAGTGAAAGAGAGAGAGAGAGAGAGAGAGAGAGAGAGAGAGAGAGAGAGAGAGAGAGAGAGTTTGTCTGTGCTTATCTATCCATCTATTCAGTCCATAAGAATCAGAACATTGGGATTTCTGGAGCTTGATACCCCCTGTTTAAAAAAAAAAAAAGAAACTCCCCACCATTGGGTGAACACGGTCAGAGGTTGTCTTGACTGGCCATGGTTTTGTTTGCCTTTCTCGTTGTTTCTGCACCCCAAACCTGTCCCCTCCCTGGCAGTGGTCTCACTAGGCATGTCTGTTGGCTACATTCCCAATCAGTGCACATCTGCGACTGCTCTGGGCTTCACTGGGTCTCCTTGCCTCTTACTAGAAAGGCATCTGCCTAACTCACTACCCCTGGGCTTTGGAAACAGTCTAGCACTGCCCTTCGGGGAGGCAGGCCAGCTGTGTCATGGGGCGGGGTCTGTGCCTGTGAGGTGACAAGATTAGCTGGGTTTTGTCTGCTGCTGAGAATCTACGACCTGACTCCCAAGGGCCTCTGTCCTGTCCTGTGAAGTTCTCACTGGGGTAATCCATTTGCCTGCCTTTCTATGAATTCACTTCAAGGGTATGCTTGGTTAACGTGTATGTGTTAACCAAACTCCTTTGCAAAAATTGAGAGGGCCCCTTTTCCTCCAAAGTGTCCAACTCCAATCTGTGCTACAGGAATATATGTCTTCATAAAATGCTGGGGTTCTAGTTTGAATATTTGGGTAATTTGTTATCAGTTTGGTTGTCTCCAGAAAAATAAAATAATGTTTCTTCCACACATTTACTGAGGCTAGTCTGTCTCTCTCTCCCTCCCTCTCTCTCTCTCTCTCCCTCTCCCTCTCTCTCTCACTTTCTCTATTTTTTGAGAACAGTCTTTTAAATAGCATCGTGCCAATAAATTGGTTTATTCTTGTAAGTATTTGTTTTATTTTGTTTCCTGTTGAGTAAATCATACCAGGAACCCTTCTCTTAGGAATGTATTGATAATATATGATTCTCATAGGAATGTATTGATAATGTATGATTCACCAGCCTCTGCCATTTCTTTGCCTCAGCTGTGAATGTGTGTCAAGTGCCTGTGTGTTTCCATCAGTTACCCACCACAAGAGCATCCCAGTAAGCATTGCTTCAGTTGCTAAACCTCGATCGGACTGAATCAAATTATTAGAATAACCAGAGCTTTTTTATCCTATATTTATGCCTTTCATCTTTGTGAGTCAATGGCAATGGTGTTATCTAACACGTAGAATGCTATGGGTACTCTCGATGCCTCCTGCGTTTCCGGTACGTATGTGTTTTAATTAATTTGTATTTGCGCCTTCGTCATTAAACTGGTTTGTTCATTTAAGGAGAACTTAGGGAGGAAGACAGTGACTTTGAGCAAGATGCCACTCTGGTTGTGAAAAGGATGGGTGTAACATCTAGGTCCAAGGTTCCCACTACAGAATTCACCTGCTATGGAAAGGCAGCCTCACTCAGAAAGCATTGACAGCCGTAACAAATATTTAAAGGTAGCTAAATCAACAGCACGGCTCCCCAGAAAGGTAGATGGAGATGGGCTTTGAAGTGAGCTCACGGGTGTGTTCTCTCCTCGGTTCTTTGTGAAAGTGGTTGTAACAAAACAGCAGGTCACCGGGTCAGAACAAGTATAAATGACAGAGGTATGTCTCTTACGGAAGTATAAGACAGACATTTATTTTTGATTGTCCTGCTTATAATCAAGGTTTTTAGCCACTGTCTCTCTCACTATCAGAGACTGGTGCCTTGGGGTCATCTCTGCTGGCCTTTTGATGCCTTGATTCAATGTCAGGGTCTTGTGTTACTGTTTTCAGTTAGCAGTTCAGACAGTTGGCTGATTTAGAGAGAATTCAGTCCCTTTAATCCACATGGGGCACATACCAGTACACACTGCATATCATCTGTCAGTGTGGGATCACTCTACCCTTTTCTGCTATTAGTCTATAGCTAGTATTACATATCCACATTTGATGAACAGAGAGCTCGATGGTATTTTCAAAGCATGTGGATCAAATAGACAAGTCAGGCTTCACTTATGATTAGCAATACCTTCATTGGAAGCATTTAATTTTGTGTGTAGAAAATGGCATACATCACAAATCTCTGTCATCCTAATCACCAGTTATATAAGAAAATAATTAAAATCTTCCTTTCTTATTTGCAAACATTTCTCGTCATGTTTTTGACACCATACACGGTCTCGTGTGTTAGGGACAACTGGTGTTCACTGAAGCACCTTATCTTGGAATGAGTTTGGTGCAGGGACTAATTCCTATTCAGAACACAAGGAAATGACTCTATGGTTTGGTTATATGCTTGTTTTGGCCTTGGTATTAACATCTTTTCCTCCGTCCTAAACCCTCTCAGATTTGCCCTTAACACAACTACTAACAACAAGAATCAACTAGGATGCCTCAGTCTCGGCACAGAAACTGAGCGCTCAAGTGAAAAGCAGTGCAAACTCTTTGCTACAAATATATTATTTATTCAGACCAGTGAGGTGGCATCTTTGGTATTTGCATCATTTGATTTATTCTGTGTCATTTATTTACATTTTTTAGTAACTCCCCTTTAAATAGATATTTTCCTGAAGTTTACGATTTCTTCTTTTTCTTCCTTTTCTCTTGTCTGTCTCCTCTTCTTCCTCTCCCTCCTCCCCCTCTCCCTCCTCCTCCCCCTTTCCTAACATCCAAGCTATTAATAATAGTTGGGAACTGTGAGGTGGGATAAAGCAGGGTAGCCCTTTTGGCATCTAGATAATCCAGCTGATGAGGACATCATTTCCATGTATGCATATAGACACACACATGCATGCTTAAGCACTGGCAGCATGATGCATGGGTTTATGGCTGTAGTCCACTTCTAATAGAAAGGGTGAAGGGCTGAAGAAGTGGCTGAAAGCACGTGCTTCAGCTTCATGTCTCCATGCACCACGGTGGCCCTTTTCTTTGGCTGCATTGATGGTGACATCTTCCCACAACTGGTCTTCCAGCTTATATATACTCCCAGTGCAGAACCTTTCCAGAGTTCCTGCCTGGGTACACATTTACACATTCTTGCTTTGAAAGAAAATTCTGAAATCTGGTTCCACATTTGGAGCTTATTATCAGTGAGATCAGAGGTGAATATATTTTGTTTGCTTAATAGAAAACAGTGCGTGCTCACACACGACATCCACTCCTGCACACGACATACACAGACGTACTATAAAATCTCCTAAGTTGTGGGGAACAAACACCAGATGCCCATTTCTTGGGATGGAATGCTGAGACCGCAGGCAGGACAGACAGACACTACGGTTTGTTTTCTGATGCACACTTCAAGCTCCAGGCCTCCAGAACTGTGTTTCACAGAGTTACGACTTCCTAAGGAAAACCAGTAGCATAAGAACCTCCTGCTACCTGTTCCCAACCCACCCTCAGTATCTTCGGGTCTGTTCCATGAAGCCTTCTAATCTGTCAAAGACTGTTCACTCCCAACCTTTTAATCAGCCCAAATTTAACAACGAGTCAAATACTTAAAATCCACATTAAAGAGGGGAGGAGAAGGGGGCTCTGAAGTGGCCCACACCACTGTCAATACCCAACGATGGGTCATTTTTCCCAACCTAATGGTGATGCATGAGCTTTGTTTTAAGTAGTGAAGTGGTTTGTACAAAGGGTAATTCCTGGTAAATGAAGCCATTGCTCATGGTGGACACCTTCAGATCGAAAGCAATTGAACTGAAACCCGCACATCAGCCCTTTCTGTCTTTAATTAGAAAGTGCTGCTCAGTGTGGAAACTCACTGGGGTAGAAGGGCTCTCTCTCAGATGTTGGATGGCAGTGGAGTTGTGGGGGGCCGGCCTCTACGCATCAGATGAGGTTATAAATTTGGGACACATTAGGTAAGGCATAACCATTATGACTGCGTAGGAAAGTTCAATTCTCATTGCAGCGAGTCCCCTTGCGTCTCTCCATCCGATGATTTACGGAGGGGGCAAATGACACTTTATCACATTTTTTTCTTCTTGGCTTAATCCCATACTGATTTATTAGATAGTGCTGTGGATTGGGGGTCGTCAATAGTGTCAATAATGCAGAAGAGAATTAGGATAGATTATCTTCATGTCTGAATTGTTTAAAGGGATCTAAGTGGCTAGAATGAGCATATCTGCAGGCTTGCCTAGCTGTTTGCCATGAGATGTCTGCCTGCCTCTGTCTTCAGATATTGTCTGCTATAAATTGTTTGATTAACGAACCCTGCTGGTTTTTTTTTCTGGCCTTTTCTAAGGAAAGAAAGAAAGTACTGTCACCATTCTGAACAGGGTGAGGCCCAGTGTCCACTGTACTGGGGTGCTTCTTTGCCTCACCTCCATGGAGAGAAAGGTGTCATGAAATTGGTTAGCTGCAGGGTTACCTAGATTTCCACTTCCTTAAAGCCACTTAAAGCAGCCATCATTTGTGGAAAACATAACGCGTCTGTCTGTCCATAGACAGGAGTCTTCCGTGCCATCCCTCTCTGTCTGCCATTTCGTGGTAGGTTGTGTGTCAGAACATGCAAGCCAGCAGCTCTGCCTGAGCTGGGAATGGAGAAAGCCTGGATCATTAGTGCTCACACACCATCTGTTTTCCTTACAGCTGCCCTTTGAGTGATTGTCCGGTAGCTGATGTGCTGAGGGTAGACAATTGTTTTTTAGGGGTTTCTGATTCATTTCGCCAAGCTCCCTACCCCAAGAGAAAACATAATGCTTGTTTATTCATACTGGCTGGTAAAAAGCAGTGTAGTTTATCAGGCAAATCATGGTCTTCTGGAAGAGAAAGACTTTGTGGCGTAGTAAACAAAATCAGGTTGGCACATCTGTGCCTAAGGGGGCTGGTGATGGGCATGGGGTATCATCCTGAGAAAGAGGCAGAGCTGGCAGACACGGACATAATTGTCCCATCTGCAGAGACTTCTTTAATGGACACGGAGAGGTGTCCCAGTGTGCTGCTTAATTCAATTAAGACAAACATAGAAAGTTCCGTTCATCAATAAAGTTGCCTGTTTCCAGTGCTGCTGGAGAGAGTCCTGCAGGGCTGAGCTCTGGTCTGTGGCTGTCACCCTGATGTCACTTGACTTTCCTGGCTCTATGGGGTCAGCTCTTAAGCATAATAGCTTAGAAGGGCCTTGGCTCTTTTACCATGCTGAATGCAAGTAAGTTGGGGAAATGGGCAGTGGTCACACGGTCTGTTCTTACAGCTGGAAACTATTAGGAAATGGTTTACCCAGGAATCTCAAATTCAGTGCCCAAGCCCTTAATAAGGATAAGAAAGCGACGATAGAGGAAATGTGCAGACTCCTGGCATGGCTTGGGAAGTTGTCGCTGTTCTTCCTAGGATATTGCAGCCATGATTGTTTGCTATTGGTTGAGAAAGAGCAAAAGACGATTTCAGTCTCCTGGAACCTCTGCTTTAGATTCCTCTACTGCAGATCCACATTTCTTGTATTTAACAAGTGTTTGACAGTGTCCAGAGCATCATCTTAGCTTTGCAGTGAGATAGTTGGGGTCTTTCAGTCTTTTCCTGGATTTCACCCACAATGCCTCAGGGCTGATGTACATTGAGTATAGCTGTTCAGAACAGAGAGGAATAGATAAGTATGTGGGTTAGAATCTTAGATCAAGGAAAGAGAGTAGTCACCACCCTCAACTTGAGTGTAATGTTCAGCGGAAGTATAGTCATTTGTTTCTATGAAAATTGTTTCCAAATGTTGTTGCTATTTTAGAATGTTACATAGTGTCCATGCTGTTGTGGAGCTGAGGCTCCAGTAAAAGAATGCATGTGGATAGAGATGAACCCAGAAAATAGCTTCAGATTAGGGAGCATGGGGTAGGAGAGGAGAAGGAGGCTCAGGAGGCTCTGGAGACCTGATTGTTCTTCTGACCTGAGGGGAAAAGCTAGAAATTCAGCCTAGGGGTAAAGAAGGAGCAAGAACCCCATGGGGGAGGTGACAGTGTAAGTGGTCACATGTTGGCCTTGCACGTGTGAAGACCTGTGCTCAGTACCCAGCCCTGCTGGAGGGAGGGACCGAGCAGGTTTGTTGGCACATGTCTAAAAACTACAGCACTCTGAAGGCAGAGATAAGAGGATCCTTTGGTCTTTCTAGTCAACTAAGTTAGTTTTCCAGGACAGTTCCAAGCCAAGGAAAGACCCCCAACTCCAAAGAAAATATAGGCAGTGTCAGAGGAGTGAAACAGGTTGTCTTCTGACCTTCATGTGCACATATGTATATGTACCAGCAAGCACACATCACACACACACACACACACACACACACACACACAGAATTATTCTCAGCTTCAACAGACACTGTGGTAATCTCACACTTAGACACACAGAGACATCAAGCAGTGGAAATGGGTCTAATACGGAGTGGTCATTCTCTAAGAGCAAAGTATGGGACTGTCTTGTCTCACATCATTTATAATGAGGTGCACGGTGGAAAGGTAACCTATGGAAAGAAAGCCATTCCAGAATTGTGACCTGGTACCTGTGAGGTATGGACCCAAGTCAGGGACAGTAAGGAAGGGGAGAGCTATGATCAAACCGCTAAGGAGTCATATTCAACAAGAGGTGCCAAGGCTCCTGTTGACAACTATGTAATCATGTCAAGGGACATATATGATGTGAACAAGACAAACATGGCCCATTCTTTCTCCACCTTCCTCATTTTTACCAGCCTAATAATTACAGCAGATGACATATCTTTACTAATTTTGAAATAAACCTACATTTAAGCAGGCAAGTACCGTTGCCCAATTACAGTGGTGATATGGTTTCCAGTATACATGAAAATCAACAGTCACTCACTCCCATACTTGCCCATTGATTCTAGGTTTATAGAGTTCACATGGTATGTGTGTGTGTCTCAGTTATTGTGAATTTGAGGTGAAACCTCAGGCCTAGTACATGTTAGGCAAATGCTTTGCCAGTAACCTTCAGGCCTCCTTTTACATTTTATTCTGAAACAAGGTCTTAGAAAGTTGCCCAGGCTGGCCTTTAACTTTGGTTCCTCCTACTTCAATCACCCTCATTGCTGAAATGTCAAGCCTTGGCTACCACTACCCTCTGCTCATTCTGTGCCTATTGAACCCCCACGGGGTGACAGATGCCCTCAGGAAGCAAACCCTAGAGCTTCTGTCTCTGGGAGAGTCTTAGCATCCTTAACCATCATTATAATACTGCATTTAGACACACATCAGCTTGGTCCATAGAGTGTTTTATGTCATGTCTGGGTTAGAATTACATATCCCTCCCTCCCTCCCTCCCTCCCTCCCTCCCTCCCTCCCTCCCTCCCTCCCTCCCTCCCTCCCTTCCTTCCTTCCTTCCTTCCTTCCTTCCTTCCTTCCTTCCTTCTTCTGGTCCAATATGCAGAGAGAAAGCACATATAATTAACTTACATCTCTCTCTATGTCACCTCTCCATCCCTCTGCCCAGACAGCAGCAGACAGCAAAGGAAAGACATCCTGTACTTAATGATTAGAGTGTACAGAGGGCTCTGAGACAATGGACTGAGTCAGAAGGCTACTGCTGTGGTCCTTAATGCTCACCAAGGCCTTAGTGGCTGGACAGTTGCACCTCGTTTTGATCTTTTTCTCTGCGTTGTTTCAGTACACACAGAATAGGAAGCAGAGCGCGAATGAGGTAGATTCAGAAGGCCAGTGTGTGTTTTCAGAGACTTAATGACTATTTTTCTTTCTCTTCTGTGGCTATGGAACAAAGTACAGGCAATTTTAGGATTTAAGGGCCCAGATTTCCCTGGGCTCGGGAGTAGACTACAAGGAGACTTTGGGATTAATGAGTCCTTTCTTTTCCTTGGAGGCAGACATGTGCCTGGCACTCACCTGGAGAACAGGATTCTTATTGGAAATAGCAGCAAGCATCTGTGGGGTTCCTTCCAGGAGAACTGCTTCCTGAGCCTGGGTTAGGTAGTGCTCAGCTCTTTGGAGAGGATATGGACTGAAATATGATGCCCCTCTCCTGGAATACTTCAGGAACAATGAGGAGCAATTACGGAATCTTAGTCAGGGAGAGAGTATCTCCAAATGACATGCAAACACTGATGTTTCCTTAGAAGCCTGGGTGTTCAACCCTCCAAAAACAGTCTACAAAAAGCAGGTGTCTCTTGTCCTTGTGTAGAACGGGCTCTGAGGCTAAATCCCAACTCTGTTATTCATGAGCTGATCTGACTGAATTGAGCAAGTCACTTAACTTGATTTGGACCTTAATTGCTTCTTCGGAAAAAATCGAGACTAGAATGCCATTGTATATTGTTCTTGGTGAGGTGAAGTGGGATACCACTCAGGGCTCGAGATGCAGCAAAGAGCCCGTAGATACCGAAGATATGAAAAAAAAAACAGATCCTAACTTAGATCTTAGATAGAGAATTGTTTTAAGGTAACAGAGGGCCGGCTCCTGGAAGCTTCCCACTTCTATTTGTATTCTCCTGAATGGGAATATCTATGTACCTATGGTCTGTTGAGGTTACAGGTACCAGCAATCGAGGGCCACTCTGCGTCTCTCATCCATCCTGTCTGCTTAGTTCTCTGCTTTCCTTCCTCTTTCGGGTCTTTCCTGGTGCTGGCGGTGGTTGTGATATGGCTACATAGCTCAATTAATGCTCTCTGACGGGAAAAGGGAAAGTAGAAATCACCCCGCTCCTGTCAGCAGCAAAGTTATTTACTCTCAAAAGCTGACGGAATCACACTGCAGGAGCTTCATTTATTTCTATTCAGAATGTCGTGGTGCCCCGTGCTGGAGACTCGGAACGTGCTGATGCGGATTCCAATAGACTTCAACGCAGTGAGTGGCTGCTCAAACGCGGACCATCAGGAGGAGCCCTGGCGGGGATGGGTCCCTGGATCACTGACTTAGATACCAGAGTAAGCGCCCTAGCTAGGGAGAGCTAAAGGAGACGAGTTCATTCTCGGTGCTTCGAGAAGCAGAAGAGCCCCTGCTGTCTGATTGTTTGTCCCTTTTATTCTGGGAACATAAGAGCAAGGTGTAAGGGACTCAATTTGGGTCACTCCTGGAGTTTCTGGAAACACAAAGGCATCTCCTACAATCAGCTCTGCGCTGGCTTCGCCATCCATCGCCTCTGCTTACATGGGCTGACAGGCTCACTCATCCAGATAACCTGCAGAAAGCTATGCATTTGTTTTTCCTTTTTCTCTTTCTTCTCTCTCTTTTCCCCCCAACTTCAACACTTTCCTCTCCAAGGAGTCAGAGGGGGAGCTGTTGAAGCAGGAAGAGAAAGGAGTCTTTGCTTGTTGGTGCAATTTCAGTTCTTTCCACTAGGGGTCTCTGTGTCAAACTCAGGATTCCCCCACACTTTGTTTTTATGATCCTTATAGCCTCCCCCGCCTCACTCCCCCAACCCCTTTTTTTCTCTTTTGAATCAGTTTTAGGAAAGGAAGCCCTTTCTGTAAACAGGAAGAGATACTGTAGTCCACTGAGGGGACCAGACAGTTTTGCCATCCTCAGCACCATGATGACAAGGGCATAATTAAAATAGTGACATAATCAATAACGTTTATGGAGTCCTGGGTGGCAAGCACATGACTCAGCATATTTACATGGATTATCTCTTTTAATCTTACACACAGGCCTCCAGGGAGTTGGTATATTTACTTCTTCTTCCTAGATTTGTTTATCATTTTCTTTGCCAGGCAGGGTCTTGCTTTGAAATACAGCCTGGCATCCAACTCAACAATCCTCCTGCCTCAGCTTTTTTAGTGCTGGGATTATTGTTGTGTAGCAGCAAGTCCAGCTTAGGCTTCACCTGTCTTTCTACTTTTCTTCCCTCCTTCTTTTCTTCTGTTCTTTGTTTCTTCCTTCCTGTCTGCCTGCCTTTTCTCCTCTCTTTCTTTCATTCTTTTGTTCTTTAACATTCAGCACAAAAAACTTAGGTGGTTGATGTTTAAAGTCACAGAGTGTTCCTCCTCCAGACCCCAGACCTAGACCTCACTCTGCAGTGAGCTGCCTGTCCTGCCTCATCCAGCCATGGAAGCTTCTGGTGTAACTTGACTTAAGAGGCTTGTGCCAGCCTGTTTGTCTGAACAGCTCTTCTGACCACAGTGCCCCTTGACTTTGCTTTAAAAGAAAAGACTTGTTAGAAATGAGGTTGTTCTGAGCATCCTTCCTCCCCGAAGCAGATTCTGGTTTCACATTAGTTAGCTATGTGAAGGTCTGCCTCCTTAGACTAGTATCAAGCTCACTATGTCACACAATCTGACCTTAAACTCATGGCAGTCCTCCTGCCTCAGCCTTGTGAGTGCTGGGATTATAGGCCTGAGCCATGTGATTTCATCTTAACTCATTAGGTTTATTGGTTTGTATTTTAGGACACTTAGTAACCTTGGATTTACAGAGGTTTCAAAGGGAAAGTGTGAGGCTTCTAGGTCACACCCACAGACAGTGAGAGAGTGTGCTTCTGCAAAGCCAATTCCAGCCCCCCAAACCTCTCTTTGAACCAAAGCTCTTCAGCTAGCGGGGAATACAGTTCCTGCCTGGCTCCATCTGTATTAATGATTTATAAGCCACACCGCTGCTTTTGTTCACAAGCAGGGCCTTGTCCTGTTCATAAAGGCATTTCAGGGAGTGGGGTCCTGGCTGGCCATGCTGTTAGCTTGCTGCTGTGAAGGCTGCTTCATAAATCAAAAGAGCCTGGTACTTTACTGCCTCAGAGCTCTGAGACGGTGTGTGGATGTGTGCGTATTCTGAGTCCTTGTGTGCGTGCACAAGCCTGTGCGAATCAGATCTACTGAGGGACGGACAGCGTTGCCTTTCCACAAAGAATGAATGAAGGAGGAGATGCAACTGGTCATAGGTGCTTCAGGGTAAGGGCTTGGCTTCCTGGCAGCTTCCTGGCCCCATTTGCCTCTCACTGGATGCTTAGGCTTTTCAGTGTTGCTCCTGAAAATGGACTGATGCTACTGTATTAGCATGGAGAGATGCAAACCCCATTAGAATCCCCTTCTGTCTGCATCATCAGAACCTGCCGAGGAGGCAGGAAGGGAGCTTGCTGAAGGCTAATGCCACTTACTCACTACAAGCCAGCACACAGCTTCCTGTGCTTTTAAAACAATGGCTTTGGGGATGTTTTTCAGACTTACTACAATTTCATTTACTCACCAGAATGGAGTTCTGCCTTGTTTTGAACAAGTGGGAGTGCTTTTTATGTGGGCCTGGAATGTTGCATCTAGGAAACTTCTCTGAAGTGAGCTGTAGAGCACCCTGATTTTTAAGCCTGGAGACTGTTTGTTTTGCTTTTAGTGACAAAAAGAAGTTTGGAGCTGTGAATTCTTTCATTACATGCTCTGAGAGCAGCATCATGGTCTCGTTTGTCCCTTGGTTTGTTTTCATTCTGCACTGCATGTTTTAATTCTATTTTGTGTGTCTGTGTTTTTCTCCCCACTGTAAAACGAAGAACACAAAACTGGGGTAGGACTGAGTAAGAACTTGAAGGGAAAAACAAGGGTATTTAGGAAATTCAAGCGCTACTTTAAGTGTTCTACCCAAGATGATGGCTTTGGGGTAGCTGAA
Organism: Mus caroli; assembly: GCF_978045245.1. Taxonomy (NCBI): domain Eukaryota; kingdom Metazoa; phylum Chordata; class Mammalia; order Rodentia; family Muridae; genus Mus; species Mus caroli. Next base: position 3,607,300 of record NW_028227272.1, read on the forward strand.
ATACTGAATTTCCAAGTGCTGTTACTAGAGGAAAAGAAAACAAGTATTTAAAGCTCTTAGGAAATAAGCATGTCAGCTGAGAAGGCTCCTCAGATAAGAATCAAATGGAGAAACTAACGCTGAAGCTCCACTCTGCCTCCCACTCGAAACAAGGGCTTGAATCTCTTTGATAAATATCAAAATTTGGGTGCTAACTGGTTCCTCATCAACATTTATGCCTATGAAAATATTAGTTTTTTTTTTAAACGACCTCATGTGCCAGTCAGTAGTCATGAAATTGAGACAGATTTCGTTGAGAAGGGCTGACGTTCACTACACTATCTTCCTGAAAAGCAGAGGGCAGGATGAATGTAGATTTACATAAGTAAAGAAAAGATTTTGCCATGTTTCCTCAGGACCGGAAATACGATACAGCATTTCAGACGGAGAAAGCAGGTGCCCTGAAAGGGACTCCGATGATCCTATTGTGCATGTCTGTCTGTGTTTGTCCTCTATTCTCTGAACCCGCCAGTGCCTCGTTGTCTTTAATTATGTCTACGAGGCACAAGACGGCAGTCAACATCTGCTCCTTTGTTTACTTGGCTAACATATAGCTTTGATGGCTTATTAAACAATCTATTTTTCAAACCCAAAACAGAGAAACCAGCCGAACCCATATTATGGCATTCTATAAAGACCCATTATGCAATTAGCACTTGGGATTTGTGCAAAGCTGGTGATTCACCCAGATAAACATCCCTCTGTTCCGACAGCTTTTGATGGCACCGTGGAAAATATCAATTAAAAAAAATCACATAAAAATCTGACCACATTTCCTCCTTCTTCATCATGCCTACCAAGATGATGATGTGCAGATGAGAGAAGCAGGTTCTTCACTCTTTTATATCATACGTGTGTGTGTGTGTGTGTGTGTGTGTGTGTGTTTGCCTGCGTGAGTAACTTTCTCAAATGCTGTCTTTTAATTCAAGCCAGCAATTACAACAGTGTACATGACAAAGGTGGGCAGCTATGGAAGCCAGGCTTCTAAGAGTTTCGAGGGTGCTACAGAAGTAAAGAAATGCTGATTTTTAACCCTCAGTGGCATATTCTTAGCACAGCATGATCTAGTAATAAAACCTATCCAGACAGGAATTGAAGAGCATATGAGGTCCATGACGACGAAATCATTTCAGAGGCAGCTAAATGGCTAGGTGCTTAGAGGTGCTTGCTGCTAAGACCAACCACCTGAGTTCAATCTCCAGGACCCATATGATAGAAGGAGAGGACCAACTCCTACAGCTATTCTTTGACCAGCACCCCCCCACCCCCACCCCCACACAGGTGAGAGTGATGTCACAAATCTTATAGAAATATCTATTTAGGTGCAATTATGAACTGTTGTAGAACTTGGTTTTCACAGTTGAGCAATAGAAAGAGTTATAGGATAGGAAGCATAGCATTGTCAGGAACATAACATGAAGTGGGTTGTACAGTATCCAGTATGATATCCAACTACAGGCAAAAGTCTATAGATGTCTACACTCTACTCTTATTGGTGGTAGTAAAGAAAGAACTGGTAGTAAAAAACTTTAGTGTCCATGATTCTATAGAATTGAGGGTCTTGGTGGTGATGGTGGAGACACAATACTGTTGGCTACACAGTAGAGGTGAAGTTCATGGACTAGCAGGTGAGAATGGAAATGAGCATGGTGGTGATGGTGAGGTGGAGTTGAAGACTGTGGTGGTCATAATCAAATAAACAGAGGTATACCATAAACATGGTAGTGGAAATGCAAGCCAGCACCCTCTTGGTGATCATAGATGGGACAGTAGATTGATGATGGGGACTGTGGTTGAGCCTCTTGTGGTAAGATTGAGATGGTGGCGATAGTGGCTATGATGTCATAGCAGGTGATCCTGGAGACTGAGGTGGTAATGGACATGTTGGTTTTAGGTTACATTGATATTCATGGCAGTAGTGGAATGATGTATTGGTAGGTGATGATGGAGACAGAAATAGGGGTTGAGGTACTCATGGTGAGCTCAAGATGGTAGTGATGGTGGCTATGGTGGAAGGGCAGGTGTTGCTGTAGGCAACAGTGATCAATAGGCAATGACAGTAATTCTTAGAATACAACACAGTAGAAGAGTTTCACCTATAAGCCCCAGGGCGCCATTTTCCCTTCAGTGCATCCTCTGTTTTCTCACCTGCAAAAATGGAGCTCAGTCATTCTGAGACTGAACCAATTACAGGAGCTAGGGTACTCATGTTCAGTCACTGTGAGACTGGACCAATTACAGGAGCTAGGGTACTCATGTTCAGTCATTCTGAGACTGAACCAATTACAGGAGCTAGGGTACTCATGTTCAGTCATTCTGAGACTGAACCAATTACAGGAGCTAGGGTACTCATGTTCAGTCACTGTGAGACTGGACCAATTACAGGAGCTTGGGTACTCATGTTCAGTCATTGTGAGACTGAACCAATTACAGGAGCTAGGGTACTCATGTTCAGTCATTGTGAGACTGAACCAGTTACAGGAACTAGGGTACTCATGTTCAGTCATTGTGAGACTGAACCAATTACAGGAGCTTGGGTACTCATGTTCAGTCATTGTGAGACTGAACCAATTACAGGAGCTAGGGTACTCATGTTCAGTCATTGTGAGACTGAACTGAACTCATATTTATAAAACAAGTACAAATGCTTGCTTCTCTCAACAAACATGTGAACACAAAAAGAGTTGGTTAAACGAAGTGCTGGCACATAATATAGCCTCAAAGGCAGAAAAGGTACCTCATAGCTTCTGTCAGCTTCTTCTTTTCTCATTTGACTTTTCAGAGCAGGCAGGAATGGCCACCTCTCCCCTCCCTCCACAAGACCCATCTCTATCTCCTCCTGTGTTGTGTGCAGAACAGGTGTGTGGTGTTCCAGAGTTATGGAGAAGTGCGACATGAAAATAAAGGCTCCGAGTCATCATAAAAATAACACCAAGGCTGCTCCACAAGGCAGGCAGATGAGCATACCGCTAGCCAGCATGGTAAAAAGCTATAGCAAATGTTGGGTCCCAGTGGGAGGGGACAGACATATGGGGACCCACTATATTCAAAGTGGACATCACTGCTGATTTTTAAGTGGTTAAGGCAGACTATTCCAGGATCAAGGTTTTGATTATTTTTCCTTCCTTCCTTCCTTCCTTCCTTCCTTCCTTCCTTCCTTCCTTCCTTCCCTCCTTCCTTCCCTCCTTCCTTCCCTCCTTCCTTCCCTCCTTCCTTCCTTCCTCCTTCCTTCCTGTATGTCTTTCTCTTTCTTTCTTTCTTTCTTTCTTTCTTTCTTTCTTTCTTTCTTTCTTTCTTTCTTTCTTCTTCCTTCCTTCCTTCCTTCCTTCCTTCCTTCCTTCCTTCCTTCCTTCCTTTCTTTCTTTCTTTCTTTCTTTCTTTCTTTCTTTCTTTCTCCATCCTAATTTTAAATCCTTTAGTTGCTTTTCAGCCCTTTGTTCTATTTTGGTCCTAAAAGGCACATTCATCTTTGAGGCCAGCCATGAAGTCTCAAGGGAGGTAAGATCTGTATGGTAATCGTGAAACAAATGTATATCCTGGACTCTGTGAATCCCCACCTTCGCCTCCAAGCAGTTAGTTGTGAGAGATGAAAGCAGACAAGGAGGCATATTGTGAAGTGCTGACTATTGAGCTCAGAGCTGTGATGGCTGGGTATGCTGGACTATTGGTGCCTATGCCAGGTGTGCACTTCCCAGCATCTGTGAAAGAGACAGGCAACCCTCCATGCTAGACATTATTTGAAGTTATATGGACAGAAGGGCACCTGTTTTCTGTCAATGTTTATATGCCTGGGCACAAATAGAGGGGAGATAGTGCCATCAGTATGACATAGTCCCAAAGCAGTGGCCCGTCTCCAGAAGGATATTTTGGAATTCTCATTTACTGCCCACAGAGTCTTTCTGGGAACTTAGAGGTTTGAGACTAAAGCTGGTATATTATGTGGGCACATGAATGAGGAACAAGCTCCTTAGTGGCACCCAGGAAAAGGAAGAGAGGACTGGGAGTCAGACAGGTGTGGTGTTGAAGACGAGATATGTCACTCATGTAGCCCTGAGTGGTTCTGGTACTCTTCTGTATAGAAGGCAGCCCTCTGAGTACTGCTGAAGCCGTGGTATTGTTAGAAAGATGGAAACAAAGTCTTCCAGTGACGAATTGTATCCTACATACATTGCATTCTATGGAAGTTTTGGAGTCTGGGGTGTGAGTGACATAGGTCTGGACTCCCAGTGTTCTAGGGGGAAACAGAACAATTGTGGTTGCTGGGAATCGAACTCAGGACCTCTTGAAGAACAATCAGTGCTCTTAACCACTGAGCCATCTCTCCAATCCTCTGAAACAGAACAATCGTGAGTTCAAAACCAGATTAATATATATCAAACTTTGCATTTACATTGAGTAAGGGCTAGAGAGATGGCACAGTAGGTAATGTGCTTGACATGTAGCTTTGAGGATCAGGCTGAGATCTCTACAGCACACTTTAAAAAGCCAGGCATGGTGGTACATGACTGTAATACTATATCCAGGAAGGTTGGAGACATGCAGATCCTTGGGGCTTACTGGTGAGCCAGCCTAGCCTTATCAGGAGAATATGGAGATCCTGAGAGAATCTATCTCCAAAACAAGGCAGCGGGTGACTAAGGAATGATACTCAGAATTGACCTCTGACCTTTCGACACTGCTCACATATTACATGTGTTCACATACAACTGTATACACATTAGTGATAGGCAGATAAAGAAAGAGGTATAGAAAAGATAGACTAGGTAGGATGAGTAGATGAGATAGATAGATAGATAGATAGATAGATAGATAGATAGATAGATAGATAAAATAGATAGATAGATAGATAGATAGATAGATAGATAGATAGAGATAGATAGATAGATAGATAGATAGATAGATAGATAGATAGATAGATAGAAAGATGATAGGATAGATAGGATAGATAGATAGATAGATAGATAGATAGATAGATAGATAGATAGATAGATGGATGGATGGATGGATGGATGGATGGATAGATAGATAGATAGAATAGATAGATAGATAGATAGATAGATAGATAGATAGATAGATAGATAGATAGATAGATAGATAGATAGATAGGATAGATAGATAGGATAGATAGGATAGATAGATAGATAGATAGATAGATAGATAGATAGATAGATAGAATAGATAGATAGATAGATAGATAGATAGATAGATAGAATGGATAGATAGATAGATAGATAGATAGATAGATAGATAGATAGATAGATAGATAGATAGATAGATAGGGTAGATAGGATAGATAGATAGATAGGATAGATAGATAGATAGATAGATAGATAGATAGATAGATAGATAGAGATAGATAGATAGATTTTATTTAAAGGCCCAGTTTGCTCTTTTGGTACAGTTTGGTTTGATTTGGGTTTTTGGTTTTCTCTGTGTAGCCCTGGCTGTCCTGGAACTCAGTCTGTACACCAGGATGCCCTCAGACTCAGAGCTCTACCTGCCTCTTCCTCCCAAGTGCTGAACATAAAGGTGTGCACCACCACGGCCCAACCCGACTCCCCTTTTTTGAATGTATGAGCTTGCAGTGTTTCCCAGGCATTTTTAGATTATTCTGAACTATGTTAGTTCTGGGGGCAGGAGCCCAATTCAAGTAAAAATGAGGATTTATTGACTCAGGAAAGAGCATAGTATGAGTAGTCACTTAAGTTCCTGATATTCTACTTGGGTTGTAAACACACCGGGTCATGCTAAGATTTGGGCTTTATATACAGAGCTTTGATACTTCAAAATGGACTGATACCCAGGAGCTGTTAAATACAGTGTTATATTCCTTAGTGAACACCCCACCTAAGAATAGGATCACTCTCGGTATGTAAGAGAATTAATTGAGTTTCAGAGAGGTTAAGTAACTTGTCTAGGGCAACACAGATGGGAAGTGTTAGGGTCAGACCTTGGTTCCACTCTCTAAGTTCATAGTCAATGCATATATAATATATTGCCGTCATGATAGAAAATTAGGTTTTTTAATGAGTAAATTAAAGATTTTAGGGAAGCTTACAAACACCCACACACCTACCTTCTTGAGATTTTGGAACCTTTGAGTGAGTTATATAACCTCTCTTTGCTCGGTGTCTCTATCAGATCTATAGCTCTAGTAACAGGATTTAGCTTATAGAGTTGTTATTAAGATTAAATGAGTTAATAAACAAGGAGGTTAGAAGGTGCCTGGCAAATAATAAATAGTGTCCATGGCTTGTTAGAAACGATCTAAAAATAGATTGTAATGTAAGAGCCATAGAGGAAATGAGGCCACAGGGTGGTTCTGCCTCTGATGTACCCAGTTTGTTCCAGAAGGACATTGCTAATCTGGGAAGTTGGAATCCCACCTGTCAGAGGCTCTTGCTTCCTACCAGCTGCCTAGCCTTGACACTGAGGAGACGATGTCCAGCCAGTCTTCAGTGGAGCCAGAGCCAGCCAACCCAGTCGAAAGTAGCTCTGGGCACTGGTCTCTCTGTCTTGTCTTGAGTCCATATTGCACGAGTTGTGAACACAGGCGTGTACCCACTTCTTATGTATCCCCCATGTGACTGGGCGAGTGTCCCAGGATGCCTGTCGTTCTCTGTGACTTGATGGCACTGTTTTCCAGGCTGAAGCTTCCATCAGAAGGAAGTCATACCTGGCTCCTCCCCAGGGTGCTTTTGTCTTTAGTTTTGCTTGCTATTGCTGTGATGTCTCCTGACAAAAGTGACTTAAGAGAAGAAGGGATTATTTGGATTATTCTAGTCCATTTCTTTGGGGGTAGTGAAGCCATCAGATCCTTGACATACTCAGTTACATCCACAACTGAGAGCAGATAGAAAGGGAAGGCACATTTGATCTTCTCTTTATAGAGTTCAGGAACCAAACCTAGAGAATGGAGCTGCCCCTTTTAGAATTTCCATATTTGTTAACACAATCAAGACTATTTATCAGATATACCCACAAGCCAACCTGATCTAGACAGCCCATCCTTGAGACTCCCCTCCAAGGCAATTTTAGATTGTATCAAGTTGACAACTGAAGCTATCACAGATTTCTTACCACTTTGAATTCCAACCCCGCCAAACTGTGGCTGGGCCTTCCTAGTAGAAGGTCTGGGTCCTCAGAGGCAAAGGACTGGCAAGCACAGCAGCCTAGTCTCACTCACATAAGGATGGCCATCTGGCTTGTTCATGTGAGCCTCAATTAGAGAGAGTGTCTCATTCTGTACACACCCAGTCTTTCTAAAAGCTATAATCTAAAATCTCCCATCAAATGAGAAGACTGCTCTAGAGTCCACAGGTGAATTTCAGAGGGGACAGACATCACACACATACAGTGAGTGACATGGAAATTTCCTGAGTATTGTGAAATTTTCTGGGATGAAGATAAAAATACTCAAGTGGCCTATGCATGACAAATAAAAACTGAGAATCATTGTTTCAGCCCCAGGGAAGAATTTACTATGGGGAAAAAAACATCAGTGACTCTCATGGAACCACAGCATCCCCTAGAGAGACCTTAAGCAGGGATAGCCAAGCTTTTGGCTCCTCTAAGCCATACTGAGAAAAAAAAAAAAAAAGAATTAATTTGTGACAAACTGCATGCCTTGAGTTCCAAGTATACTCACACATTCACTTCTTGTGACATTTGTTGCCATTTACAATGTCCATGTTTGAGAACCATGCGATTAAATTGCAAAAAAGAAATATTAATTGCAGAAAACAAAATCTCACATCTTAAGTAGGGTCACAGTTTTTTGAGGGGCTGCATTCATAGCTATCATCAGCCACATGAGCCCACAAGCTGTAGGTTGGACAAGCAAGTGAGGATGCCTTTCTAGTGTGTCATTTTTGTGATGGCTCTCCTCTTTCAGGATGATGCTTTCTTATTGTTCTCTAAGTATTGGCTTCTCGCTCAGGTGCACTGGACTGCCTCCTGTTGGCAGCTGATTTTCAGCCTCAGAAGAGTCAGCAAAATGGTAAATGTCAATTTGTCTGCAAACGTGGACGTACTCCTTTCATCTTTGCTATGGCGCTCTGTTAACATGTAATTATCATGAGAGTTGTTGAGGTTGAATAAGAAGCTGAGGGCTGAGAATGCACAGGCCGTTCATGTTCACTTTGGCCTAGGTCCATGTTCTCTTACAGCAGGTTAATAGGTACCATATGCCAAGAATGACTTTTAGGGTTGTTGACAGTGAGGTGCTGTCTATCTGTTTTGGTTCAGAGCCCAGCTCTGATACAGGCTGGTCCTATGAGCTGTCATATCCCCAGTCTTTATCAGGAATGTGTTTAATATGGCAGACTCTATTTCAATGGGATGGGGAAGATGAACTGGGAGAATGATGGGCAGGAACGAGGACGGAGTCTCACAAAAAGCATTGAGTGCATGATAGTGACTGTGTGGCTCAGGAGCCTGAAGAGCTGAAGGATGAGACAGGAAAAGAAAAGAAGAAAGTTAGCACCAGTAATGTCCTTAACTCTTCACTGACAGGTGGCAGGAAGTGAACAGAACTGGATAGATGGGTTGATAGGTGAGCAGATGGATGGATGGGTGGGTAGTACATAGATAGGTAGATGTGTGTGTGTGTGTGTGTGTGTGTGTGTAGATGCGCAGCTGAGAAAGGAGAGGAGTGGGTAGGAGATGAGATGATTGGTGAATGAATAGGTGTATAGGTGTGGGGTTGGAGGGGGAGAGAAAGAGAGAGAAAGAGAAAGAGGGGGGGGTGAATGACTATGTAGAAGGATTGGTGAATGGATGGGTAGAAGAGAGATGGACAGATAGACAGATAGATTGCTGAACTGAGGGAAGAATTATGTGTTGGGTTTTAGACCTGTTTGGAAAGTCTGTATTTAATAAGGTCAAGCAGTTTTTCTGTCTTATAATACTTCTCAAATACGTTTGAATGCTAACAGTCATTTAGAATCTGAGAGAGAGAGAGAAAGGAAGAAGGAAGGAAACAGAAAAGGGGAGGGAAGGAGGGAGGGAAGGAGGGAGGAAGGGAGAGAGAGAGAGAGAGAGAGAGAGAGAGAGAGAGAGAGAGAGAGAGAGAGAGAGAGAGAGAGAATAAATGGTAAATTCCCAAACTTAGTTGCTTGATCATTGATCGTTTTGACAGAGAACATCCAACGGGTCTCTGCCATGCAGGGTGTTATTTTGAAGATTCCAGACCGACTCCAAGTTTCCGAGCAGAAAGTGGAGCCCAGGTGCTTCAGCATAGTGGTCAGCTGTATAAGGATGGGACAGAGCAGCTTCACTCCCAGAGCTAGAGAGTATGGCTATTTGAATCCTTCGCTGTGGCCAGCCCCTACAGGCACCTGCAGTATAGAAGGCAGGGGATATGGACAGGGCACCAGGGATTGTGCTGGGAGCAGCTGATTATTCAGTCTGTATGGAAGAGTCCTCAGGGAATATTTGTTTGCCTCAGGCAAGGTCAACTAATTCTCCAACCCAGCTGCCATTCATCCCCAGACAGGTCAGAGGTCAGTTCCTGAAGCATTGTTGATCTCAGCAGAGATGGTGGGAGGGGCTGATATTCTTAGATTTGCTCATTCAGCCAGTCAGTCTGGCTTTCAGAGGAGAATCAGGTCAAGAAGTGCTTAATGAACCAAGAGAAACTTATGTTATCTGCATGGCTAGGGGTTCAAACTTCTAACGATCATTAGCAGAGTCCTTGTGGATAGGACTACTGGAATGCTCTTTGTGTATCTTCCTAACCATTTTGGGAGATGGGGCAATACTACTAGGGAGAGTGACATGTTGTCTCAGATCCTTTGGTTTGCTCCTGTTTTAAAGGCATTATTTATTTCATGAAACTATCACGTAAACTTCTGTCATCATAATTTGTTTTTAAAGCTCTTTGCCATGTATAGAAGCTATACACATATCTTTTCTTAACGTGTGTATTTCAATTTTTCTTTGGGAGATCGAAGAAAGTAGCACATGAGTCTGAACTTGTAAGTGCACTTTATTAACCAATTAGCAGGAGGACTTTGGGATCATTTAGTGGGCCAAACCAGTTGCTGCTCATTCTGCTTTCATTATGACAACAACCATCAGGCAGGGGCAGTTCTCCAGACAAATACTTTAAAATTTCGTTCCTGTTTAAACCATAGCCTAAGGCTGGGGAGTTGTCTCAGTCAATAAAATGCTTGTTTCATAGGCATGGGGACCTGAATTTGAGTTCGTAGAACCCACATAAGAAACTGTGCATTATGGTACACATTTGTAATTCTAGAGTTGGCGAGAAGGGAGACATAGACAGGGGCAGGTGTATTTGTGGAACTCACAAGCTACCTAGCCTGGCCAACCTGATGAAGGTCTAGGCCACACTGAATGAGAAACACTGCCTTAAACAAAAGCCAAATGTACCAAAGGCTGAGCACTCAAGGATTTCCTCAGATGTCCATACATCTGTCATGGAGCACACACACAATTCACGTGTGCACATTTGTGGACACGTACAAGCACACACATACTACATCCTCCACCACTCTGTAAGTTAGAATTTCTATCATATTCTCATGTGATGGATGCTCCAAGGGACAGAGACTTTGAATGATATCGAGTATAGTGTGTCCCATGAGGTGATCTAGAATAATGAGGAATGCTAGGTAGTGAAGGAATAGACACCAAGGCACCAAGGATAGTTACCGTGGTGTGTCTTAAAAGTGCTTATTGATCTTACAGAGGACCTGGGTTCAGTTCCCAGCACCCACATCAGTCTATGCACAACCTTCTATATCTCCACTTCTAGGATGTCCAATTCCCTCTGACCTTCGTGGGTACCTGCATGCATGTGATGAAGATAACTTCCTGTAGGTACAAAAAGACAAATATGTACATAAAATAATAAAATAGCTAACACTCATAATGTACTTGGCATCAGTGATCCTTTCCTTGAATGAACTCACTCATGCATTTAAATGGAAAAGTATCCATCACAGGGGCTTAGGATGCGGCCTCCCTCCTTGGATGTAGCCGCCGTGGTCCTCCAGTGATGATTCTATTGTAATGGGGAGAGTTGCAACCAGAGAAAGTGCTGTTTGCTGGCCCAGTGTGTGTTGCCCATGGTCTGTGGAGGCTTTTCTATGAAGGGCTTCCTTCCATAGTATTCTATTTGAAGTTGCTATGATTCAGGTGTTGCATTATATAATATCCTGGAGCCCATCTCCTCCTTTCTTAGAATTGCCTCATCAATCTTTAGATCGTTGGAACTCAAGAATTTAACTATTACATAATAAGTCAAGGAATTTGATGTTGAGGTCTACGCAATATTCAGCTTTTCCAAGCAGCCTTTCTACCATCACTGGGCGGAACTAAAACAACGTCTGGTGGCGGTGAATCACATTTATCTCTTTTGGTTCCAGCTGCTCTCTGAGTGTGGTCTTTCTCGACGAGCTGGCAGATAGAAATAGCTGCTCCTTGATAATCGACAGGGCATATAGCCACAGGGAAAACCAAACCCTGGAAGAGAAAGCCGGAAAGGCCAAATGTAGCTTCCCTGAATGGAAATTCCAGCCATATGTTTCCTGCCCTAAGACAAATCAACTAAGATGTTTTGGGATCTCAGCTGAATAGATTATAAAGCTAGGAAACAGGGATACTATCTAGAATATCTGATTAAAAAAATAGGCAAACTTTCCACATTGTGACAGAATATTGCCATTTACAAGGTTTGTGCTAGAGAACTATGCCATCAAGTTGAAAAAGAAACCGTTTGGCTAAGAGTGTGAATCAGTTGATAATGTGATTACTCATCATGCACAAAGCCCCAGGTTCAATCCCTTGAACCAAGTATACTGTGGGTGATAATATGTGCCTATAATCCTATCACTTGGAAGGTAGAGGCAGAAAGATCAGGAGTTCAAAGCCACCCTCAGATACATGGTGATTTTGAGGTCAGCCTGTGTTCTGTGAGACCCTGTTTCAACAAAAAGAACAGAAAGCTTAGTGTTTTACAAATCTGCATGGTTTTGTGTTGAGCCAGATTCAATGCTCTCCTGAGTCACAGGATGGACAGGTCTGCTTGCACGCAGCTGCTTCCTGAGCGGCTGGCGCATCTTTGAAAGAGAGTACGTGAAGCCTAAGCAGCTGAGTGCTGGGAGTTTGCCGACAGAGGTCTCCAGGCCACCATTGCAGGGACGTTCAGGCCACAGATCTGCCGTGAGAACCACACATGAGAAGATACCCTGCAGAGACATCTTAAAGGCACTCCAAAGAAGGAGACAAAGATCAAGTTAGTACTTCCGAGCACACTGCAAGTGCCAGGGACACCCACATCCCACACGTCATTCCACTGCCTCAGCACACCTGTGGAAGGGTCTAGGCACCCAGTGTTACTGCTGTAGAGATGAAGGTTTCAGAGTACATCATACTGGAAGAGATGATGGCAGAGCCAACCTTTGATACCCGCCCTGCAGCTTTAAAACTCCCATTTTATCTAACTAAACTCCCGTTTAGCCATGATGTCCCTGAGTCCATTGAGATGATTTTGGAGCTACAGATAGATCTTTATTTCCTGAGAGACAGCCTCTCCATTTTGCTTACATGTATTCAGGAAATTTTCCGGCAAAATATTATAGGATATTGTATATATCTGATCACTAATTTGCCTTCTTTCTTTTTTTCTTTTTCTTTTTTTCTTTCTTTTTTTTTTTTTTTGAGATGGATTTCTTATATCCCATTCTGACCAAAGATGTCCTTAAGCTTGTCTCTAAGTAGAAGTAGAGAACCTCTTGTCTCTACTTCTTGAACATTAGAATTACAGGCATACACCACCACAGCTGGTTTTGGTGGTGCTAGGGATAAAACTCAGGGCTTTGTATAGAGTAGGCAGGATCTCTAACCACTGAGCCATAACCTAAGGCCTATCTAATCACCATTTTAGTTCAATCACATACCACCCCTCCCTAATCACCCAACGAGTCATAATCCAATGTGACAACATTTGTTACTAGGTGTAACACTAAAATAATTCCAAAGGATGAAGGTCAATGCTTTCTGCACGTGGCGATAGAGGATGCTTTGCAGACAATGTGACCTTCTGTGTAGGCCAGCAAAGTTAACCATGAAAGAAGGAAAGGAGGAAGAGTTGGAAAAGGAGGGTTTTTGTTTTGTTTTTTTTTTTGGTCAGCAACTTCGAAAGGAAATTTGAAACATGGAAGTGTTCATAAAGGTAATTCGCTGGTGCGGGTTGCATACAAAAGAAGGAAAAGAAAAGGAAAGGGAAGGGAAGGAAGAACAAAAGAAAGAGAAGAGGAAAAAGAGAAAAAAAGTGCTTTATCTGGTGGACATTGAAAGTTGAGTATGGCCAGGTTCAAAAACACTATCACCACCAACTCTAACTTCTCTAAGAGGTCATCTGTTCCCCAGCCTTGCTCGGAAAGGAAGGCTGTAATTCAGTCGTTTGTGAAAGTCCATGTGGTGACACACACATGCTCAGTCTCTAAAAGCTAAAAAAGCAGTTAACACACACTATGATCGTTGTTCAGCAACAAAGGAGAACTGATCTTTGTACCGTTTATTTTGGGTGGATAATCCATGGTGCCTGAGTCTCAGCTTCTTTGCGGGAATCTGGCAAGAGATGCTGGGAAGGCTCATGTAGGCATATCTTCCTTCCCTTAGGAAAGATACTGCTCCTTCCAAGGTCTGAGTCGTGGCTCAGACAACGAAGTGGACCTCATTCTGTCTAAGTCTCCTAGACTCTCGAAAGCACCGAATGCCTACACTTACTCACACACTCCAATTTCAAATATTAGCTCTTTCACAGTGTTGAGATGTCATCCTCATCTTTTCTCTGGGCTAGATTTAGTCTCTTAGGGGATATCTACTGGACACCACAATCCTTGGGACATGAATGGCCTGACCTCCTCCAGCTGACACTGTGTCTTGCCTCTGCCTCTGCTTCTCTCTCTCTCTCTCTCTCTCTCTCTTTCTTTCTTAGACAGGTGCTTTCACTATCTCTCCTCCCTCCCTTTCCTCCCCCTCTCCCTGGCCTTGAAATTATAATCTTCCCATTATCAGCTTCCAGATTTCTACAATTACAGGTGGGCATCACCATGCCTTGCCCATTTGACACTTTTAGGTGGTTGAAAGAGTTTAAGGGAGAAAAATATTCCATGCTCCAGGAAAACCCAAGGATGTATAAGTTTCAATGCTTAATAAAGTCGTATGAAACCAGGCCACAGTCATTCATTTGTCCCTGGGTGCTTTTGTGCCCTCCAGGAGCCAGGTATTGAATGTTTGTAAATCAGGGAAGAGGGCATTCACCAGAGACATTTGTCACATATATACTCATACTTATTTAATATCTAGGGAGACCCAGGACAGTCAACACTATGTGGCCCTTCATTTTGAATACAAGACATCTGGAGGAGTTGGCTGTGCTTTCAGCCACTGTTAGCAACATCTCTTTTTCTGGACTTTATTATTTCATTGTCTGTTTTATGATTATAAGTTTGCAAATTTTATCATTAGCTTAATATCGCATGTTGGATACATAACCTCATGAAGTGTCTGTGTCAAGCTCTGGAGAGTACAGAGCTACACAAAATGTCGCACACCTTCTAGTAAATGAACCAAGAGAAAATAGCTTATTAATATAAGATGTACTTTGGGAAAATTAAGCAGTTGTTAGGAAAACAGAGGTTTCCTATAATTCACTTAATAGTGGTCATTCATTCACATTTTTGTTATTGGTTTAGAATACTGCAGGGATTACAACCATACCAGAATAATATGTAGGTGGAAAGTCAGAATCAGAGACAATGGGGGTCAAGGTGGTCAGTACTGGCCGAGGTTGGGATAGACAAGAATCTCCATGTGCAACCTGTGAAGGCTGGCAGGTGGGTAGTGTTCCATGCTAACTTTTAGCATCTCATTTGATGCTAATTTTCCTAGCAAGCAAAGTAAAAATAATTCCTCACCAAAAATTTTGTCCTTAGCTTTAGAGAGATGAAAGAAGATAGACAGAGACAGCAAACATTTTATAACACAGTTTTCTTAAAAAGAAGAAAGAAAATACCATATGTGTATCATCTATAGCTATATGTCAATCTGTCCCTTATATGACACATTGCCATTTCAACGTAACTTGAACCAGCAGGTTCTTCAATAAAACTGTGTGCATATACATGAATAATTCATATGATAATCCATATATCTGTTTATTAATTTATTTTTATTTTATTTTATGTGTAGTGTTTACCTGCATGTATGTGTGCCGTGTATATGTTTGGTGTTCATAAAGACCAAAAGAATTGGAATTGGTGATTATTGTGAGCCACTGTGTGGGTGCTAGTGATATACTCTGGGTCCTCTGTAACAACAAGTGCTCTGGCCGGGCGATGGTGGCACATGATTTAATCCCAGCACTTGGGAGGCAGAGGCAGGCGGATTTCTGAGTTTGAGGCCAGTCTGGTCTACAAAGTGAGTTCCAGGACAGCCAGGATTATATACAGAGAAACCCTATCTCCAATAAACCAAAACAGAGAGAGAGAGAGAGCGAGAGAGAGAGAGAGAGAGAGAGAGAGAGAGAGAGAGAGAGAGAGAGAGAGAGAGAGGAGAACAAGTGCTCTGAACTGCTGAGCCATCTCTCCAGCCCCAATTTTGCTGATCTGCCTGTCACATTTATACAATCCCCCAATTTCCAAAGCCCCTGCAGAAGTTTGCCCTCAGACTCTTCTACACCTGTGTAATCAAGATGTAAATATGTCAGTTTATACACTCAACAAGTAAGTTGTGTGTCCTGCCTCTGACACTACAGCTTTTGCACTTTATAATATCAGAGAGACAAAATTCAGCCCAGGACCTTCCCTCAGCACTGAGGAGTGTCTCTATGTCATGAATGTCAACAGGAAGCAAACTAGAAAACACACTGGTCTCGTGGTGATGTGTCTGTCCTTCCTGCTAACTTCTCAGAAATATGGTTTTGAAAGTCATAGTCAGAAGCTAAAGTTAGAAACGGTATCGGGCGCTTGTATAAGATGGGTCAGTGTGCAGCTGTTCGAGGGGCTTTCGGGATTGCACAACATGGCCAGTCCAATGCATGTGAATCAATTACAGAGAACCTTGTCAAGATGGCCAAACCTCCAGCCTTAAATAATTGAATTCTCTGCCAAACCCTGTCTGCTGTCGTTATCTAGAAATGTAATTATGTAGCTAAATCAAGCAACTAAAATTAGTGTAGTGTAAAAACACCTTGGCTATCTGAAAGTGGACGAATTGACATTGGACTTAGAGAAAGCCAATAGTTGTGTATGTGTGGTAGTGTTTGGAGTTCTTGCTGATCATCATTTTGACAAAATCTATATTGTGCATCCTATTTGGAGAGAAAAGTGGTTTGTGGCAAGAGTGTGTCTGATTTGAAGGTGACATTGTGTGTGTGTGTGTGTGTGTGTGTGCCTGTATGTGTCCAGAAGTCAATGTCTGGTAACTTCTAATATCCCTTCCTTTCTTGTTTTTGTTGTTGTTGTTGTTGTTGTCTTTGTTTTTGTTTTTGAGACCATGTCTCTCATTGCATACGTATTTCACAGATTCAGCAAAACTAGTTGGCTCTGAGCCCCAGGGATCCTCCTGCCTATGCCTCATGAGTGTTATCATTGTAGGCTGGCCCTACCATGCTTATCACATAGGTTTTGGGTGTCTGAACCCAGGCCTTTCTGCTTACTCATTATTTAACCAGTTGAGCTATCTTCCAGGCCCTATGAAGGTCACCCCCAATTGTCTTCAGACCTTACTTCATGACAGCTTCATATTACTAGTTTCAAAGTTGTGTAGTACTAATTATGCCCTCATATTTCCTGGTATGAGAAGTGGGAATATGACAGTTTATCATCATCTGAGCCCTCACATCTGAAGTCAAAGATGGGTGAATACTAACTGCGAAGGTTAGAGCAGAAACCATGGCAAGTAGCTACCTCTACTGCACACTGTATGGAGGTGATGCACACTGTATGGAGGTGATGCACACTGTATGGAGGTGATGCACACTGTATGGAGGTGATGCACACTGTATGGAGGTGATGCACACTGTATGGAGGTGATGCACACTGTATGGAGGTGATGCACACTGTATGGAGGTGATGCACACTGTATGGAGGTGATGAGATACCAGGTTACCGTTACATGCCCAGATGGTTCTGGAGTCTAGGAGGCAAATGAAGTAGTTCAAGAGTGTATAGCTAGGAAAGGAACAGCCCAGCCACCATGGTTCCACGCCATGGAATCCCATGGGAACTGAGCTTTCCAAGTCCCTGCTTTGCATTCTTCTCAATGCCTTTCATTTCGGGGGGGGGGGAGTGGGGGTGTCATCTTTGTTTACTATATTGCAAATTCTTATATCACAGCTGGAAGATACACATACCAGCCATATAAAATCCCTTCACAGATGAAACACAGCACCAGCAAGTCTGCACCTACTCTGTGGCACATTTCTAGATCGCATCTCACAGTGCAATGCCAGCTAGACAATTTACCTAGTAATTGTGTGTGTGTGTTGGGGAGGGGGGGTTAAACTCAACACTGCCTCCTACTAGCTGCAAAGTGGCTGCCTAGTGTGAGTCTGGATTCCTGTTGGGTACCACTTTGCTTCCTGGGTCTGGGAATTAGCCCCTGCATCAGAGATGTGGAAGAATGGAGCTCAATGACCCACAAAGCTAATTTACTCAGATTTCAGCTATTATTTTGTTACTCATGAATTGCCTTTTCAAACTGAAATTGGGTGAAGAAGGGGTGGAAAGTGAGTCCAATGTTTTGAGACAGTTTCATACTGTCTACCACATACTGAGTATTCGTAGATAATTTTTGATCAGCTGCCCACATGAACCTGCTAGGTTTGAGTGGTTTTGTTGTTGTTGTTGTTGTTATGGTTGTTGTTGTTCTTATTTGTTTGTTTGGTTTTGTTTTTGTTCATAACTGTGGGGGAATGGGTATAGGTGTGAAAATGTATGTGCTGTGTTCAAAGGGTGACCTCCAGGTATCTTTCTTTATTGCTTTTTACTTACACTTTGAGAGAGGATCTTCCACTAACTTTCTGTTTGGCTATGCTGGCTCAACAGTTGAGACCCTGCATTCTCCTGTCTTTGTTTTCCCAGTGCTAGGAATATAGATGTGTGACACATTGCCTGATTTCTTACATAGGCACTGGAGATCCAAATTCCACTCCTCAGGCTTATAGGCATTATACAAACTCACATAACAATCAGTTGCAATTTAGAACTTAAGTCTAGGCTCTGGTGATGATTTTTACGTGGCTAAAGATTTAAGTTCTTTAAGTTACAATTGATTGTCATGTAAGCTTACATATTTCCATTACTTATTCTCTCTAAAATTCTCATGCAGACCCAGCCCCTTGCAATTTGGCCCAGTTCCTCAGGACAAATGCCTTCTCTTTTCGCCTGATTCCCTGTCACTCCATCTCCCTTGGTCTGAGAACTAAATTAATGAAGAGTATTTGGTTAGTCATGTTGGGCGAGCTGCTCCCAAAATAGCTCCTTCCATTTTGGTAGCTCCGACCCTGCAGCTGCCGCGTCCCTTCCTTGTCTGGGAAGAAAACTTTCACATTAAGAGTTGCTGATGCAGGGGTTTCTTTCCTTTCCCCTCTCCGCTGCCTGTGGATGAGCACTTGGCTCCTGACAGAAGTGATTTGGCTCTCGGCTTTGTAGTTGAGAAGAAGTTGGGTCTATAGATTTCTTTCCCCCTCTAACTCTCTATTGATGTGTTCAGCCTTGGAGGGAATAAAGCCTCCATTTAAAGCATGTTGGCGTCGCAAGGAGTCCTTCTGCATTCTTATGGCGTGCCCATGATTGTGCCTGCTGCCCCCTACTTCCCGGGACTGATGCAGGTAATTCATGGCTTTTGCCAGCAAGCAACTTAACTCCAGAATGCTCTAAGTAATAATTGGAATTTTTATGGTTGAGAAAGCAAACACTTTTAATACAGGAAGAGAAAAAAAAGCCCTCGTGTAGTCAAAGGAAAGACAGTAGGAAATCAAAAAGATGGATCACCTTAATCTGGCTATTGACATCTCTCATGGATGAATAAATGGTGTAGTTGAGCTGTATTTGCTTGTATTGATCTGGGTGCTGTTTAACATTCATGCCTTTGCTTCGGGAGGTTGACCAGGGGGCAAAAGATTTGCTCTCTTCCCTAGCTTTCTGAGGGACTGGGTCTCCCAGAGCAGATCATGAGGCTCAGTAACTTATCATGATATGGCTTGCTTAAAGGCTTTAACCCCGGAAACAGAAGGGCAGGAAATACAGAGTGCTGCGGAGGACACCCCACACAGGTTGTTTGTTTGCAGAGAAGCTCCCCCTTGCAAATCTGAGAGGCGACCCACAAACAAGAGGGTACACTGAGAATGGTTTCCTTCGCAAGTTCCGAGGTTATTCTGGAAATTCGATGCCAACTGTTTGTATTCTCGGCAGCTGGGGAGAAGTTAGGATGCCTGTTGTTTTGACTGCTAAGGCTATTATTCTGTGTACTGAGAGGTTTGTGTGCTAGCGAGAAATTGGACCTGTTTCTTTGCCTTATTGTACCTTCTTGCTGTCACTCAAACCCATTGCTTCTGGGTGTACGCCTGCAGTTCTCTGGAAAGCCAACATCCACTTGTGATAGAAGTGGGTCATTGTAGGAAGCAAGTGGCTATTTGTTGCTGTTCTTTAGAAATAAGTAACCCTGGGTAATAAATCCTAAATCTCCTGCCTATGGGAAAGGAAAATTAAATATATGCAGTACAACACTTTAGCTTTTTTCCCTGTAGCCCCACCCCCACCCAGCCCACTCTGAGAGTTCTACAAAACTCTAATTCATTAATGACGACTTCTGTGGAGGGTCGAACAAATATTCTTTTTGTTCTTTGACTGTGACTGGGACCTTCTATTAACTGTCAGAAGCTGGGTGGTGGAATGCACCCAGCTGTCAATCCAGATAGCACCAGAACTGCCAATTACCCTAGATGTATGGATACTATTGCTACACTTCTATGTTATAGGTAAATAGACCAGCAGAGAATGGTCCTGGCACCAAGGAAGGGAACTTGTGGCCAGATGGTGACATGAAACTTAGGACTTGAAGGTGAAGCAGAGTAACAGTGCTTTTGGCTTCTGTTGGAAATTTGGGGTGAAGGTCAAAGGCTGGAGTTTTGTCGGCCCCTGTGCTGCCCTATCCGATAAATAATTACAAGCAAATCGCTCATTTCAGTCCGTGCTGATTGATGCTGAAATTGCTTTTGAAAGTTCTCATAAGTTCCTGTTATAGATTAAGTGCTGGTGCAGGAGAATAACGGCACCCACAGAAATGGGTGAATGTAATCAGGTTTAATGGACTCGAGAGCTTGTTGGGAATTAAATAACTATCGATTTGCTGGGATGTTTCTGTCATTACAAAATGCCACTCTGAACGTATTACCCCAATGATAGATGAGAAGACGCCAGAGCCAACTGCAAAGCTGGGAAGGCACTATTTCTTCCTCTTTGGCAGAATGTTCAAGAAACATAACTGGTTAGTTTGGAATGGAGCAAGTTATTTTACTTGCAAATGTTAACCTGATCCATTCCCATTTGTTTTCCAAAAGGAAACTTCTGAACTAGTGACCTACAAGTCCTTCTGTGTGTGTCAGTGAGGAGCCTCCGATGAGCTACTGGGACCCACTCCACCCTTCCCCTCTCCTCCACATAGAGCACACTGCAAGGCTGAGCACATGAAGGTGCTAGCCTTCTTGCTGCTTTGTGGAGGCTTAAAGAAACTAAACCCCCTCCCATTGCAGTTCTGTTCTTAAGGAAAGGATGTGGTATGATAGAACGGGTAGGACATTCTAGTGCCTCTTTACCTTTCAGCTTTCACTTCCTGTCCTAGCTACCTTGGCCCTTAGCCTTGAGGAGTTTCACCCCGAGTCAAGAATAAAGGCCCTTTTGCCAGGATTCAGATTTCTTTAGCAACTTAGTGATGCCAGCAAGACAAGGAAATGGAGAGGACTGTGGACCCATCTTTGCTAGGATTCCTTGTGCCTGGATAGTTGGTAACAGCATGAATGGCTATGTGCAAGGGCCACTGGCGAGCTGCTTGAGATACAGTTCACAATTTCACAGTCGCTCTAAACTCAACAGCCAACAGTTCTGTGGCCAAAGATATTCCTTTTTGAATTGCTGCCTGAGACACTTGAAATTCAGGCCAGTGTGGCTTAAATTTTCTGCAGTTAAAGAAAAAATAATTTGCATTTTTTAAGTTTTAAGAGTGTACCTGACTCATGCTACAGTCAGTACCTACAGATGTGTCCTTACATGTCTAGTGAGATCCCTCTCATGGCCTCTTCTTTAAAGTCAGTCCCATAGTTAACATGGGATTTCCATTCCTACTTTCTGTTTCTCTGAAAAGCCAGTGTCAACTATATCGTACCCAGGGCACCCTTTATTTTATGTCTAAACTTATGAAGTAAACAGAGAAATAAGACAAGTATTTTGTTTGTTTTGCTTTGCTTTGCTTTCCTCTATCGTGCTAAGCCAGGTAGAATGGTTTCACAGGTAGTAAGAGGTCAAGAGGAAGCAGGGAAAATGATGATACTGAGCACACCGGGCAGACCACGACCTTTCACCTTAGTACAGAGCCCATTCTTGATGTCTTTGAATGAAGAGCCCAGGCATCATCCTTGGGACCTCTCTTTAGAGGTCCTTGGGCATTCCAAGTATCATCTTGGTTCACCACAGGGGTTGACTGAGCTGCTATTATTATAAGAAGTCAAGTCCATTGTCAAAGTCATTCTTGATTCCAGATGCTAGCAACAGGATTGACTTAAGCCATGGACCATGCTCACACAATGACAAATGATGAAATCAGAACAGTGGCTTCATAACCCATTTGTGGGTTTGTTTAGCATTCAAATACAGTGTTTCTCAGCTTTATGGAACAAACATAGATCTATAGCGCTGATGTACATATCTGTCTGCACATATGACTAAAGCAGCCTTCCTCCTATACAGAGTGAC
This sequence comes from Mus caroli, assembly GCF_978045245.1. Classification (NCBI taxonomy): domain Eukaryota; kingdom Metazoa; phylum Chordata; class Mammalia; order Rodentia; family Muridae; genus Mus; species Mus caroli. Next base: position 3,629,343 of record NW_028227272.1, read on the forward strand.
TCTGCTGAAGTCCTTGTAGGCCTCAAAGATGATGGCTTCTGAATGGCATCATTTGCAGGAAGATGGATAGAACTGGAGATTAGCAGACTAAACAAGATACAGCAGAAAATCAGAAAGACAGATAGGCTTTCTCTCCTTTGTTCTCTCCTAGATTATATGTATATGTGTGTATATGTATGCATAAAGTGATATATGCATACTGAATGAAAAAAAACAGAAAAAAAAGGAAGAGCATGTCTGTTCCTAGGTAAAGTGAAGGGGAAAGTTTATTATAGATAAAAGGCAGAAAATAGCCAGAGGCAAAGGCATCTGGAAGAGTCCAGAGTGGACATAGCCGTGGAGGATGGGGGAGGGCGTGGAGGAAGAGTGGAAACAGGTGTAGCCAAGAGAGCAAAAGGTGGGTGACCAGAAAGCTGGGTTGTATTGGGAAGAGCTTCTGCAGGAGGGCAGCCCACCCAGCACCAGGGCTGGAGAATTTGGGGAAGAGGATAGGGTATGCCAGCCATACCTTGTAACAGGTAGGAAAGGGACTGTGGGATGATGGGAGAACCTAGTGGCCAGGTTTCCTTTGATATGTTAAATAGGCACCTCAGCCATTTGTCCCAGGGTTTGAGGTTAAACACATACAAGTACACACAGCATATGGCATAGATGTAGTAATGAGGCCACTACAAAAGGGATTAGTGCTATCAGGATTGGAAGGGAGGAGAGAATGGATAGGTATCATCACACTACATCACATACGTGACTGAAGGTGCTTGAAGCCCATCCATGTATCCGATGGATGTATGCTGACACACAATATTAGTTATCTGTTATGCAGAAAAGCAACCAACACATTCTTTTTTTTTTTTTTTTTTTTTTTGAGAAAGGGTTTCTCTGTGTAGCCCTGGTTGTCCAGGAACTCACTCTGTAGACCAGGCTGGCCTCGAACTCAGAAATCCGCCCGCCTCTGCCTCCCAAGTGCTGGGATTAAAGGCGGGCGCCACCATGCCCAGGCTCCAACACATTCTTTAAAGAAACTATGGTACCATAGAAACTAAGATTTTTCTTCTTGAGTTCTTAGTCTTGTTAATAAAAGAATTTGTAAGGAGACTCAGAAGGAATGTCCAGGACAGTGTTGAGCAAAGTTTGAAAGAAAAACAACAGGGCAGGTAAGCTGTGAATCTGGGCAGCTGCTGGCTGGAAAGAGATGCAGAGGGGGGAAAAAAAGCCCACTTTGGCATGTTCAGAAATGGGAACAGCAAGCAACTGCCTGATGCCGGGTCTGGTGGAGTGGAGCAGCAGAAGGTGGGACCTTCAGAGAATCTGTGAAGAAGCCCAGCTTGCTACGGAAAAGCTTGCTTAGGCTTTGGCCAGTTGTCCAAAGAAAAGGTGGAAAGAACGTGACTCATTTCTGAGTATCTGATACAATCTGGGAGGGGTCAGCACATTAGCTTATTAAAGAATACTTAGCTGCTCATTCTTAAATTCACTTTCTGTTGGTGGGGTGTGCTCCTGGTCCTTTCATTGACAGGCCTTCTTGGCTTGAGTTTTAAAAACAGGATGAAGATAGAACATCAAGCTTTGGGTCCCCGGGTCTACACCAAAACTTAGAAATTTAGTTTCTTTGTGCCTCAGAGGAAGTAACTGTTCTTTAAGGGCCTCAAGTAATCCTATGGACTTCCAGCTTTTCATATGGTGATTTAAATTCCTAGGAGGGCTTCCATTTGTAGAGTTACCTGAGTGAGCAACAGGAAAAGAGAGTTCTATCTGCAATGGCCTCCCAGGCTGTGACTATCTGTCTGGCTACCAAGCAAAGGAACAGATTACTGAGCAATTCCTGCTGAGTTATGCACTACAAGGAAAGACTCTAGCCTAGAGAAAAAGTAGTGAACAGTCTTAGGAGTCTTCTCAGGTGTCCATTCACCTACCGATCCTCATAAGCCCACTTTTGTCAAGCCCTAGGAGGGGCACCTAGAAGGCAAAATGACATCACCACATCATTCACAGCCTAGAGGAAGAAACAATAGATCATTTCTAAGCTATAAAGACAGCAGAAGGAAGCAAGTGTGTTCAGAGCTAATGTCTTAGGTACAGCAGTAATTTAACTTTTTAATGAGTAGTATTTGTTCATCAACCAATACCTACAATTTTCAATTCCAAAAAATTCTGATACCAAAAACTTTAAGGCCTGAGACCAAATCTCACACAGGAATAAGACTTGACCAGAAATGGCTAACAAGCAACTATTTATACACTATTCCAGTCAGCATGAATATTCATGTCCCTTGCAGGGGGAATGTTTATGCATTTGGTGTTGGTATCTGGGTGTTGCCCCAGACTCTTCTGAAGGTTTTACATAATCACTGTTTTCGGTGGAATACCTTTCTGGAAACAAAACAGCACAAAACAAAAATGCAAATTATGAATTACAGCTGACTCCAGGGTTCTCCGTTTGGGAACCACTGCCTTTTATTAACTCATTTTTGCATATGGAGAATGTGGACACAGAAAGAGGGAATAAGATTACGAGGTCCCAAAGAATACCAGTGGTGGAGTCCAGATTTAGACTGGGGTTTGCTGAGTGAGCACCTTCTCTTTTACTGGGAGATCCAGCAATAAGCAGAAACAAGCGTTGGGAGCAGAGAGAGGGAGGAGCCCATGCCTGTTAAGTGGCCAGTTACCAACTGGAGCTGCATAAACACCAGTTGGCACTCTCCAGAGTATTTGTCACGCTGAGAGAGCCTCCTTGGTATTTTTGCCATCTTACTTGCTCAGTGAAATGTGATGGCGTTCCAATTCCAAAAGGGCAAGATGTAAGCCAAAGGAGCTGGGGGAGCCTCAGAAACAAGTCTTCCACACCCTGAACTTGTCCCTGGAGGAATGAGCTCCTGTGGATCTAGAACAGTGGTTCTCAACCTTCCTAAAGCTGCAACTCTTTTAGTGCTGTGATGACCCCCAACCATAACATTATTTTCATTGCTACTTCATAATTGCAATGTTGCTACCTTTATGAATCTTAATGTATATAAGTGTCTTTTTCAATGGTCTTGGAGGACCCCTGTGAAAAGGTTGTTTAACCCCCTAAGGGTTGCAAACCACAGGTTGAGAACCATTGATCTAGATGGTAAATGTCCATCTGTGGAGTGTCTTTCACTCCTCAACATTCTTTACCAATGAGATAGTAGTGTCCCCAAAGGCCAAGTGTCTTCTTACACTTCCACTCACCATAGCTGCAGGTGGCGAAATCTGCTGAGTCATGTCTCTCTGCTGTACCCACCAACCCTAGTTTCTGTGTATTTTGAAGCAACCTCCTTGTGTTGGAGGAGTGCTTAACAAGAATTCTGCATCCTTTGTGTAGAACTACTAGAAAATAGTGAAGTGCTGATTTTTCACCACAGTCAGAGGAGAGCCTACCCTCTAGAGATGGAAAGAAATGGGCGGAGATCCTGAAAGACATTTACATTTGTTTCTGATTGGACTTGGAAACAACTCTGCTAATTTAGTGGCTGCCATAGCCGGTTTCCATTCTCAGTAGCATTTCTGCCCTCATGATGTGCTCTACCTGTTTAGGGAGTCTGCTGATAGGGAAAGACATGAGAACGGACACCTGATATAAATGCTGGCGGTGCCATTTACTTTGTGGCCACTCCATCTTAGTCACTAAGTGACTTTTCTGTACTGCCAATGAGGCCATGTCAACAGTGAACTAAATTAAACAGTAAGAGAGGTGGCAAGGAGAATTTAGAGTCAAGCAGGGTCCAGGTTGACAAATTAGCTTTGGCATAAACTAAGCCTGTGGCCCTGGGCTTGTCAGTTAACCTCAACATGCCTCAGTTTTTCTCAGCTGCTGCATCAAACCTGGAAGAGCTAACTTTCGAAGTTCTCTTGTGTGTTTGATATAGTCATTTGGCAATTATGTGTTGATTATCTGTAATGAGCAGGACCAAGAATTAGGAATGGGTGATGAGGACACATAGAAGAGCTATAAGGAGTATACATTATATGGAAAGGATTGTACTTTATCCATATCTGATTGTGTATATCTATATCTATATCATCTATATCTATATGTATCTATGTATCTATGTATCTATGTATCTATGTATCTATGTATCTATGTATGTATGTATCTATCTATCTATCTGTCTGTGTACATCATTCCATCATTCCAAGGCACTTGCAGATGCTAGTGGTGTACCATGCCCCGTTTCGTAGAAATATGCTTTTTAAACATTAAATTATATTTTGTATTCTAAGAAGAGAAAGGAACAGTGTATGTACTGAATGAGTACTCTTTTCTATGTAAGGAACAGAAATAGAAGTCTTACTGGTTTCAGAGAATGGTTTCTGGTCTTGTAAACTTCAGGCCCAGTTGGATCCAGGAGCTCAGATAACAGGAAAATAGTCTCTCTCCTGTCCACACAAGTTGCCTCTCCTCTGTATTCCTTAATATGAAGATACTGAGGTGAACTGTAGACGCATCTGTCTTCAGGGGTCACAGGGAGGGCCACCTTATGTGTAACAAAGTTGGACATTAAATATAAAAGCATGTCATTGCCACATGGTGACGAAGTTGATAGGCAACATGTTTAAACCTACATCCTACCTCATATAACAGGGTTTCTTCTCTGACTGTCCCATCAGAAAGTCCAGGGTTCAGCATCCCTGAATGATGCTCAAGTCTGACTTGCCCACACCTGAGCTGAGGGAACTGGGAATAGAGGACCAGTTAGGGAACTATTAAAATAGCCAGTGCTAGATGGGTAAAGCCCAAATTCTCTTGACCAATGAGAATAATAGTGAAAGCTCTTACCCTTGAGCATGCCTTTCTCTCTTCATAGGACATACTCTATGCCCCAGGATGAAGAAGAGGTCAGATCATAATCTGGAGACTAAGTAGCCCATACTCATGGGGAACTTGTTCCATCTTTCTAGCCCATCAGCTTCTCTGTCAATGGCCAGATACAGCTGCTTTACCCAGCCTCTTCCCCCCTCGACTGATGAAAGTATATCTGGGGCCACTTCTACTTTTTCATAGATGAGAGCCTCACCATCTAGGGACGTCAGAAAAGCCTGTGATATCCACCATCATAGTAACTGAGCCAAAATGGGCATCTTAGAACATACATACAACTCTTACTATTTATATTAACCATGCATAAACCGATATATACTATTTGCACAAAGATGTGTGTGTGTGTATGTACTATATTAAGGCATAAATAATATGCTGTATATGTATATGCACATGTGCCTGTGTAGGCTAGAGGTCAACTTCAGGTGTCTCACTCGATCAATCTCCATCATGTCTTTTTTGACACGGGGTCTCTCATTGAACCTGGAGCTCATTAATTCAACTAAGCCGCTAACCAATGAGCTTCATGGTTTTACCTTTCACCATAACTCCACCTCAATGCTGGTGCTATAGCTGTGCATCATTTTGCCAGATTTCATGTGGGTGTTAGGAATCTAAATTTGATCTTCATACTTACACAACAGACTGTTTATTAACAGAGCTACCTTTCCGTCCCCTATATGTGACATTCTCAACTATACATCCCATTCCATTTCTAACAAAAGAAGGAAATCTCTAATGTCAGGAAGCAAAACAAAACATTTTAGTGATAGGCTCTGAAATACTGTGGATCTTCCATCATTCCAAGGCACTTGCAGATGCTAGTGGCGTACCATGCCCTGATTCGTAGAAGTCTGCTTTTTAAAAATTAAATTATTAAAGGAACTCTGTCAATCTTTGTGATTAATATCTGTCCTATAAAAGGTATGTGTTTCTGCAGCAGCCATCTGTCATGTGGATCTTTCAAAGGCATGCTATATAAGCAAGTATGCTTGTTATATGTTGACGCAGTCCAGGGAAAGCTAGGAGACCTGTGGATTTTACTTTCTAGTTGATGCTTTGGGTACATTGATCTGAGCCCTTGGCAGTGAGGCACTCCTTCCCTGTGTTTAAAACGTTGTTTCTGGTAAGTGCTTTGCCTGGCTGATTTGTAATGGAGATACTTCTCCCTATTTGTGTTTCTCTCCCATCCAAAGATAGACCTAGCACACATGCAGTCTGGAGGGCCAGGAGCTGGTGTGTCTACTTGATCTGCTGCCGAGCCTATATGGCGGACACAGACATGGAAATCCATGCTCAGTCTTTCTGAGTAGCTGGATCTGTAGTTTTCAGCAATAGGCACTTTCTAAATGGAGCACTTTGAGCTTTTAAAAGCAGAAGGCAGAGGCTCCATATAGCTCATTCATAAATGCTTGCTTACTGGTTATGGGTTCCACATTGGATTTTCTTTTAAGCTCTGAACACTGAAATGATGGGGTAGAACATCGGTTCCCAGGAGTCACATGGAAAGCCTCCTTATGGGTAGCAACTTTGAAAATTCAATCCAGCAGCATTGCTGTAGGCTCCTCAGGTCCACAGGCCCTAGGTCCAACGAGTAGATGACATCTTTACCACAGCTGGCTATGATGGCAGGTTTGATGACAATCCCAGGAAGCTGTGCATCCTGTCTAAGGAACAGTAATTCTGATACTTCAGAAATCATAGGTGTTTGTAGTTTCTGTTTGAATGTTCTTGACACGGGGAAATGATGAGGGATGGAGTGGATGAGAAGAGTGGTCTGAGCCCAGCCTTGCACCCAGCTCAGAGTAAAGTAGAATTCAAAACCTGCTGCTGTAGATGTGACCCATACACGTGGCCCATGGGCACTATACTTTCCTTGTCCGGTTTCAGTGATACACTGTAAAATGCTACTTGTTCTCAGTTAGAGAAGGGAATGTGAAAGGAAAGCGACATTCGTAGAGGCAAAAGTTAAGTATGGCGGTGGCCTGCTGTATAAATTCCTGGATAAATTTCTTGATTTTTATAAGCCTCTACTTTCATGTCTGTACAATGGAAGTAATAAAAATGTGCACTGTCTTTTAAGACCACTTTCAGGATTCAGAGTCCAAAAGTGACCTTTCCAGAGTGCTTTGTAGGACAGTCATGGTGGCATTAAGATTTGTGATGTCATACTTAGGATTATCTATTCCTTCCATTCTAGTTGGCAATGAAGCTCCTGACTGCCACACCTCATCTGAACTTGTGGGTGGGGTGAGCCACAAATTTTTCACAGGTGGCCTGAGAATCTACTGAGCTGCACCAGGTCTCAGTGGGGACACCCCATCGAATGGTGAATTGGCTGTTGTCTTGTTCAGTTGTTGATTTTCCAACAGTCTGTACTGTTATGTCTGTGGAGAAAATGTTGTAGATGGGGTGACGGGCATGGTTGCATCTCTCTAATGTCAAAGTGGATTCCTTTCAGTGCACAGCCTAGGGCTTCAATCATTGAGTGCCCTGGAGGAAGGCTGAATGGACAGTCATGGGGCCTGGCATCTGTGGGAGAATTGAGACAGGGTCTGCTGTAGTCCAGTTGTCACAGAGGCCATCCGAGGCCAGAATGATGTGATCCCTGGTGCTTTTGCTGGAGTGGCAGGTCTCGAGCTTTTTTTTTTTTTTTTTTTTTTTTGAGGGCTAATGACTTCAGTGGTTGGTTTTCACATAGATTCATAGCTATTTCAATAGCAGCTGTTAGATTGTAAGATTTCATGAATTTAGTATGTAGCCAGCCACCTATGAGGCCTTTCACCTGCATTTCACCCTACCTCTTAGATGGGATGAAGACCCTTGTTCCCTTCTAATGTATGGAGCCCACTGTCCTCTTCCCTCTGCCAAGCTATAGCTGGGAGAGCTGAGCCATCTAGACAAGTTGCATGTAGGAGAGGTCACAGGTCTCCATCACATTGAGACCACATCTTTTCACACTTGCTCCTGTGGAACAGGCTGGAGCTGGGTGGCATGGGTGTAGTCTGCCCTTTGTGGTCGGGAAGAGAGGCCCATCTCATCTCTTCCATGTGGCTACAGCCTTCTGGGGACAGACTCTTTAGTACCACCCACAGCCCTGTTCTGTAAAGCTCCTGGCACACTGTGGGCGCTTAATAAATGTTAAATAATGAGAATAGCTCCCATCTGTCAGTGCCTGGTGGCAGGGAGGATGGGTGAGTGCTGAGTGGTACTGGGCAGCTTGTGGCAAACACTGTGTGTGTGTGTGTGTGTGTGTGTGTGTGTGTGTGTGTGTGTGTGTGTGTGTGTGTGTTTGGGAGACTGTAGCCCTGAGATGTTCAAGGTCCCTCAGCATTAAAGTGGCTCCCACTCCTTTAGAAATCAGAATGTGGACAAGTGCCTTGTCAGTGCAGGCACTGCACCAATCCTGGCTGTCTGCATTGTTTACATGGACCCCAGCCCAGTAGCTGCTTTTCTCATGGGAAGCTAGGCTCAGTAACATGTTGATCAACAATGCAGGGGCTTTGTTGAGATTTAAGAGAGGAGGGAAGGATTGGCCCTTGGAGCAGACGGCACCATAAATTCCTGCTTCTGTCATTTTCTTGGAGGAAAATACCTCCCGGGGCTTTTCACATTTAGTCATAATTATATCAACAGTGGCTGCTTGATTTCAGGCATTTCTGTGTACCAGTCCACATATGAGGTCTTTACCTACAGTGCCTTATAGAAGCACTGTGTTTTAGTTAGGCAAAACAGGCTATCAAGAGGCAGGATTGTGCAGAGGTGGGGACTGAAGAACAGGTTCATCTTCTGTCGGTACCGTTGAATGTTCACCTTCGTGACCTTGGGTGCAGGTAGCTTGACCTTGAACTGCACTCTTCTTTATCCCATTGGTTGTTAAAGGAGACAGCCTGTGAACAGCATAGCAATTGGCCCAGACTCAAAATGTATTTCCAAGCTTCTTGCTAAGTGCACTGCAACCCCACCAAGGCAACTCTTAACTCCTGGTCTGATGGCCATATGTCTTCCCCATGTGGCAGCGAGTGCTCTGCTGTCCCTGAGCAATGAGCCCAAAGCCAGGATCTCTGGCGAAGGGTAAGCTTTGTTTTTCATTAGGAAGTTCCACGACCCCTCTGCTCTTTAGTTCCCCTTGGCCACAATGAGTATATGAAAAAATGCCTCAGCTTCTACATACTTCTCTATACTATCAGGTGTTCTTGACCACTGAAGAAAGAATCTTGGTAATACACTCTCAATACTAACATGTACAGAATGTCTGAGAAAAGAGTAGAAATAATTATCCATAATTGTTATATCTATCTAATAAAGACATGTGTGTTAGTATTTAATCAATATATAAGATGCACATGATATAGTGTTATATACACCTTGGAACATTATTCATTGAGTCACTATATAATTATATTAACATTAGCATATTCTAGATAAAGGTAATATAATATACAATTCATATGTAATATAAAATAGTCATTATTCTTATTTCTGCTGCTACTGACATGACTGCAACTAACTCCATTTAGAGTTTTCTCTAAAACATTTCTTCTGTTTGAACACTTCTGAAAAGATTTACTTTGAAGAGAAGAGGGAAGCCAAGCACTGTGGTGGTGCCTGTAAGTCCAGCACTCAGCAGACTCAGGTAGGAAGATTACAAGGGCCAAGCCATCTGCAAACCAGGGCTACTTGGAAGACCTTGCCCCAAAGATTAAACAAACTAATATGTAGATATTTTGCGAAGAAAAAGTTAGTTCAACCAACTAAACTGACTGCCTTTCTCAGTAGGGATGAGGTGGAGCCTGGTTAGTTGGCCTGTACTCTGTGGGATTCTAGAGTAGGAAGTAGTGGTGGTGGTGTTACCATGCTCTACAGGGGGGTGCCTGTGTCTGTGCTCAGCACAAGCCGCGTTGAGCAGAAGCCCTTCTGTGCTGCTGTCCTGTCTCATCAGTTTCCTCCTCAAGTCCTTCAGCTTCCGGTCAGGAGGGCTTCTTCCTCAGTGGAAGTCAAGATCCTGGAGAAAGGATCACACCAGGACAAAAGCTGTTCATACAGGACCAGGTGAGGACTGCGGGAAAAGGGGTCCTCGAAGCTTGGTTTACAAGACTGTCTTTGAAGTTACCAGTGTCTAATCCCACTGGAGATACACCTTCTGGTTCCGCTCCAAACACACACAATCTATCAAACATGTCAGTTACTCCAGGGACTTCAAAGAGCCTGAAAGCTGTATCCTCCTCCCTTCCACAGCCATGTGCTTGTTGTAGAGAGAAGAGAAAACCTGGAGATGCATGCTCTCTGGGAGGTTTCTGTGGAACATGTGATGTGCATGATGAGCAACCAGTTAGTGTCTTCATAAATCAAGCTCCCTACTTTTCAGAGCAGCTCTATGTTTTGCTTGGAGCATTTTATAAAAGTCTTTGTGGACCCAGGGCTCTTACTAGTGGGATTTTGTTTCATACCCACTGTTTGCTTTGCCAAGTACTTTCTATTGTGACTTAGTGAAGGTGCTTGCTGTAGCTTGCCAGAGGGCCTGGGATCAGTGTGGAGAACCAGCAGACACTGAGCCCATTTCCCATCACCCCAGGTGCTGTTCCTCAGCGTCACAACCTCCTCCCTTATCTGTTATGAGTGACTAGGGCTCCCATTTGCTGCATATGATGGAGCCACCTAGGGACAGTGAGAAGCCTCCAGCATGAGAATAAGGCAGAACAGAACATGCAGGATTCCTATCTGTCTAAACCATACTAGGAAATGCGCTAGCTACATGTCCGTTTCATTTACAGTCTGGCTGTAACAAACTAGAGATGCACACACATTCTTCCCTCCTGGGGAAGGACAGTATGTAAGTTTGACGATGATCTCCATGTCACGGGTTCCTTACCTCCTTGTTGGGGCTGTACAAGATCATATGCAGTCAAACCTCTTTCATTCTTTTGCCATTTTTTATTGTATTGCTGACACAGCCTGGTATATTTTAAGGGTCCCTTACGACTCAGGAACACCTGCTTCACTGAGCCTTTATGCTGTGATTGGCTTCAGGGATGAGGCGGGGTGCACTGAAGCCTGTAGTTTACTGTGGGCTGAAGAACAGATGGACTGTGGACAGCTGGACATGGTGGCCCATGCCTATGATCCCAGCAGTTTGGGAGGGAGTGTGGGTTCTGGGGCAGGAGAATCGGGAATTCGAGTTCACCCTGGGACAGCATAGTGAGTTCCAGGCTGGTCTGGGTCATGTAGTAGCACATTATTTTGAAATCATATAACCAAGAAAAGAAACCCAAAGTGACTATGAGTGATTTTTACTAGGAGAGCCACTCAAATCTGGTTAGCTTTGAAAGTACAGTAGGGGAGGCATGGATGTTTACTGCTTTTTGAAATGTATTACTTAAACAAATGGGTGCACAGTAACTCTTGAATTAAAAAGAAAAAGAAAGTAAAATAAAACTGGCTAAGACAGGAGGTAAGATAGGCCCAGGGACCTCAGTGAATTACATGGACATCTGTCTGGGCGATGGTTTTCATACAGGGCTGAGTTTTATCCTACCAGGACACTTTACAATGTCTAGACATGCATTTCAGTTGTCCCACTGGAAAGTGCTGCTCCTGGGAGCTCACAGTTCCTAGGATAGCTGGAAATAGGCAGAAATGTATTGTTTAACATGGCCACCGATATGAAGCTGGAAAGGTCTCCACTGCAGTAACACAGTATCTATGACCACCAGCCTAGATGGTGTTTCCATTTCACTTCCAATCCCAGAGATGGGAGTGCGACTCTGCCATAGGATGCTTGCGTAGATTGCTCCAGCCACGAGTCTTGCAAAGAAAGAGCTACGATTTCCCACGTTGCAGAACAGGATCTGATAGGTGCAAGAGGTCCTTAGTCTGAGTGGCACTGCTCTCAGAGTTCATGTGGAGCGCTGCTAAGCATGCTGGGAAAGGCGATTAGGAGGAAGATTTCAGAAAGTAGTTACACTCTCCTTGTGCTGTTTATGGAATTGAAGGTAGACTCTCCTTGACCCTATGGATAGAACTCATCCCACCATGCTCCGCCTTCAAGAAGGAGCTTGTTTTGGAGCCAATTTTAACAAGGAGTCACATTAACATTTGTTTTAAGTTCATAGTCTTTTTCATTAAGTTCTTGTCACTATAATGTCATTTTAAAAGTTGCTTAGTTTTTTTCTCACTACAGAATTAATGAGATATAATTATGTGTGTGTGTGTGCGTGTGTGTATGTGTGTGGTGTGTGTGCACACGCACACACATACAATCAGTTTGGTGAATCTTCATTAAAAAACAAGAAAATACATAAAAATATGTATACAACATAGAAACAACCACTGTGCATACACAGAAGCACATCACATGAGCACATAGATATAACCATTGAAAACCATGGGGTCTTTTGTGCTTTCCTTGGGCACAGTCGTCTCCTCTCAGCATGTTCTCCTGCTCTCCTTTGTATAGAAATACATTATTAGCGGCTTGACTTTTCCTCTTTAAAATTACACCTTTGTTATTGTTTTAAATTACATTTCCTGAAAGTTTCATATAAGAGTTCTATATTTCTATCACTTCTAGTCCCACCTTCTTCACCTCCAGCTTCTCCCACGCCCCCACCCTCTATCTAATTCAAGGCATTTTCTTTAATTGTTACTGGTATATATTTCACCACGTGACTCTCAGAGGCAGGGCTGACAATTTTGGACAGATGGGGATATAGAACACATTCAAGCCTAATCTGGAATACATAGTGAGATTATCTCAAAAAAAAAAAAAGCACATGAAATAATTGTTTTCTTTCTTTACAAATATGTCTTTAGTTAGGTCTGTAGAGACTAGGGTGGTGCCTCATAGAGGAGCATCTTCTTAACCTCTCCATGTGACCACTCTCTTATCTTTGCTCCATAATGACATTGGTAGATGATCTCTTAAGTAATAGATCATCATTAAAAAAAAAAAAGTAGGGTTTGATTCTTATGGGAACTGGACAGAACAATCAGGAACCAAACAATAGAAAAGAACCTCAGGATCAGAGAGCCACATTGTGGAGAGGCTGTTGTTCAGCTCCAGCTAGTTAGGACAATAGGTAAGGTTTCCTAAATTCCAGGAAATAGGGCCTTGGAAAATGGTGCTTCTCTCTATGGAACAGAAACACCCATAGCCACCAGGGAGGCAAGGATGCATCAGACTACTAGATAGTCTGTGCTCAACTTGGGTTAAAAACTAGCCTGCTCAAGAGACCAGGCTGCCAACCTGGCAGCTGTCTGTCAGGAGCTGAAAGGAAGATAGAGCCCTGGCCTGACTTTCTATCTCTCCTCCTTGCTGACCAAGGGCTTCTCTTACAAACCAAGAGCACATACATCTAAGGCAAGAGATTGATTTTCAATTTGAATGACTTTACTTTCTCTCTTAAAAAGATCATGTTAGTTTCCTATAGAAGGACCTTTTGGGATCAAAAGGAACAAAACTAGAGCTAGAAGCTTTGAAGGCTCAGTGGCAGGGAGAACTGTCCACTCTGAGGTACGGCATTCCAATTTTACAGACACATTTGATCAGTTTAGATTTTATGATACCACTAGAACTTTTATTATTTGTCACTTATCTTTGAAGAGTTTGCAGTGGAGAAAATTTCTCACATTTTGGCTTAAATTATTATAATTACGATTATTATTATTAGTCCCTTGACAGCAGTTCTTTGTATTTAGATCCTAGCTACTCTCACATCTCACCTCAGACCCCCTTTTAAACGTTATTAATTCTTCTCTGTGATATTCTCCTTTTGCCTCTTTCTCTTCCTTCCCCATAGTCCAATTAGTCCTTCATCTTGCTGTCCCCTGCTGCATGGGCAGCCTACCATGGTCCGTGCCACTGACGTAAACCGACTCTTCCTTTCTTGGTGGCCACCAACTACCACTAGCTCCTCAGGTGTGGGTGGAGCCACTATGTCTACTTAAGAAAAGTGCTTAGTTCTATGGAGTATGAAATTTATGTCAATAGTCAATTGTATTGATTATGGTCATTTTCAAACCTATGATCACTTTTAAAAATGTATTCTCCTCCAAATCACATTGTTAGTGACTATTTAGAACTCTTACTATTTGTGAGATAGCAAGTATAATTTTTTAAAAATAGTTGTATTATTCTGCTGCAAGGAACATTATTTTCTAAGGAACATAATATATTTTCTACTAGATTTTGAATTATTCAATATAAAATCGTCTGTGAGAGCAAGGAAACTGTACTAAAAAAAAAGATTTTATAGGTTTCTGGAAGTTCTGCCTTCTGAAAGGAGTAACAGTGCACGAGAAAGTTGGCTGTGACAGGGAGTTAGCGGTGACCTCATGTGTAGAAAAGCAGCAAATGCCTTTAGTGGCTGCTGAGTATGTTCGTCTTGGCGGTTTGAAGCAGTCGCGGCCATGAGGGACAGTCACAGAGGAGACTCAGGGACAGAATGGCGTTCAGGTTAGGCTGGAGCTGGTGAATTGTGGAGACCAAGGACTCGTACAATGGGAAACTTTAGATTTGGAGTGAACCCTGTGATTCCAGCCATGAGCACCTCAGCATCTTTTCCTGCTACTGCAGTAAACACCTCAAATGCTTCAGATCACCAGCCAGTTTCATCCCCTTCAGGATGCCTGACACATGAAGGGCAAAGGAAAGGCTGTCTAGTGACTGCAGCAACATCTGACCTGACCAGTGCGAGTAAAGCACACTCAGTGCCTACCCACCAAGACCGGGCCTATGATCACCTGGAATGCCCTGGTACTGGTGCTGTAGCCGAGAATGAGGAGAACCTAGATCCTTCAAACCTGATGCCACCACTTAATCAGACACCATCCCCAGACCAGCCATTTCTTTTGTCTACTTTAAGACAGGAGTGATCAATTTCAAGAGCCAACTCTGAGAAAAAAAACATATTCTGAAGCCCATAAGCAATCAGAGCTGAGCAAAGAGAGTTCTTTTGTTTTGAAATATCGGACATGAAATGTAGAATCAAAGACATAGAATCCATACTCTCTAGAGCCCAAGCTCATGAAGATTCTGTCAGATTCAAGCTTGAAATATACCAACAATGCTACCATGACCATCTAACAGTTACAGCATTGAGATCTGAACAAATAAACAATGCTTCCAAGAGGCAAGTGAAGCTGCAGAAAGACTGTGTCAGGCTCACTGCAGAGAAAGAGCTACGTACACATAAACACACAAGGGCAGTGCACAGCCCAGAGGAAACTGGTGTTTCACATCTTTATCACCATGTTGGATTCAATGGAAATGTTACTCCAAGTTGGGGACATCAAGTTGCCAGCATAGAGTGAGAGCTGACAGGAAGGGAATTCTTCCTTAGATAGCTTGCCAAGGGAAGAGAATTTCTGAGTCCTGAAAATTGAGAAGAGTATACAAATGACACAAATTAACTATAAATATTTTCATAAATAAATGTATATTTTTTGAAGTCTTATAGAAATCTCATTTTGTAAAGTTTTTCGTGACATCATTATGTTTCAATCAACATCCCCAGTGAAATACTTCTAAATGCCTAATACTATACTAAGTTTTTAGTACAGAATGATTTAACGTAAAGAATCTTTCATGTCTCTTAAAAAAATATCAAAATCCTTGTCCTAATTCCCTGGCATCCTAAAAGAATAACGTTTTCAAATTACAGATTGGAGAAAGTGAAGTGACAGGCTGTACTCGCCAGGGGCATTTGGAAGAGATCCACCAAATGTCAGAGCCCATGTCAGAACGTGTGCCTAAAATTTAAAGACTATGCTTTCTCTACCCAGAAGCTAAACAGTTAACAATTTTACTTTTCGGTCTCATGCTCACAATCTAAATGTGGGTAGCAGCACCTGCCCGGCCTTGTGAGGGTTCAGAATGGGTTGGTTGGGAAATTCAGGTGGGTGTGGTGGCCTGGTTTCTGTATGTCTGTTTATTCTGTACATATTTATTCAATTCAATTTGTGTTGTGTACTAGAGTTGTAGGTGTGAGACTTTATATTCTATTAGGAGAAAAAGCTGTAAGCAAACAGAGATTCAGACCATGGGGAGGGCTGTGAGGAAAATAAAATAGGTTCCATGATCATGACAGAGGGCATTATTTTAGATCACTCAAGGGGAAATTTGAGCTTAGACTGGCTCACAAGACAGGGCCAGCTGGATTTAGTTTTGAGGTTAGGAGACAGAGGGACAAGTAGAAAGAACATGAGTAGACATAAGGTGGAATGAGAAGTGTAGGTTTGAGGGTAAAGAGGATAGTAAATTAAGCTGTGCAATGTGGGGCCCTGGAAGGCCATGGTCACATCCATTCTTCTGGGAGATTCGAGAGTGTATGCTTGGTTTTCTTTATGTGTGTGTACATGTGTCCAGCAAGTGCATTGGAGGACAGAGGATGTAAGGAGTTGTACCCCAGGTACCATCTACCCTTTGAGGGGGAGGTAGGGAAGACAGGTGTCTACAGGGATCAATCGACTTACTACAGATTGAGGAATGTGTTTTTCCAACAGTTCATAGAGCCAGCTGTTTCTGGGAGTGCCATGGAAACCACCATTTTCTTGCTTGATCTCCAGGACCAGGCATGGAGTTTGCAGCTGTCAGCAGCTGTCTTTTCAGATCTGCTGCTGAGGAGATTCCAGTTCCAGGCAAAGAGCCCATGCTCTCTGTGAGAGACATTATCCCTGTACTCAGCTAAGAAGAAATAGACTCCTGGGTAGTGATTTGTGAGTTTGGGCTACTGAGTGTGTTGGCTCGAATTTTCTATCAAACCTTTTATATAAATGTCAAGAATATATGTGTATTCATATATTACATATATACATATATTCTTGATAGTTTACATGTATGTACATGTTTATCTCTCTCTCTATATATATATATGTATATGTATATATATATATATATATATATATACACACATATATATATTCCTATCAAAAATACATACACACACATACAAGGTCTTTAAATTTTTCTCTGTGTGAGTGGATGTATGTGTATGGAGTCTGTGTGTTACAACTTATGCGTAGAGGTCAGTGGATAGCATACAGGAATCTCTTCTCTCTCCCTTCATCATGAGAGTCTCTGTGATTGAACTCTGGTCATCAGGTTTAACAGTAAGCTATTTTGCCCAAAAAGCCAGCCATCTCACCAACCTCGTCTTAAGTTGTACATCGATTTGTAACTGATGTTCTTGCAGTAGAGAAGTTTGTAACTATGACTTGATTATTCTCCCACCCTACGGCAGCAGCATATTTAAGAATCTCTGCTGTAGAAACAGCTGTGGTGTTTCTGGCACTCTGTGAGCTGTGTGCAGAAAACCATCCTGAGGCCTCTCCAAGTAGCTAGATTGGTTCAATCTTTGAACTTGTCCTCAAACAGACCAGAAAGAACTGGCCTCGTTCCCCAATGCCAGGCCAGGCCAGAAGATATATGAGAGAGAATGAAAGTTGTATAGTTTCCTTTCAGAGGACAGATCCCTTTGTCTGGAGTTATGAGCTGTCTGTCCTGGGAATAGGAGTTTGGTCCCTTCTCTGCAGGAGTGAGATCAGCTCCCAGTATGAAACTGATGTACCCTCCTTACCATTGAGCCATTGCTTCTGTCTGCTTATCCTGTTGTTTGGTCAGCCTTATTTTTCTAGAACCTTTTGGGTCAAAACTCAAAGAGGAATGAGATAGGGATAAAACTACAAATAAAGATAAATAATGTAATAATTTGCAAGAGTGATCCTGACTACATTTGCAACTAAATTGTCAGTGTACTTCCAGAAAATAACCTGCTACAGGAATTTTGAAGACTACACACTTGTCCTAATTCTCCTAACTGCTCATGAATCAATGGAGAAATCTTGTCAATTTTGAACATTACTTCAAGACACATGTTTATTAAACAACCCCACAAAAGGACCCCATGGCTTTGACAACAGTCTTCTACGTGTCCCACATTCAAATGCTTTATGGTACACACATTAAACTGAAGAAGTATTGTATTTAAATTTTTTATGTTTTTATAACTAATATGAACTGATTCATGGAAAGAAACTTCCCAACTCTGATTTCCATCACCAGGCATAAGTGAAAGTATCTATGACAACTGTATTAATCACATTATGGAGAACAGGTTTGTGATCATACAGATAGACCCTTTCAATAATTGTTGGCAAGAATATGAAGAAGTCAGAACTTGTATACACTGTTGGTGAAACTGTAAGTGTTAGATTTGGAAAATAACTTAGAAGTTCCTAAAAATCAAAATGCTACTCCTAGCTATATACTCAAGACAGAACTCTCTCTCTCTCTCTCTCTCTCTCTCTCTCTCTCTTCCTCTCTCCCCCCCTCTTCCTCTCTCTCCCCCTCTCTCTTCCTCTCTCTCTCTCTCTCTCTCTCTCTCTTGGTGTGTGTGTGTACGCAGAATCTTGGGCATACATGTTATAGCAGTATTATTTATAATGCCAAATGAGAACAACCAATATATCTAAAATCTATTGAATAAGGTCACATAGCATACAGTGGAACATTCTATAGGCATAAACAATAGAATGTTAATATGTGGAAGAGCATGCATGACCATTGAAACTATTTATATGTAAGAGAAGCCAGCCACAAAGAAAAATCTATCCTAGGACTCTAATTACATTAAGCATTTGGAGTAAGTACAATCATAGTGACTGAAAGTGGGTCTGTTATTGTCAAGCAGAGTAGAAGAGGGATCCAGTTAAGTTTACGGTGTGAAAAAAGTGTTCTGTTATCCAATAGTAGTGACGGTTACAACATTTTTGTGTGAAACTTTTTAATTACATTCTGAGCCCTGCACTTTTGAAGCGTGGATTTTTTTTTTTTAGAATATTAATTATCTCTCAATTGAACAAGCCATTGAAAACCAATCAATATCATCAGTTTGTCTCTGTTACTTATGTTGGATGGAGGCATTGTCTATGTCCAAGGCCTGTTCTCTCTGAGGAGTGGAAAAGGAGACTGGAAAGTGTTAGCTGGGTGTGGCAGTACATACCTGAAATCTTAGCAAGTGGGTGGCTGAGGCTGAAAGTCTGTGAGTTAAAAGACAACCTGACCTATATAATGGGACCCTGTCACATAAACAGACAGACAGGTAGATACTACCCCCCCCCACACACACACACACAACAGAGCAGTAACAGGAAGGGAGAGTGATGTTGACTATGTCATAGATAAGAAATAAAGAACATTTTTTTCTTTAAGGATTCAGAAAAATGGAATGGATTCAAAGAGGAAACTACTCTAGCAAATGAAACACTCTTTTGTATTATTCTTACTTGGGTCAATATAAAGTACTAGTGGCTGCTAGGAAAGAATTATGGTAGTTTAGGTGGGGAAATAGAATGTTCTAGAAAAAAATTACATGTGATAGAGAGGACTGTCAGCTCTATGGCTTTATTTAAATTAAGTTACTTAAAATTAAATATTAAAAATCCTATACATAAATGACATCTTTGGCATATCCTGAGGTCAAGACCACGGGTGGCTTGTGTTGAATGTATTGGGTAGCATGATACAGAACATGTCTTATTGATTGATTGATTGATTGATTGAGACAGGGTTTCTCTTTGTAGCCCTGGCTGTCCTGGAACTCGGTAGTCCAGGCTGGCCTCGAACTCAGAAATCTGCTTGCCTCTGCCTACCAAGCACTGGGATTAAAGGCGTGCACCACCACTGCCCAGCTCCATGCCATTCATTGAAGGGAGCGCTAAAGGATAATTTAGCAGACTTCGTTCTTTATACTGCCATATTATAGTCTCTTGTTCTTACTGTAGCAGACTGACTACTAAAAGACGAATGAAAGTTAGCACAGCACTTCCTCTGTGCTGGGAAGGAGACTATGAGAGCATTATCTAAGTTATGGGTACAGGGCCTCCCGCAGGTTGCAATTGGATAGCTCATCTTTGTAAATAAGAAAACGGAACACCAGGAAACTTACTTGTGCAAAGTCTAAAAGTAGCAAAGCCTTGGCTTGAATCCAAATCCCTAGGTTCTGTCTATTTTGTCTAATGGCTGATTTCTATTGCTTGGAATCTTTGAGAGAGACCAGACTGGAGAAATCTCAGTCCAGAAGGCAGAATTCCTCTTTTGATATCTCTCAGCATTTTTCCTTTAAAAATGTTTATGTTACATTACTTTTTACTTGTTTTTTTTAATCATCATCATTGTGGTGGCAGCAGGACATGTCACACCATATATATGGAGGTCACAGGACAACTTTGTGAAGTTAGTTCTCTCCTTCCCCCTTTACAGGGTTCTCGGGATGGAAGTCAGATTCTCAGACTTCTCTAGCAGGAAGAGTTTTTATCCACCAAGATATATCCCTAGAAGCACCTTTAATTTATTAGCCACAGGATAACTGTGTTTTGTTAAAAACAGTTCTAAGAAACATAGAAAAGTAGGATAAAGGTGAACACCTGCTGACGCCAGCCCACCACTCTCTCTCACCACCCAGCTAGAGCTGGTATGGATATGGATAGTGTATCACAGTTCTTAATATGGGACTCTCCTGGACCTTTGAATGTGACTGCATGCAGATCTGGGCCTCATTAACACAGCCTATATGTTTGATGTTGGTGAGAGCCCTGCCCACAATGCTTGATACCCAGTGTCTTATCTATCCAATGGCATGCTTGGCTAGTCACCCAAGTCCATATGTGGGCACTCCCCTAGCATGCTGGACAGATATCCTAAGATTCTGTAGATCTATTTAGTGTGTCTATCCATGTCAGTGTGTGCACTTGTGTACATACCCAGGTGCCGGGTGAGATCACAGCTGTCAGCCATGTCACTCTCTAGCTATTGTTATGTTTGAGGTGAGGTCTCTTCCTGGGCCTGAGCATATGCTGACAACCAATCGGCATTTGTGGGAGTGCCTAGCTAATTACAGGGCTTCAAGAACACAGCACTGCACAGTGAGCCAATAATTCCATTCTTACAGGACTTATATTCCTAGGGCTAGTGAGAGTCAGAGCACGATCCCTCACAATGACCGGCCAAGTGCTCTTAACTCCTGAGCCAGTGTTTGGCCTTTTATAAGTATTTAATCAACCTTCATTCATTTTCTATTACCATTCTACAATTACATAAGATTGTACAATTGTGTGTGTGTGTGTGAGTGTGTGTGTGTGTGTGTGTGTGTGTGTGTGTGTGAGAGAGAGAGAGAGAGAGAGAGAGAGAGAGAGAATTGTGTGTGTGCGTCTACGATTCAGTTGCAGTAGAATTCCAGAGGCAGAATGTTTAGTTCTAAAGGGTTATACAGTCACTATTCTGACAGACGCCATCAAACTTCACTTTGGCAGATGGCTTTGCCAGTTATTTCTTCATCACGGAGGGTCTGAGAAGCCAGTTTCCTTACATCCATGTCCAAAATGAACACAGTGAATCTTTCAACTGTTTCACAACCCCCTGGGTGATCATTTCTTTCCCTTTTAACCTTCAGGGTCATTTACACCTCCTTCCACCTGCTCTACTCAGGCTTCTCACAGCTGACAGCCAAAAGCATTCTGCCTGAGGCAAAATGAGGTCAAGGCCAGAACGGAGAGTCTCTTTGTGTGGGAGGGGATGTTTACGTCCTGAGAAAAGGCCCTTGTAATTTGTTTATTTCAAAGATAGGAAGCAAATCTAAGAATTTTCTTCTGGTAAGGCTGTAGAACCTTGGGCCTCTGCCACATTGATTGATGTGGTGTGACCAGTTGTAGGGCTGATATGATCATCTAATCATTATTCATTAAGAAGGTATTGCATATCCATTCATGTTCAGGCACTGGGCAGGGTGTCAAGATCACAGCACCAAATGGTGGACCAAGGATCGAATTCTTACAGGACTCAAGCTCCTAAGGGCAGGTGAAAGTTGGAGCATGGGTGCAGAACCCTTCTATGTGGTTAAGAATGAAGAGACTGGAATGAAAGAGACACTCCAGGTCATAGAGCCCTATCACAGAGGGATGGTCAAGTTAGGTCTTACTGAACAGTGACTTAGAAGAAAGTGTTGGCATGTGACGACCTTTCCACCATTGGAAAGCCTGTGGTGTATAGTAGAGGAGAGCATTTGTCTGAAAAGGGGATAAGAAGGCTTGTTAGACAGTGCCCAAGAGAGGCAGGACCCTTGCACAGCATGCATATGTGTTTGGTTTTTCTAGCACTAGGCAGAGATTCCATTGTGGTGTTGTTATGTAGCAGCACAGTCTTGCTTATCATGGGAGCTTCCAGGGATTGCTATTGCTTATGTAGCCTTGTGAAGAGCCTGTGAATCTTGTAAGTTTCAGGACTTCTTGGCACTTTTTAGCTTCCTTTACCCCAGTACAGAGCCTCCCTCCAGAAGGGAGTGTTTCAATTTGCAGGGAAGAGCTACCCTTTTGTCTGGATCATTTTATGTTCTTATCTAGAACCAGTGTAGCCTTCACAGAATAAGAAGTTTGTGTTATAGGACTTCTTTTCCAACTCTGGCCAAGTTCAGAAGGAGGGCACAGGTGATAAGAGATATTTCTTACAACCTAATATTTTAACCACTTTGCTTTAATTTGGGAAAATGCAGAGCACGTTGTTCCCTTGTGTGTTCCCCCATCTCTGAACCTTCTACTTCATTCATGAAGGGAGGATTTTCTCCTCCTGAACTTGGCTCCACTTTATTATTTTTTTTCCTGGCAATCATGGCCACAGGATTTGCTGCTATTGCAAAACCCTTCATTTTTATTTTTACCGTCTCCATCTTAACAGCAAACCCTGTCTTTGTCTGCTTGAGAGCCTCGTTTCTTCGCATGGGGGCAATAAACCATGCAGTGGGAGACCTCAGCTCCAACCAGCTTCTAGAAGGAGAATGTTTAATAGGCTGATCTCCAATAGATAATTTATAAGTCTTCCACTTCTTATTGATTAACTTTCATAACTCATGCCAAAAGATCCATTATGTATGAGTTGTCACCATACTAGGCAGGTACACACTGTCCTGGGAGAAAGGGTAAGCTTTTGGTGAAATAAACAGCTAGTCCAGTCTTCTGAATACAGAAACCATGAAGGGGAAGAGAGAACCCTAATGCATAGCACATCAGAGAAGGGGTTCACTATGATTGAAGCATCTTCGTAGTTAGCATTGATATTCACACAAGGAAAAGTAAGAAGACTTCATTTGCAACCTAGAAAGAGGCTAACCAAAGAGCTTCTGCATAGCACCGTCATATGCCAGCCCCCAGATGCAACAGAAGAAAAGCTTCAAAGCCAAGGTGGATATAATTGCAGCAAGCCATACATAAGCTTTCTCCATGTAGGGTGGAATGCCATTTTGCCCTCAGCTATTTTTATTCCTACTGCTTAGAATTTCAGAACCCTAAAGTAAAATCAAATCTATGTTCTGTGTTTGAGGGAGGAGGAAAAGTAAGGTTGGTCTTTGCTGACTCTACCCTGCTTTAATCTTGATGCAAAAGGGAATTGGCAGTTATAACTATCTGAGAAAAACAAATGGATGCGATCCTTAAACTCTCAGGCTGTGATTACAGTTCCAAGTGAAGGGTGTATTGCTGTGTGGCCTTGTTTGGGGCACATAACCAAGATGAAAAGCCACTGTGTAAAGTCACCCTTGGTTATCTGTATCCCAACCTTTCATCTGCATTGTATATCGTACTTAGAAATATTAAGACAACTGCATTACATTTCAAATTGAACCAGTCTGGAAAAGTCAAGAGATGTTGTTGATGTAGAGTCTTTGTATATTTGGGCCACCTCTGTGTTCCCTCCTCCCATGATGGAAACATGAGCAAGTTCACAGACCTTTTCGTTGCTGTATCATCTAGTGCTCTACAAACACTGCATCGAGTGTTTGTAGAGTACTAGATCATACAGCAATGAGAGGGAGATGGAGAGTGGACAGGGGAGAGGGAGGAGAGGGGAGAGGGGAGAGAGGGGAGAGAGGAGAGGGAAGAGGGGAGAGAGGGGAGAAGGGAGAGTTTGTCCATGTACATTTAGGAGTAAATGGGACATTCCTTTCTATTTCTGGGGAAATCTCACCATGTTCATCTTAGCCACAGTCTTCCTGGTATCAGAAAACTTGAGAAGGCAACATTCTGGTGAGAACTAAGTCAGCTGGTCTATGGGAAGTGTGGCTTGGAGTGACTTTCCTGAATGCTCTGCAAAGCTAGAGAAATTAATCCTCCCCATGGGGCAGAATGCTTGTTCTCCTGTCATGTGAAGAGCCTGTATTCTGGGATTCATTGTAAATGTCTGGGCAATGTTGTAGGCACTTTGCCAAGGCACAGCTCTGAGCTCTCTTTGTTTCTGACCAGAATCAGCCAGGTCTTCTCCTTTCGCAGTCCCTTCTTTTAGACAGTGCCATTAATTAGATGTCCACATTTCACCCACACTACCCAGAGATTACACCCAGGTCACCTTGAAGTCTTTGAGTGCATTTACTATCCTTTAATTTATCTTCATCAGTGGGCAGTCACAACCTCTGGGCATGGATTTTTTTTTTACGGCCATTTTAAGGGCAACACTGGTGTCTCAAGACCTTGAATGTCCCCAGTAGTAAGAAAAACCCAGGACTGGGGAGTTATCTCAGGCAATATAATTCTTGTTGGCCCACTCCAGGATCTCAATTTGATCTCCTAGAATGGATCCCCAAAACTGGGCAGGTGACATGCAGCTGTAATCCCAGCCCTGGGGAGGCTGCTCAGTCATCACAGCCTAATCAGTACATTCTGACAGAACAGCAAGACCTCGTCTCAAAAATAATCTGCAGAGAGATTGAGGAAGATATCGGATGTCAATCTCAGACCATTCGTGGGAGCAAGCATGTACAAGCATGTGCACACATGAATATGAACATGTGCCTCCACCCCAAATGAATGCCCTAACAGCAGAAACACCATGAAGCAGGCTTTGGATCTAGATGCATGGTTGCAAGCTCTGGTCCTACTGGGGCTCTCTGAGCACATAGGAAACAAGTCCTGTGTTCTGTCTAGGATTAGAGAGTCTTTCTCCTCCCACAGAAGCCATTCCTCCAGGTTCTAGCTCCTAACTTGTAGGTGAAATCTATGTAGTGTAGCTAGTTGAGTCCTGAGACGCTTCTGTGCCTAAAAGCCCCGCTTGCATCACTGTTCATTGTTCAGCACTTCTATCTTATCAGGTGCCTGTGAAAGACAGCACTCAGAACAGCCACAGCTGACTTAGAAAACTTCCTGTTTAGCAGGTGTTTGCTCTTGAGGAAGATTAAAACCATTTTGCCTCAAAGAAAGATGGTGGTGGCACTTTCCCAATGTATGAAGGAATGGTTTTTTGTGTTCCACAGAGACTCACCTGTCCTCTGTTTGATGGAGTCTCCATCCCTGGAACGGAGACAATCCAGGTTAGCCCAGGTGAGTTGGAGGGAGGCAGGTGGCAGGGACGAGAATGTTTCCTTGGCAGGTGCTCTTGGCCCTGTTTCTGCTCAACAGGGTAAAGGCAGACACCAGAGCACATGGGATTCACCTTCACACAGCAGATGGCCGTGGAAAGTAGAAAAGAAGACTTCTGAAATTTGATCATGCTGCAGCCAGTCCTAACAAAGTCTAGGGGATAAAATGCAGCCAAAGAAGGCCTTAAGAAAGTGGTGGGTACAAAATCAGGCTCTCCAGGCGTTCCTTAGAGGGCAAATGAATGTGCAAGTGTATACACATATACCTAAACACAAACCCACATCAAAATTGTGGCCTAGCAGTACATGCCTGTAATCCCAGTACTGGGGAACCAGGGAGGTAGAGACTGTGATTATACGTGCTCGCCTGTCAATGTCTGAATCAGAGATCTATGAGTTCAGTAGAGATTCTCTCTCAAAAAATAAGATGAAGTTTGATAGAAAAAGACTCCTGATATGGATTTCTGGACTAGGCACATACATACACAGTGCCCCATAAACTGCATGCATACATACATGCATACATATATACATACACACATGCACACTCATGTCCACATGTGCCCTGCACATAAATAAGGACACACACATAAGTGAACACAGATGAACACAAACACACAAAAATCTACAGACAAGTTCTCTAAGTCTTAATCGAGCCACTCCATAAGTCCCCCAGCCTGAGGCCTGGCACACAGTACATTTGGTCAGTTGGACATCATGATACAGGCCGTCTTGCTAGGAGGTGCTGCCATTATCTTGTTTTTGCAAGACTTTCAGCAAAGGTAAACTCACAGCAGTATGTGCTCAGCCTTAATCTTGACTTTGAGTCTAGATTAGTAATCCAGGGGATACTAGAGAGAGAGTCGATATTAAATACTGCTCAGCCTTGAGGGATTCTGCCTCTCCTGTGATGTCCTGGATGTGAGACTTTTTTTAGTTAAAGGGGGTAAAAAGCAAACCTAGTTCACAAGTGGCCTTTAAAATGATAGGCTTAGAATTGTGTTTGGCCCAGAATGAATTCTTAATTACAAGTATCTTCTCCTCCCCGCCCCATAGCTAGTGGAAACAAAAAATAGAGACCCGATCTTTTAAAGGTTGTTTGGCTGGGCAAAATGCCTAGCACAAAATGGGTCACATGGCTTGTGAGGCAATATGCCCAGCAGGTGCTAAAGGTCACTCTGAGTTTGCGGATCCCCACACATCTGACACTGAGAGCCATCAAGTCTCTTATGCTGGGCCCACTTTACATTGCTTTGTTGGATGATAAAACCTTCTTGCTCACAGCCAAGTCCATGTCATGGAGTGCTCAGAGACTTCTTACAGAAGTCTGAGTGGAGTTTGGTGTCAGTGTAAACTAAGTGTGCTAAATCCTATGTTCTTCTTGCTGCTGTTTATTATCTGTGCGAAGTGGGAGGGACAGGCGGGTTTAGCACATGTCAGCTTCTGGCTTTCATTACTGACACTCAGCAGTGAGGGCTGGGGAGGGAGAAGCATATGGCTTTCCTGGTATCTCTCCATGAGGAAAAGAGGGCATTTGAGGGGAAATATTTCTGAACAGGAAGCTAGAGCAAGATGGTTCTTGTGGGTGTGATGGAGAAGCAGCGGAGCCAGTCAGCTGCGAGGCTCCTGGGTCCCGTGCCAGCCCACTCCTTTGCAGAACATTTTCAAGATTAGGAATCTGTGTCTTGCTGCCTGGAAGCAGTTGAGGATTTCAGAATCTATACTGGCTTGCATCTCACTGACAGCTTTGTCTGTCACATGGGTGTCTAGGGGTGAACAGAACCAGCAGCACCAGCAGCGTCTCCTCTCTTTAGGCACTTGGCTGCCAGGAGAGCATTTCCCTTTCTAAGGGTGAATTCTTGCAGTTCATGTGCAGGAAGGATCTTAATGTCGGTTACTGAATTTGACTGTTCTAATAGAAAAACAAACAAACAAACAAAAAACCAAAAAACCCCCTACCCTGACACATCATGGTTTTAATCTATTGGTCATCATATGTCAGTAATTTTAGTATTTACTTAATTTAGCATTTTTCCTTAGCCATTCTTGGTGGCATCAGGATGAGTTTCTGGGGTTCAGTACTAGAAATCTACTGTGATTTTTTTGATGCAAACATTCATTAGTAACATGTTCAACAACCTCTTCATTATTAGGAATGTTGAAGACTGGGCTTTGACTACTGGAAGGTACCAGGGGTGACTGTTAGACAACTAGGAATGGCCTAGAGCAGGGGCACTCACTCTTCCAGTTAGACTCTTCCAAGATATTGCCCTGGTTATGATGCAGAGTCCTGGGGTTGGTCATGAGCCTGCCCTAAGGGGGTCTATTGGAAGAATCCCCAAGACACCCTTGGATCGTGGTCCCTGTGTTACAAACTGTGAGGTGGCTGTTGAAAAATGATGTTCATAGGAAAATGTAAACTCTACCAAGTAAGACTTTTAGATGCCACATGAGGATTGTTCATGTATCAGTGCAATGAACATGACAGCTACTGTCAGAGAAATCTGTTTGCCTGCCCACTTGCCTGTCATCTATCTATCTATCTATCTATCTATCTATCTATCTATCTATCCATCAATAATATACCATATATCTATCCATCAACATATTATCTATCTATCTATCTATCATTTACCGGAAGTGTCCATCCACCATTCCTTTCCCTTCCTTCCATCCAAATGCATATCTTATTTTATCAATGGTAGATAGTGTTCACAGCCAGTGTCATAAATATGCAGAACCCTTTCTTCTCCTTGTAACCATAAACATTTTGAAAGATATAAATGCCATCAGAAACAAGATCTCCAGATGATACACTCCACAGGCTAATAAATACATGGAAGACCTTTCTAGATGTTATGTAGCAAGGGAGAATTTAAAGTTATTACAA
Organism: Mus caroli; assembly: GCF_978045245.1. Taxonomy (NCBI): domain Eukaryota; kingdom Metazoa; phylum Chordata; class Mammalia; order Rodentia; family Muridae; genus Mus; species Mus caroli. The sequence goes on from NW_028227272.1 coordinate 3,657,466, forward strand.
AAACGAGCATCTAACATGAGATTCAACTTTTTAGAAGTCTTAGTCTACACTCCAAACTATAGGCCCTGTGAAGTAGCACAAAGGAATCTCACTGCTTCTCTGTACTGGCTTGATGCATTAACATTCTTTTGGGGCAGTGACAGTCAATCAGGAGTTAGTTCCCTCCTCCACAAGGGGTGTTTGAATATAGAGACATTATTGCCCCCCACAACTGAACTTCTGTCCTCTGCTAGCTAGAGGAAGACCTGTTCTTTAACACCTTACACTGCACAAGGCAGTCTCCTGCAAAAGAGAATTAAAACACCAAAATTATGAGGTGTACAGAGACTGGGGATTTCTAGTTTAGTGTGTCAGATGCAATGTCCTTGTGTGGTTGTACACAAAGTACTAGTTTTTATGGAATACGGGTTATGGATAGGGAAAATGTTAGGGCCATGTCTTCTTTAATGCCAACTTCATATCTATAAGTTCGTTTCCTACCCTACCGAGAACAGGGTTGCTGAGAGCTCCAGAGTCTGTCTATTTCAGATAAGGAGAGACTCAGTCTATTCTTTGTCATCTTCTCAGAAGTTTCCTGGGAGGATTTATACTGGTTTAGCATGAGTCACATGTTTTCTATTGAACCTATCTGCTGTTAACCTAGGTGTAGAGCTCCGAACTCAGGCACGTGTATAGAGTTCTTTCCCAAGGAAACCGAGGCTATTTTGCACCAGCTTTCCACTTCTGCTGGTGCCTGCTTCCATTGCATGCTCTCTTACTGCCAGGACATTTGTAAATCTGACATTGTTTCCAGCCCAGCTATGTCAGAGAATGTCACTTAGGCATTGCCAGATTGCTGAACACCTTGGCTGAATATCACAACAGCACAGGCTCCTGCAGAGGAAGCAAATCCTGTGTATGTTTCCAGGGAAGCTTGGCCTTGACATTTCTGGTGAGAATGCTGAACTTGGTTGAGCCTTGAAAAATCATCTGGTCCAGCCTTCTGTCTCCAGACTTGTGAATTTAGAATATTCTATGATAAATGGGCTCAGATGGGTACAGCCTTAAATGGCCCCATTTTTTCCTTGCTGCTTTGACTGTGAGACCATGCAGTCATGTTTGGTCCTATTTGATATATTTGTTGTGCTTCATGGCAAACTCTGGTCACTTCCTCTAATGATATTGATAGCTTATCTTTTTAATTCCACTTAGAAGAACTTTGTCAAGCCTGCATTGTGCTAAGCTCTTTTAAACCGATGCCAGAGAACCCAATTATAGAAGCTACAAAGACATTTGAGAGTAAGCACAGAAAAACATTTAAAGGGATTAAAGATCAGAAAGGGATTCCAGAGAAAACATTAGGCGCCATCAGGCAGAGAAACACAGAAGAATTAGAATATGGAGAAAAAAGCCACTCAGAGCTATCTGGGTACCTGACTTTTCACCCCCAAAGTATTTAATTTTGAGCATGTTTACTCTTTCAAAAAATAAACTGAAATGATCGATTATGTGTTTGTCAGGTGGACGTGTTTTTAACGTCTAGTGTGAAATGAATTGCAGATGGGTTTTCTGACTGGATTTCCCTCCCTCCTTGGTCTTAGACAATATGCTATTGGTTGAATCATGAAATCTTGCCAGTGGGCGCATTTACTGAGCTGACCAAGGTGCTCTTGGCTGTGATGTGTTAGCAGCTGTTCTCTAGGCACTGGCTAAGGTCCCCAGCCCCATCTTAGCTGTTGGCAGAGATGAGACCCAGAATCACATGGGGGCACATTGGGGATTTGCTGCTCTGAGATGGGGGTTCTGATTAGTTTGTAGTCAGTTCCGTGTTAGCCCTGGAGAAGTGTCAGCATAGTGGACCCAGAGGGAATCAGACATGCTCGTTTGAGTGAAGCTGTCTTTGGGTTTACTTTAGTGTCTCTCTTCTTGATATACTCATATTCTCCCTCCCTTTCTCTCCCATTTCTCCCTCCTGTTCCCTCCCCCCCCCTTCCTCTCTTTCTTCTTTATTTTTTTCTTCCTCTCTGAGGCAAAGCCTCATTTAGTCCAGGGACACTTACACAGGGTCTTATTAATTTTGAACTCACAATTCAATCGAATGACCTTGAACTTCTGATCCTCTAGGATGCACTCCCCAAACAAAAGAATTAGCAATGTGTGTTTATGCTATGCTGGGGATCAAACTCTGGGCTTCATGAATGCTAGGCCAGCACTCTACCATCTGATTCTCAACCTCTGACCCCAGGGAGTTCTTGACTAAGTCCTTATTTACCTGCTTAATTTGCCCTCAGTTTCTTACAATGGAAATGTATGCATGTTCTCCTGTGTGAGAGAAGCAGGCTTCTGTTCTTACTCCATGATCAATGTCTCTTCCAGGTTTATAGCATAGAGCGAGAGACTCACAGAAGCTCACTGGACTCCTGTTGCTTTTCACTGTAGACTTTCCTGCCCACACCCTTCCTTATCATTGCCAGAGTCACAGTGAAGAGCAAAAAGCAAACGCCCTGTTGCTCCTTCCATTTGAAAGAGGTACCTCCCTCTTAACTGCAGCATACTTCTCTGTGTGCTTCCAGATTTTCTAATACATTAAAAGAAATTAACTTCAAAATTTAGTTTCTATGAGGCTATTTATCACAATTTATATTCTTTCTGTTCCCTCTATGTCTGTCCATTCTCTTTCTCCTTTCTTCTGTCTCACTCTCTCTCCTCTTGTTACATGACTAAATATGGCATTAGCCCAGCTTTATAATCTCTCTTGAAAGAGATAGGAAGGAGGAGGAGGGGGGATGGGAAGAGGAAGAGGAAGAAGAAGAGGAGGAAGAAGAAGAATGGCAGTTCATAATTCCACACTTCTGCCCCACATTGCATCAGCATTTTCCACTCTGATCATTCATCTTGAGAAGTGCTATTTTTGGAAAGCTTGAACATTACCAGGAAAGTAACATTATTGATCGAAAACCTTTATAAGCTTAAAAGGTTTCATGAAAGTGTCAAAACACCATTCATTTTAATTCACTTTGGAGCGTACGGTACATATGTGTTGGCCCTGTGGGGAGTGTGTATGGAAAGAGGAGAGCCCTGGAGAATTAATTAGTTAGTTAGTTAGTTAGTTAGTTAGTTAGTTAGTTCAGCCAGCAGAGACAGTTGGCCCTATGTCTAGGAGGCTCTACCCAATTGTCATGAGGTAACAAATGGCAATTCTTTCTAAGGCCTGGCCTGTTGACACGTTCCTGAATTCCCATGACTCAAGAGGCTGAGGCAGGAAGATTGTGAGTTGAAAGTTGCATTGGCTCTAGAGTTACTTGAAGGCCTCCTGGGACTAAATAGTGAGTTAGAGTCCAATATGAATTATTTAACCAGTTGGAGGCTAGCCTAAATTATGTAGTAAGATTGAGGCCCACCTAGGCTTTACAGTGAATTCAAGGCCAGCCTGGGCTATATATAGTATGTTTGAGGGAAGTGCGGGCCATATAGTGAGTGGAAGCCAGCCTGGGCTATATAGAATGCCAGTGGCTAATCTTAATGTTAACCAAGAGCCTATTTCAAACAAGTCAGCATTGGAGAACCAAGAGTTGGAGATGAAGCCCCAGGTGACCCTCTAAGTGTGAGCAATGTGTACTTTTGCAACTGTCCATTGGCCCATTTGACAGAAGCATCCTCTGAGACTTCATCCTCAAAATGCTTTTGCAAGGATGGAGTAGGAACCATGGTGCAGTTGCACTGTAGAAGTCTCAGGCTATTCAAATCATTCTTCAGCATCTAGCCCTGTGCAACTATTTAGATGTAAGTTATCTAATACTAAGCTATTCTTAGAACATAGGTCCCCTAGATACATATGGTGATGTTCAAATGTTCTGGAGCCTAGCAAGGCTAGTTGTAACCAGATACAGAACGGATACAGAACCTTTCATCATGGAGTGCTTTCCAATAGGAAAACACTGACTACTGGTTAGGCCAATAGAGAAAGAAGGGATGGTTTTAAGGATTGGCTTGATCTTCCAAGCAGGAAGGAAAACAGGGAGGTTTAAATTCAAATCACCAGCTTGACCTTAAGCCAGCAAGTCAACTTTCCTAAATCCCAGGATCTCTTCACCTATGTAGAGAGCTACTCAACATGCTTTCTGCCTGCTCACCTTATATCCTTCCCTCCTCTCTCCTTCTCTCCCTCCTCCTCCTCTTCCTCCTTCCTCTCTCCAGCCCTCCTTCCCTCCCTCTCTCCTTCCAAATCCCCCCTCCCCCCTTTCATTCTTTTTGGTGGTATTGTAGGCTGAATCTAGGACCTCATATGGATGCCAAACAACCTACACTCACTTATATTCCCAGCCCTCTTTCTATTGTAGTCTTTGAGATTGTCTCAGTTAGCTAGGTAAACGCGAGAGACCCCATCTTAGAAAAGAAGATATACAGTATCTGAGGAACAACACACAATAAGCCTCCTACCTACACATACGTGTGCATATACATCTACCACACACACACACACACACACACACACACACACACACACACACATAGAATGAATGAATGGATGAATATGAATCAGGGAGCCCTGGCCATTGAAATCTATAGTTTGGTAACTCCATGCATGACATCTTCCAATCCAAACAGAAAACAAGTGCACCCACATGCATGGGAGCCATTGTGCTCCTGCAGGAGTGAAGGGCTGACTAAGCCGTACAGGGAAGCCCACAGCCCCTTCCTTCATGCCTGATCCAGTTTTCTTGCGAAGTGGAGACCAGAGGAAGAAGCAAGGCAGACAGATGGTGTCCCGCAGACTCTCCCTCAAGCACTTTCATCTCTCCTCTCACTATTAATTCATCTGTTTGGATGGATACATTCACGCATGGAACCAAGATGAATAATAATGAGGTTTTTAATAACTCCCTGCATTTGCATTCCTAGTTACTCTTTACATGGTTCTAGCTGATTAAAATGAATCATTTACATAATTAACATATGGTTATAGTGTTGGCTTTAATATGCTGATTATCTCAATACTTTTGTCTGGAGTCAATTGGATTCTAACTGTAACAATTGTTTGAAGTGAGACTAGTTTATTCCTGGGAGGATGGAGGGGATATTTTCCATGGTGCCTGATTGGCAGCTGCACAACTCGCCAACATGGGCTCTATCTCAGTTTGATTATGTGATTGGAAAATAAGTAAACAGTAATAATGACAATGAACACAAAAGCTCCCACACATAATCTAGCAGGTATTTTCCTATCCATTGTCTCAAATTCTTGTAACCATTTTTTAAAGATGGTCATATTATCCCCATTTAACAGAGAGAGAAATTAAGGCCTCTGGGGAGAAGAACCTGGCTCAAGGCCATAGCATTTTCTGTCCCAAGCTTGACTGCCCCTCATACGTTCTTGCTCCAGAAACTATGTTATAGTTGCTCACAGTCAGTTTCCTGACCTGGGCATTATTGACACTGTGTGTGTGTGTCTGTGTGTGTGTGTCTGTGTGTATGTCTGTGTCTATGTGTGTGTGTGTAAGTGTGGGACACACATATGGAAGCCCAAAGTCAATATGGCCAATAATGTTGTCTTTTCTTGACTAGTCTCAACTGTTATTTTTTGAGACAGGGTCTCTCCATAAAACTAAACCTCACATTTAGCTATGTTGGCAACTCAGTGAGCTTCAAGGATCCATTTATTTCTACTGCCCCAGGCTGGAGTTACTGGAACAGTCACCACTCTGGCTTTTTAGGTGGATACTTGAGACCTGGACTGAGTCATCTTGACAGCCCCAGTTGTCTGTTTTTCCTATCTTTAGTCAACATTAAGAAGCAAGCTTGTTGTCGAGGCTGATTTGCTGGTGACAGTGGTGTTAAGGTGACATTGCTACGAGTATGTGTGAAGTTTGTGTTATATGTGACCCCTGTGTCTATTTCTGAGTCTTTTATTCATTTCTGCTAGGAATCATTGTACTTCTCAATCAAAGACATCTTTGTTTTATGAGCTCTGTGAAGCCCCACTCCCAGGATTTCTCGAGGGCTATTCTTAGTGTTCCCAAACATACTGCTCTGTAGAGTTCACAGCTGGCATTTCAAGATGCCACTTTCTCATTAGCAGACTATGGGCATGGGCGCCATTAGCTATGATCTGATTATCTTCCTCGTTCACATTGAATTTGAAAGGGACTTAGGACAAAGTAGCCAATCGTTCCTGTTTAAGTATGAGATTTGGGAATGGAAGTGCTTCCTGAAGGTTCATGCATATTTGAAATGCATTTGGGCTAATTGCAGACATGTTGTCCACAATTAGTCTGCGGTGGGCATGATTAATTGCAAAGAACACTGACATTTATGCATAAAATGCTTGAGGTAAAAAAGAAACAGGGAGAGAAGATGACTAGAACAATGGCGAGTGGAATATTAATGCGCCATGACCCCAGAAGCAAAGCCCAGAAAGGGGATGGTCTATAGTGGCGGGTGGTACCTTAGGGACACACATTACCGATGTGTGCATTTCCAGCCTGCCTATAATTTGTTTTCCTTTCCTCCAAAAGTGGCTAGTTTGGTTCAGGTTTTCTGAAACCATGTTGATTCTTTTCATTGCAGAAACAGAATCTCCTATAGCCCAGGTTGACCTTAAACTCATGAGGTAGCCAAGGATAGACTTGAACTCCTGATCTTCCGGATTCCCCTTCTAAGTGCTGGGATCACAGGCATGCACCACCATAACTCCCTTAACTGATGCTTTTGTGAAGCCATGGCCTGCCCTGTACATTTCTCCCAGAAATCTCTCTCTCTCTCTCTCTCTCTCTCTCTTTCTCTCTCCATATGTGAAACTCATAATCCCCTTTTGTAACAAATACACATATAGTACATTCCTCAGGAGACATCAAGAACATAGATAGATAGATAGATAGATAGATAGATAGATAGATAGTTGTGTGTGTGTGTGTGTGTGTGTGTGTGTGTGTGTGTGTGTAGGATAATCACTACTCAGACCAATCAAGCAACAAATGTTTGTTTATGTTAAAGTGATACATTCAAAAAATTAATCATCAGACATCACCACCACCACCAAAGAGAAAGGGAGCATGGCCTCTGCTTTACTAATTAATTCTCAGTTGCCATTGGATGGAGAGAGCACCCCAAGATCTGTAGATATGTAAGTTGATAATACATAGATGTATGAATAGATATTATTTATTTTTACACAAAGACTAATCCACATCAGACTAGATGCCCATTTCATGGTTATCCATCTGGATTTTATAGTGTGTTATGGAGTCTCCTTGACTTGCCCTCTACTATATGCCTCTTATATTCCTGATTTAATGACTTCCTGAATGGCCTCTGTGGTATTTTGAATTGTGAATATTAATAGCATGCATATACACTGAGTTTCCAGTATAAATAGAGCTATCTAAATCTTTATAAATATCTAAAGAGAACTGGATGCATTACCTTCAGTCACTCTGCATTGAGCTCATTAATCTCCTAGCAGTGTGGTTACAGGGTCAAAACCTTGCTGTTTTCCTGCTATGTTTGCTTGGGTTTGGCTTGGTATTTTTGTAGACCTAGCTGGCCTAGAATGGTACAGCTAGACCAGGCTGATCTCAGGTATATGGCAATCTTCTTGCCTCTCTTTTCTTTTTTCTTTTTTCTTTTTTCTTGGATATTTTCTTCATTTACTTTTCAAATGCTATCCCAAAAGTCCCCTATACCCTCCCCCAAGCCCTGCTCCCCTACCTACTCACTCCCACTTGGCCCTGGCTTTCCCCTGTACTGGGGCATATAAAGTCTGCTAGACCAAGAGACTTCTCTTCCCAATGATGGCCAACTAGGCCATCTTCTGCTACATATGCAGCTAGAGACACGAGTTCTGGGGGTACTGGTTAGTTCATATTGTTGTTCGATCTATAGGGTTGCAGACCCCTTCAGCTCTTGGGTACTTTCTCTAGCTCCTACACTGGGGGCCCTGTGTTCCATCCTATAGATGACTGTGAGCATCCACTTCTGTATTTGCCAGGAACTGGCAAAGCCTCACAGGAGACAGATATATAGGATCCTTTCAGCAAAATCTTGCTGGCATATGCAATAGTGTCTGCATTTGGTGGCTGATTATGGGATGGACCCCAGGGTGAGGCAGTCTCTGGATGGTCCATCCTTTCATCTTAACTCCAAACTTTGTCTCTGCAACTCCTTCCATGGATATTTTATTCCCTATTCTAGGGAGGAATGAAGTAGATCATGGATGAGTTGGTCTTCCTTCTTGATTTTCTTGTGGTTTGGAAATTGTATCTTGGGTATTCTAGGTTTCTGGGCTAATATCCACTTATCAGTGAGTGCATATCAAGTGACTTCTTTTGTGATTGGGTTACCTCACTGAAGATGATATCCTCCAGATAGATCTATTTGCCCAAGAATTGGACTCAATTCCCCAATAAAAAGACATAGACTAACAGATTTGCCTCTCGTTTCTTACTGGTAACTTATCACTCTTGAAAGATGCAATTCAAACCTTAAAAAGTAAGGCTTATGTTGGGGCACATACTTTGAAATTCCAGTACTTAAAAAGTAGAATCAGACAGAGCAAAATGTCAAGGGGTGCGTGAGCTACAGAGCAAGACCTTATCTCAAAAATGTAATAAACAACACAAACAACTGTCCTTCCTACTCTAGAGATATAATTTGTTCAGTTTTTATCACTTTCTTGCTATTGGTCCAGACATGACACCGGCAAGACAGAAAACATTTATGTACTCAGCATCTACTTTGCAGTGACATAACCTATCACGGCCTGCACTTGTGACTTGGTGTTGGGGTCTCTGCAGAAATGGGAACGGAGCTGCAGGGCTGGAGGTCACAGGAGAATAAGAAACAACTTCATGTTTTATGTCCCATATGAAGCAACTGTAGTTGTGAGCAGACTCAAATGGTGATAATCAGATAGCTCTTAGATTGGCCTAGAATACTGATTCTGTGTTATGGAGTGTTCCCCTCATAACTTATTTTGTTGTGTAGGTTAGAATGTACGTTTCTAAAGGGTAGGAAACAGACATAGAAAGAGGAACCCTTAACAGCAAGTCAGATTTATTAGTAGCAGTTGTTTGGAGAAGGGTCATGTGTAGACTCAAGAAGAGGATGTTCTACAATTGATTAGCATTGTCTGCCTGAGGCAAGAAATGGCAGAAAAGGAGCCAGTGAAGCAGCATTCCTTGTTGCTTAGTAAATATAGGATACAATTATAGGTTTTGGGAGTTAACAAAAAATTTTATGCCACCATAAAAACACCTTTATTGGAGAAGTGACAGAGGAAGGAAGATAGGGGAAAAGGAAGAGATTGGATGTAAAATAAACTCCAAAATATAGAGAGTATTGTAGGCTAATTTTTATTCGAGTCCCCCCCCCCGCTCTCTCTCTCTCTCTCTCTCTCTCTCTCTATATATATATATATATATATATATATATATATATATATCTTTATATATGCATATATGTTCTGAACTTGACCTCAGGAAACAGGTGTCATATGTGAAACAAGGTTCACTAAATGTTATAATGAAGTAGAGACAGTCTTTAAGCTATAGGTAGCACTGAGAGGCAGAACACTAGAAAATGAAAGGCTATTCTGTGTGTCTCTTCATTCTCTTGATTTTGTGTAACTACTAACTGATCGGCCTTCTTTCCAGGCAGAATGGATGATGTTAATCTCCAGCCCCTTTTGTAATAAATGTTGGACTGTGAACAGGAGATGGCCAGAAGAGAGTGCCTGGGCAAGCCTTAATCTTTAATAAGGTGCACTTCTAGTCCATAACTGTCAGACAAGATAGAAGGATCAAGCTTTCTGCTTTCTCACCCAGAATAAGAAATGGGGTCTAGGTTGTGTGGGTTGCAAGGGCTTCACCCTTTTAATGCTCTAGGGGGAGCCACCAGAAGCTGTACTTTGGAGCTTGCGATCTTCACCAAACAGAGTCCTTTGAAAAAATATAAATAAATAAATAAATGGAGCGAATGCCTTTTAATGTTGTTCAGCTTGTGAATCTAGTTGCATTATGATTCTACTCAAATCTTGGCTTATAACTTGGGTCTCTGGTAGCAGCCCTTTGCAGTGAAACTATATCACTTTTGAAGCTTAGCAGATGGGAATTGTCATAAATGATATTTTAGTCACAGATATGAGCCATAAAACTTGAAAGATATAGTATCTTTCTGAGACACACATGGAGAGGCAGACATAGCCCCAGAGTCAACGTGAGCTTTTCGGCAGCTGTGATGGAAAGGAGGGAAAGGGCTGCTGAGGCAGTGTCCTTGCCTCTGAGCAAGTGACCTGGCTCAGAGCAAGCAGTGTGCAGCACATTGGGGAGACAGTAGATATGGGTGTCAGCATGGGTTACACACTCACCAGCCCAGGGTACCTACTTTCCTGTCTTTTCCTGAGCCCTTTGTTTTCCTGCTCCCCTGAGAAGGAGCACTAGCGGTGTGTTTTTCTTGCGGTGTTTGGCACTTTGTGCATGGTGCAGTACAGAGAACTGCATAACGTATGTGTACTGTGCAGTACCTTCCATGCTAGAGGTGTTCTGTTTGTTAGTCGCACTTGCTTATTTTAATCAGCATTTAAGTTCTATGATACAGTATAATAGTATCTCATGGACTCTTGCCCTGAGCCAATATGTATATTTATGCTTTTGATTCAAGAGACATAACTGGCTGTCAGACCTTGGTCTTCATTATCATTGTTATATTCAGATGACAGGAAGGTTAGTTTGTGGAGCCAACAAAGAAACAAACAAACAAACAAACAATAACAACCCAAAAGCACTGTGAGAATCTTCCAGAAAGTACAAAACATTCCCTTCTTTGTCTGCATTATATACCACATCAGTGTCTTATGCTTATAGCCTATGCTGGACTGGCTCTTACTACATATCCAAAGGTGACCTTGAACTTCTAATCCTCTTGCCTCCTCCCCCAGAGTGCTGGGGGTTACAACCTAGTTCCACCATGCACAGGGGATAGAACCTCAGAGCCTTGTGCATGCTAAGTAAACACACTATCACTAAGCTATAGCCTCAGTCCATAGCAATATTTAATGACTTTGTCTACTTACCATTAACATGTTACAGCGGCTCTTACACTTATGAGGGTTTACTCATTTCACCCCATGGATGCAACATTTTATTCAAAGTAGCCACAGATCATGTGGTTTTAAATCCATGAAGAATGTGTCTTATCTATTACTTGCCTGCAGTTGTATTTGATAGCCTTACTGCTGGACAGGTTTAAGTATTGTAAATTAAGTTGGCATGTATGACACCTATATTGGAGAAGAAACTTGTGTCCCTTTGTGGGAGTGACTGTGTTTATGTGGTTCTTGAGGGGGAGTTATGAGCACAAGCATGTGACAGGGTGTGTAAAGGAGACAAAGATGGGAGTGATTCTTACTTTCTAGAAAATTCCCATGGGGCTTGTTGCTATTTCATTATGATTTTTATTTAATGTTTTAGTTTGGAGGTAGCAATAACTCTTTGGTTTCTACTGTGTCTCATATATATTGTATTATGTTAGCCACTATTTAATTCATTATCATGCTTAATCTGTTCTATACCCTTAGAAGATTAATGCCATTATCAAGACCCTGTCATAAACTCTCTGAAGCTCGAGAAAGTAAAATAAAATCTCTGACCAAATTGCTCACTACGAAATGAAAAAGTCAACATTGGTATGTGTTGCTTTTCTTGTTGAATGGACAAAATGCCAGGCAGAAGCAAGTTAAGAATAGAAGGGTCCTGGCTCATGGCTTCACAGGATCTCAGTCAGGGCAGGGCTATATGTTAAAGACCCATGCCTGGTGGCTGGCCTACATGTTCTAGCTAGAGCCCATTTGTCAAAGACTCTTCCAAAACAGTGTTGAGGACCAATGCTCATGCATGTGAGCCTATGGTGATGTTTCAGATTCAAATTTAGGACTGTGTCCTTCTAAAGTAGCTTCTGTTAGCTTACTAAGCTCAAGGGTCACAGAGTATGAGATATTTTTAGTAATATTAATAGTAATGTGTACTTACGGTGAGTCCAAGAGGAATATGTAGGAACCTTATTTTTCTAGGAAGAAACCAAGATTTTTTATTGACCACGGAATCACTACTTCATTAAAGTGTGATCTGACTTGAGTTCATATCTGATAAGTGTTTTCTTTAGACTCAGATGATCTCTTCGGGTGTTTTAACTGTGCTTATCTACATCCCATAACTATGTCTGTGTGTGCCCTCATTAACCTCTCAGCCCCTCCTGCAAGATACAAAGGAGCTGCGTTTAAGATGTGTGCTCTTCTGTTGATTGGGGAGTTTGTCCTAAGAGTGTCTTGCCTATAAATAAACACAACAGAAAAGGAAACGAAAGCTCTGTCCCAGCCTGGCCTCTCTTTTACTTTTATTCTGCCTCCCCTGTATTAATGCATCATTTGTAGCCCACTTTGTAATGATGACACAGGCAATATCTTTTAGTGTTATCTGATCCTACTTTGGGCAAATATTCCGAGATGCAAAGCACATTGGTGAGGGAAGCACTTTCCTCATTATGTCCTGGCTTGCATACAAAGTAAGGGGTAAGCATTTGGTAGGACGGAGGCAAGAGAGCTAGAGACTTATCTACCCAGAAATCAGAGAGTAGGATCCTGGGACAAACATTGAAATGATGTGTGCTGAAGGGGAAAAGCATGTGTATGTGTATGGCCCTTGCTGGAACGATATTTGATGTGGCTATTTAGTGTACTAGGGCTGTGATATTTTTGTAATGGAGGAATATATATATATATTCATATATACATATATATGTATATGAATTTATGTATGCATACACATGTGTACCCATATGAGTGTGGTACAATGACAGCAGCTGCAGATGCTGTCCAATCCGTGAAACATCATTGGCCATACTTTCTGGCTCTCCACGCAATTCTATTAGTAACCCAGTTTGGCTGAGAGTCCTCAGATGCTAGTTATTTCACTTCGTGTCACTCCACGACATATGGCTTTATGCAGCATCCCCCTGGAGATGGTTCTACATATCCATCCCCATTTCACAGATGAGCATGACCAATGAGAATGTGTTAAGTGATCTCTCCTCAGGTCACACGCACTGAGAGAAACATCAGAACCTGCCAAACACTTGCCCTACTCTGTGTTGATGCTGTGTCCAAATTCAAATTTTCCGACCTCAGAGTTTTCTGGGTTAGACCTCTCGAAAACTACCAGAAGATATCGTGTTATGTAATTAATTACAACTATAATTATCTTGGTTTCTGGGTCATTTAAAGATCATCAGTGCAGTGTGTTTCCATGGTTCATTCAGCAAATAAATCATTTTTTTAAAGAACAAGTATAATTAATCCAGTTTCATATGCTTAAATTAAAAAAAAAAAAACATGAAAACACTAGTGTGGAGACTTAGGGCCTAGGCTAGAGATCGAGTTGATCCTGGTATAAGGGTCATACCAGAAAGATGGGGTCGACCTCAGAACCATGAATGCAACAGTCACCCATATTGGAATAGAGAGCATCCCTCCATATATGCTGAACTGTTTGCATGGGGCACACGCAATTTCTCCTGCCCTGTGCATTTGCTGTGTGAGTGACGGCCTGAGTGGTGAAACAGACTCAAGTGGCATTCTTTGTCTGTCCCCTAGGCATCATTGGAGTGATCAAAACAGTGACTTCTGTTGGCCCTAGTGCGGATTTTTACAGGACTGACAGGAGCATGTAGAGCTGACAAACTTTCAAATCCAGCTTTTTCTCCCATGGCATCTCTCTGAAAGACAATCTAGCTTTAAAATTATTCTTTATACAATTTTTACCTTCTCTCCAATAAAGGACAGGCTAATGAACTAGCTCAGTAGGTAAAGCTCTGGCCTTGCATATGTGAAGCCCAAATCTCATGTGAAGTATGTGTTGTGCTAATACACGTTTGTAATTCCAATGCTGAGGAGCCAGAGGCAGGAGGATCCCTGAAGTTGACTAGCCAGCCAGACTAGCTGAATTGGTGAGTTTCAGGGTAGTGAAAGACCCTGTGATGGATGCTATTCCAGAGGATGATACCTGGGGTTGACTTTTGATGCTCGAACATGTGCCTGCCTGTGCCCAGACACACACGTACAGACGCACACACACACATGCATGCACACATGCACACACACACACAAATGTTAGAGTAGATTTCTTTTCACTGTATTTCCTCCTGCTCATGGAATACATGACAATGGGAAAAACTCTGCCATATATCAGTTACCTCCAAAGCTTCCAAAGCTTCTCCGGGTAAATCACGCAGTGACACAAGGTGCGAGCATCACCAAAGTGTGCTGGCAGCATGCGTTTGTCTGCTGACGAAAACAAAACAAAACAAAACAAAACAAAACAAAACAAAACAAAACAACACAAAACAAAACAGCAGACACCTCGTTCACGGGAATTAGGCCTGTTTGCATGCTATGCGTGTCACTATAGATGACTCATGAATAGAGTTTCTGAAGAATCATTGTGTCATTAATATATATAGACTATGACAGCTGTGCATGCCTGTCAGTCATTCAGGAAAAGATATTGTAATAACTACATAGGAGGATGGGACCCTGTGGGTCTGGAAGCAGTATTTTCAGACCAGGAAAAATGTGTTGGAATTGACTGTGGTATTCATCTTCTTTTTTTATTTTGATTTTCTCTTTCTGTTTTTGAGACAGGTCTCATATAGTCCATGTTGGTCTTGAACTCACTATCTAGCCATGGATGATGTTGATTTTTGAATCCTCAAGATTCTGTATTCTTAGGGCTATAATTATAGTATTGCAACGCTCTCCCTCCCACTGGCTTAATGTGGTGCTGAGAATTGATGCTCCTTAAGCACTCCACAAACCGAGCCACACCCTCAGCCATGTGACAGTCATCTTTCAAGGTAGGACTTGGAGGCTTTTAAAGAGATTTTCAAGATTCCTTTGTGACTGCAGTCATTAATTCATTCTACAGATCTGAATAGGGAAGTTTCCTGAGAGCCGAGAACTGTGCCAGAGATAGAAGAGTGAATGAGAAGCCCAGGTGCCCACTCACCCATGTTTTGGTAGAGGAATAGACAGTCAATAAGCAGAGACCCAGAGTGACAGGCACAGTGGAGACACAGGTACTAGAGGAGGAAGTGAAAGGAGAGTACTGAGGTTCTGGTTTAGACTCAGAGACTTGTCTAAAAAGGGGAGAGCTCAGATGAGAAAGGAGTGCTATGAGATTGATGGCCGTGCAGAGGTGGCAACAGAACTCACGGAGTCTCCAAAGAGGAAGCACACATGCTATTCCTGAAGAAGATGAAAGGCAGCTTACACAGCCAGAATGTTGCTTTGGGATAAAGGGATTAAAGAAAACAAAATAGAAGGTGTCCATTGATGTATACAAGATAGGCATTGGTGGTCAGATCACATAGGGAATCTGGAACCTGTGCTTAGTGACTGGTAAGCTATGTCACATGGCATGTGTTGAGTGTGCACAGTCTAGCCCTTTGCCTCCTTGGAGGGAAAAGGGAAATGCACAGCTGAGGCAGAGATAGCATCTGACTTTCAGGTTTCCAGGCTTGGAGAATGTGAATGTGTTTCTCTTAGCCAGGTGTTGACTGCTCACATCATTGGAATATTTTCAAGCAAGATAAGGGGTAGCAAGGGCAAGCAGGTACAAGCTTACCCTGGAGCTGCTAAAGCCTCCCTACTGGCCAGGGGGAGTTTGTAACCAGCTCTCTGAGTGGATTTTCCAGATGGTTGCCATTTGTACCACGTCAGCTGGGACTCCAGGATAGGCATGCATTTTACCTGTGCTATGTTACTCTTCTCTATCTTCCATCTTCAGGAAGCATGCTTGGGACAGGCTCATTGTTGACCACGCCACAATGGCCCGTTGTTTTTGTAGGCATCCTCCATTTCCTGGGGAGATCTTGGCTATTATTTTTGTAAGATTTTGTCATTACACCTTACATTGGACAGACTGCTAGACTAGTTGTTCTGGAATATTTCTTTCACAGGATATGAATGACCTTCCAAATCAGTAAGCTCCTGTATCAAATGTCGAAGGAACAGACTTATGCTGATGCATGTTATCCCATGGCAAGACCCAGCTGAGCAACAGACAGACCTCAGAATGCCCTCACCACCAGCACTGTCACTGTCGGAGCCTGAGGCAGAAACTTCCTTGTAAACCCAGAAGTCCAAACGTGAAATGGGAATATTATCACTGCTTATAGCACAGTAGCTTAGCTCTGAGCATCAGAAGCATGCAACAAATGAAAGTCAATATGGTTTTTGCTTTTAACAGTGGTAGCCATACTCAAATCGTGTTCTCCTTGGAGTGAGGAAAACACTTGGAAGGGAAAGGAGCTGAGGTGGGAGAGATGAGAATCAATCCATTGTCAAAGTGTCAAAGGATCCATGGAGCAGAGGGGGTTTATTCACAGCAGTGTCCTTCCCTGTCCAACATTAACTCTTTTAAAATAATCAAAGCATCTAGTTGATTTTTTTTTAAATCAAAACCAATCTCAATAATAAAAGAGGAGCCTTGTGTGCAGTGGAATAACATAAAAGAGAAGAAATAGTAAATTATAGCTACAGATAGAGGGAAAATGGCCTTTGCCAATCGGATGGGACTTCTGAGTGAGTGATAGAAGGTAGGAAAGGAAATTTACTCAGAGTTTGAAACAGTTTAGTCCTTGATGCTTTGAACAAGATAGATGCACAGATGTGTGATTTCATATAACGGGGGCAAAGAAAAGATAGGTTGGCAAAGTGCCAGCCTCACCTTGCAAGCATGAAGCCCTGGGTCCACAAAGCCCTGGGCCTCTCCCTCGGTACCACGTGTAGCTAGACATGCAGCGCTCCACAACTGTCAGTCAGCATTCGGAAAGGTGGAGACATCCAAGATCACCATGCCTCAGCCACACATCAAGCTCAGGGCCAGCCCGACTGTCACAAGACCACTACTTAAAGAGCTGGGAATGGAAAGTTGATTTAGTAACATCTCAGGGCCAGAGGTCGGTCAGTTACACAAAAACATTTCATTACTTAAGCTGGGCAATACCTGTCTGTTTGTGCTTTCTTGTAGATAGATCAGTATTCCTGAAACTTGATATTTTAAATTAATACATGCCCTGGGTTGTAAATAACTGCCACCACCATATTCACACAGGGAATAACAAAGTGAAAATAAATCTTACGTCCTCTGTTCTGCCTCCCCCTTCCTTTAGTGATTATTAGTAGGTGATGTTTCTGGATATGTACTGAGCAAACTTGCACATTTAGACATAAACACAATATGATACCTGTGATTTTGTGCTACCACTTAAAATGTTGTACATATTAATGTTGTTCACTGTCAGAACATAGAGACTATCCACTTCATACTAATTTCATCTACTTCATCTCATCTTTCTGGGCCCTAGAATTTGTTCACACTTTGGTACCCTGCTGAGAGGCCTGAGTGCTTAAGGAAAAACAAAAACAAAAACAAACAGAAAATGTTTGTCAAAAACTCCATGCTGCCTCTGAGCCTGGTGCTACAACTCCAGGTCATACCACCACTGGGCTGCTTGTATCTCTTTTTTGCTAGTACAGCACTCCAAATGTTCCGTTCTTTAACTTGAAAATAATTGTAATAAAAGCTAAAAGGCATAATATAGCCATTTAGATTCAATGGGACCAGGGCTCCCCTCTCCTGTCAGACTCTCTATAAATTTAGTGATGATCAAGAATCAGAGGTTTTATAAATGTCTGTGGACACTTGTGGAGGGGAAGTAGAAAGAACAAGATTTTTGAATGTTTTGAAGTTTTGAATTTCTATGACTTCCCAGTGGAAAAAGACAGGTATATCCAATGATCTTTTGAACTTGAAAAAAATTGTATTTTCTCTAGTTGAATATTTAAGATGAAAGTCATAGTTCATGATGTGCTTACAATAGTGCACATCAGACAAGACCCGTGTCCTGGCTTCACCAGGACTGAATGGACACAGGTCTTGTTTTATGAGCTTTGCCTGTGTTAAGTACCTTACGTGGAGTTCCCCGACACAGAGTTCCCATCAAAGTGCTAAGGTCTTCTCTTTCAAAGCCAAATTCAAGTACAAATTTGTGTGGTTTCTGACTCTCCAAGCTGGTTCTTACTTTACCTTTTCAGCTCACAGTATTTTTCGTTAGGTAGATAATATACACAACATGTGGCGAATGTTGTAAAATACAACACACACCATTAGAAAAAGATCCATGGTAGAAATAGAAATCTTTAAATCTAAAGGCATAATTCCCACTCTTCACTTGTCAAATTCCTAATTGATTTTTTCTAAGAACATGAAATCACAAAGTACAAGCATGCACTGTAATTCACGTGTCTCTTTTGTGTCCAGCTTATAAAGGTGTATTCCACCCAACTAAGCTGAAACTGATTTTTGTTTGCTTCTCTAAAAATATATTTTTATTAAGCATATGTGTTTTGACTAAATGTATTTCTGGTCCCATGGAGATGGGGAGGGGCCGCTGAACCCCTTGTAAGTGGGGTTACAGAAGCTTGTGAGCCACCAGGATGATGCTGGGTACTCAGCCTGGCTCCTCTGCAAGAGCTGCCTATGCTCTTTACCATTGATCCATCTCTGCAGCTTCTGATTATTTCTTCCTTCCCCAGCATCACAGTGTCCTGTTGCATGGATGCACTGTCAGCCACTTGTTTTCCCTATGGCACCTCTTTGGAAGGATTACTTTTTTTTCTTATTTTATTTTAAAATTTCTACTCTATGCAGGGAGGAACTATACATACAATGTAACGTGAAATAGGAGCCTTACAAATCACAATGGTACCTCGCTTCCTCTCCAAGACCCAGCAGGAACATTCAGATGGGTGTTCAGCATCCTACAACTGGTCTTCCTACCTCCTTGGTATTTCTTGATGCTCTGGGATGGATAAACTTCTGGGAGAGTCTGGCTGGTGAATGGATGGTTTCAGGATCTCTGGCCTTCACGGTCACGAGGCCAGCTGCCTTTCCCTTGCTATTATGGCATTCGAGGTGCCGTGGACATGGCAGATGCCGCTGAATTTTCTCGTACCCTTCTCTTCCTTTAAGAGCCACTGGTTTCAAATAATGGAGACTCTTAAATTATCTGAAGGATGATCTTTTCTTTAAGAATTTGTAAATCAGTTTTCAATGTTGGTTCTGGGTTAGTGCCTAAAATAAAACTCAGCCTATTCTGAGAAAACAATATATTTGAGCAGGGACTAATTACCTCTTTTTTATTTCTAGTGACAAAAGCCAATATATCACACTTAGCTACTGGGAGACTCCATTGCAGTAAACTAATTAAACTAATTCTATCTCGACTCATTATTCTCAGTCCCACTAAATATTTTAACACCCTAGATTTATTTCATTCTATAAATTATATCATACTTAAAACTAGGCATAGCCCTCAAGAGTTTATTTTGGACTTTTCAAAATGTAGCATTCAGCTTTATCTGGAATATATATTTTTCCTATCTTTCTTTGCTAATGATTCACCTCAATTATGACTAATTATTAAAAATGATATATGGCTTTAATTAAATGAAAGTAGCTGGCTTCTTGTTAGCACTTATTAAATACTGACAACATTAGGAAGATAAGGTAGAGGAGGTAACTTACAGAATTGGTTACATTTTCAGGCTACAGGCTGGCATAGATACACACATCCAAATGGACTGATAAATGCACAAGATGGCAAAAAAAAATATAGTGTTTTTCATCGTTAAAAGGATTGAAAGTCTGTGTCCATTTCAGATTCATTTTCTAACAGAGGATGGCCACACAATTAAAATGTTAATACACATCTTGATATTTGTACTTAGCTTCCAAAGCTAGCATACATTAAATAGAAATTTAGCCCAAGTGCTTTGCAGGAGAAGCCAAGAGGAATGCAGCCTGAGTACCACTTCAGAGTAAATTGCTGCTTCTTATAGACGTGTAATGCAATTAAGTCAAGGGGCTGTGAGCTGCCTCCATCGAGTAAGCTTAGTTTAGATATTTGTCCTTAGACATCTCCCTGCAAAGTGCTCCATGTTGAAGAGAGGGGAAGGGACACTGAACCAATGAGCTATTCATTAGACTTGACATAATGGTGAGCAAGGCCAGGGATGCCTAAGGAAGAGGGAATTTTCTTTGGCATTTGCAAGAAAAAAAAAGGAAGTGTCACTCAAGTTCATCTTTCTCTAGCTCCTATTAGCTACCTTTCTGGTTTTAGTGGACCATTTTGGTCCAGTTCCTTGTTTTGTGTGAAAAGATGCTTATTAGAAAACTGCAGTAGCCACAGGCATTTTGTAAGAGAGGTGCATGTCTTTGCTGAGACAGAACAAGATCCCACAGGGGAGGAAAAGGTACTGATGGCAGCTCTGGGAAGGAATCATTCTAAGTACATGGGGTCAAGGACCCTTGGCCCTGACATAATCTCAAGAATCATATGCATTTTGTACTAGATAGGGATAAGGTACCAAATGAATTTGTGAACTTGCAGCCCATCTTTTAGTTCCAGGAAATAAGTTCCCTGACATTCTGGCACTGTCTCTCTCCATCTCTTTTTCTCTATGTGCTGAAAACCTGACCCTCTTGAGGACTTAGAACATGTGACTGAATGATAAAGAAGTGTTAGAGTTACATTTTCTGCCAGTCTAGATTTAACTTGGTTTCCATTCAATATATTAAACTTACTCAAGAAATATTTAGACACCAGTAATGTCTTATAAAACATAATGCAGGGCTAGTGAGATAGCTCAGTTGGTAAAGCATTTGACTTGCAAGCAAACGGACCTGAGTTGAATCTGTAGAACTTTGTATACAAAGTCAAGTGTGGTGGCATGTGCTTGTAATGTAAGGCCGGCAGATCTCTAGACCCTCCTGATCAGCTACCCCAAGCCCATAGAGAGTCCGAGGCCAGTGAGATACCCTGTATCAAAACATAAGGCAAAAAGCTACTGAGAAACAACAACTCAGGGTGACGTCTGCTCTGTACACACATATGCACGCATGCATACATATACCAACACACATGCACACCTGCACATATATAAGCATACAAATGTACATAGACACAACAAAATATGTGTGTACAGATAGGAGAAATATCAGCATCAGTATTGACATGGGCACATGAAAATACACAAACATATATGCATTTACAGGCACACACATACACGCACACATACACATGCACCAAGATAAATGTCCACATTCAGACACAAGCATAACTGCGCCTATGTATATCCAAATAAACATACATATGCACAAACATAAACACTGACAAACATAGTCTGTATATAGAAACATACACATAAAAATTTACACACATATGTATGCAGATACATACTAACACACAAATATACATTCACAAATATATACAAACCTGCACATATATACAAGTACACATACACATACCATAGATCAGTCAGGTCATAGGACTAATGACCTTTGGATATTCTTGATGCAGAATAACTGTGAACCTGTCCCCTGTTCCAGAAATCTTAGTGTTTTACACTGTTACCAAAGAAGGGTTCTTCTGGTTCTACCATAATTCTTGTCCTTGTATGTGACTTTGTAGCTGACAGTGAGGAGCTGAAGCTCACAAGGGGCCTGGTTTCTGTTACTCCATACCTCTGGAATCTTGAGCCTTACCCCTAGTCTCCCTGCCTTCTGGTTTCTCCCAAACCAAGATGAAAGAACAAGAAGCCCAGTGTGAGCATCCTTTCAGCCTTGCCCATTGGGAATGAGTGAGAAGGTAAACAAAGAGAGAAGGAAAACTGGAAAGAGCACAGGGGGAAACACCATAACCCCATCCCAGTGTTTCCTTTCTAGAGAGGAGTACAGCTAAAAGAGAAGGCAATAGTCAGACTAGCTGTGCTGGGTGATGCTCTGTGGCATGAGGCTTTGCTGTTGTAGTTTGAGCTTTTAAGGCCTTGCATTGCCCCCAAGTAGCTATGGTGTTTTCTGAAGATGCACACACAATTACCAAGGGGTCTTTCCAGAAAATCCAAAATCCAGGCTAAGAGAAACTCTGGGGAGTATGCCTCACGTTTTTCAGGGGTGGAAAGATAGATGACTTATGCAACTTCACAAAGTAACTCGGGAGAGAGGAGCAGATTCTGACATCACAGGTCATGACAAGGCACTGTCCAGCTTATTACAGGGCCCTCTATCAGCTGGCCCTTGTGTACAAAGTACAGGGGCCTACATTCCACCATTTTTTTTTGACCCTTGAACAAAATCTCTCCAAGCATAGATCCAGGGTCACTTTAAGGAAGCTTATTAAAATCAAACCAAGCTCTTCATTGAACTCAAGACCAATGGAGTCAGAGTCACCAGATTCTGGGTGTTCCAGATAGTTCCGACAGCCCCTCATGTTTCAAGAAAGCTCCATTGTCTTTCATTTAGATTCAGAAAGAACAAAGAGTACCCTGGAGAGGAGCTTCATGATCTTTGCTCAAAATGTATTTTCAGTTTGTCCTTAATGGGTGAATGCAGTGGCCCATGGACCGATCAGCTCCTGAATGGTAATCCCATCACCTATGTTCTACAAGATCTCTACCATGCTGCCCTCAAAACCCCTCACTTCCCTTCCCAGTAGTCAGCACACTACCTGGGTTCTTTTCAGCATGGCAATTCCTGTTGACCTAAAATGTGGGTGGGCAAGCACACATTCCTCTTCCGTATCCACTGCCTGCCTTTCTCTCTTCTTGAGTTTTTTGGAGTTCTAGAAAAATGATAATTGAAAATGATCCCTTTCCTGTAATGTTTGTAAGGGTTAATGTTCCAAAGATGGCTTCTCAGGAGGAAGATCTGTTGGTGGATCACATTATACTTGGAAGTAATGAAAGCAAAGCGGTGGAGACACTTCACACCAGCATCCCATGTCACCAGTGGGGAAGAACAATGAAAGCAATATGGAGGAAGTGAGGGGAGACAGGGTATAGACATGAGAAGTGTAGGGAATAGCAGAGCAAAAGAAATGAACAGGCCTCAAATGTTTGCTGCGTGTGGGCTGTTCCGTCAAGGACTGAATATCAGTCGTCTTACTAAGAGGAAAGAAGTGGCTCTCCTAGGTGTCTATCACTACCCCCACTTTAGAGCTGAGAAAACTGAGTGACTATAACTTCTTAAAGGCACATGGGGACTCACCACCAGTGTAAGAGCTCTCTGTTCCACCCCTGGCCTTTTCCATGCTTTTATTTTGTGGGCCTGTGCTCTTTGTTGTTTTACTTTCAACTATTCTTGCTGCCTTTATTGCACAGTGACAATACCTCTACCTTAAGTACTAACTCAACACTTGACTAGCCCAGTGTTAGTTAGCCTTACTACAAAGGCCAACCCACAAAGGAAGAAAGCTATGGTGCCCTTTTGGGGGGATTATATTTCTTTACATTTAAATGGGACTAAAAAAGTCATCCCCGTTGCTTGAAAGAAGTGGAGTCAAGCTCATTCAGGCTCCTCTCATTGTGAGATGCTCATTTTCATGATGTAATGAGCATCCAGCTGATCCAGCATGGGATGGAGACAGAAAAGATAGGTTTCATGTCCCTGGCATGATTGGATTCTACCAACCCCTCAGATACTATTTACTAATAGGTCCTATTTACTAATGTCTGTGATATTTTGGGACCTTCCTTAGATGAAGGTCACTATGCCTTTGTGAGGAAATTGGAATGTGTCTAGATGCTGGCCTATGTCCATGTCTTTGAGGGTTTTTTTTTCCTAATTGGTTAACTGAAATGTATCTTCAAGATTAACCTGAGAATTCAGTGGTAGTGTTTGCCTTACATATGCTACTAAATATGTTATTCCCACTACTTCTGGGGGAAAAGTAAGTAAATTAAAAAAAATATCTTTTTCCCTAGATTGTAAAGATGTAATGAGAAAGGGGGTTGGAAATGTAGTTGAATGTCAGGAAGATTATGCAAGAGCAAGGTGCCTCATTCTGCATTACACTAGACAATAAATTGCTTTTGCATTGTCTCCTGGATGGTGAATTTACAAATTTGGCAGCTTTTGATGAAAAGAATCGATACACTGTCTCTTTAAAGGGAAATTAGTAGTTACAGGAACTGGCAATACATTTAGAGATTTGTTGCTTTTTTTTTGTTTGTTTGTTTGAATAGCTCACAAGGAGACCATTTTCTCTCAGTATATAAGAATACTTGTGTGCTTAAGGGAAGACAGATTCCAACAATCAGGTTGTTTGCTGTGATTTGTATGCTCTGGGGATGAGAGGAGTTAGCAATGTCAGAAAACTACACATATAGTATAAAAAGTTCCAGAGAGGAGAATTTCTTTTTCTTATCTGTCTCTAGTACATGGCTTGGAACAGAAGCTATTTAGAGAGACTTGGTTTATATAGACACCCCCCTTTTAGAATATGTTCCATAGGTCCCCTCATTTGGCTGCTTCCTCTCTTCCTTGTCCTGGGAAACATAGCTCTTATCCTTGAATGGCCTTTTGAACTAATTTTGTGAAAGTCAGTCTGTCCTGAGGTTGGGTAGTGTGCCCAGGCACCATCTTCTGCACATGACTGCCTCACCTCCATGCCATCTGAGTCTTGATCCTTGGTCTTGGTTTTCTAGGCCAGTCTCTGAGGATACCACTTGCTGGTTTCCCTTTCAGTACACTTTTGGGTCATCTGTCCTTGTTTGTGATGGAAACTCTTAAAGAGATTCAGGGAAGATATTCTTAGACACCGGGGAGCCCAAGGATACTCCATATAGGATTAAATGTTCTTTCATACTCTGGGAGTTCTCCCATATTCCTCAACTTACCTTACTCTATTCTTTGCTGAGTTAGAGCTGATCAATGCTTTCGAACCACTCTCTTTCAAGAAAACATGCCTTGAGTCTCCCGGACAGATCAAGTAACCCTACTCTATTATTTCCCAGCCTCAAATGGTGACTTTTAGCTTGTACCATCATTTCAACTCTACACCCTTTGTTGTTCATTTTATGATCATGCTTTCTGCAGAGGACGACTATTTGTCTTCCCTAGACCAGTCCCTTCCCAGGACCTACTTGTCTTGTACACAGTAAGCTTTTGACAATGACTGAAGGGATAAATGAATACATGAATGAGTGACTGATGAACAAAGAGGCAGAGAGGGAGGAAGGGGAGAAACAAGGAAGGAGGGTTAAATGACCATTATGTCAGGATAGCTGTTCTTTAAGATAGACTGAAATTTCTGATAAAAAGGACAAGGATATGAACTTGAACTAGCCTACCCCTTGAACTATATCTCCCTCTTGTCCTCCATTAACACTGAAGCTCCCTTCTCGCTGCTTCAATGTCCTTGGGATAGCAGCACTCTGAGGCCTTCCATTCCTCCAGTCCTTGTTCATTTTCTACTATAACCCCCAGGTTAAACGGAAATTATGTTCAGGATTTAAATCTTGCTTTGTTTCTGCCTTGCCTCGTGGGAGTCACATGGCCTTTTTCCATGATCAGAAATATGTTTTCATGCTTTCACACAAAGTTCTTACAAGACCATGCTTACAACTCTAGCTGCACAAACTGTCTGTGGATGCCTTTCCTGATGCCTGAAGGCCAGGCTCCTTCCTCTTCTAGCTTTCCTGCTTTGCCCCTTTTATTCACCGGTAGTGAAAGCATTTTGCAGAACTATAATGAAATGCATATTTTTATTTGAACAATGCCTGCTAGGTTTCAGAGTACCAGCTATTTGAGGAACACATTGCATCTGTCTTGGTCATCAGGAAGAGCTCAGATCACAGTAAGCACTAGACAAATGGTGAATAAAGGTAAACACACCCTTTAGGAACCAGTGACAAACTGTGATTTGGGGAAGTAGGGAGCATCAAAAGCAGAGGTGACCCCAATGTGTTCTTAGTGGTTTGTTCCCTTTCTGAGGATATTTGAAGACATCTGCCTCACACTGGAAGGAAGCCTACAGTAGCCACTTTCTATTGATGATCTACAGCTCACTCTAAGTAGTACTTGGGTGGTCCTCAAGTAACAGCATAATTCCAAAGATCCCTGTTGATGTGAAGTTAGTTAAACACCAGAGGTTCGCTTTTATGGCTTGGTCATGGCTGCTCACGAGGGTAGGAATGCTCTCCTTTTTGTTGCATAGCTGTATCTCTTTATTGTCATTTTCTGGGACATGCCTTCTCACAAATATTCATGGTCATGTGGTTAAAAAGAGAATGTGAGGGTAGATGAAAGTTGAAAGATCTGGGGATCTAAATCCATTCTTGACATTTAATTTCTGTATACAGATCCAGGAAGGTAGAGTTTTTGGTTTGATAGTCATGTGGTACATTGTATTCATCCCTGGATGTCTGCTAGTCAGTTTTCCAGGAAAATTCATTACAACCTAACCTTAATTATACTGAAGCATATATTCATTTGGGTGTCCTCTTCATACAGGATTATATATAGTTTTTCTTTTAGGTCATGTTTCTATACCCGAGAAAGGAATCCATTTTTATATACTTGGCTCCTTGGAAGGATGTGTGAGATTATAGACAATGCATTGGGAGAGAGCAGGGAAATAAGGAAAGGTCAATACATGGAAACAAGGCTTTGAGATGGTCCTCTGGGAATCAGTGTGTTCAAAATTGCTTCATCCAGAGTCACAGGCCAGCTCCTTCTCTCACCTTGTGCACTGGGGCAGATGTAGTGACCACATAGTCTTCGACCCAATTCTCACGCCACGTGACTCTAGCTGAGGCCATCTGTCAAATTCAGCTCCTCAGAGAATTCAGGTTGTAAAAGGTTAGTAGCCAGCACTTACCCCAGCTAGTAGCTGAAGCTCCTGTTGAGCTTCCTCCAACTTTAAGGAGCTCTAAGCTAATTAATAACTGCACATAGAGAGACTGCTTTCTGCACAGTCCTCTCTATCTGCATTTCCCACTGACATTTTATCTCATAAAATCTCTCCCATCTCCTTGGTCTTCTTGGGTCTTAGGATAGATCTTGAGCACCAGAAGGATGGCAAGATCTGTTTAGACTTCAGCACCTGGGGAAGATTTCCTGCTAAGTAGTGCTATGGAGGGAAATAAGCATGCTTACGAGTCACCCAATAGTTTCTAGGCCTTTGCAATTACACTTATCCATCTTTTAAATGACACACCTTACGGCCTATCCATCTCCCTCAAATGTGGATCACCCCAGTGCTTAGGTCCTTGAATACACCCCTATTATCAGTTTACATATTACATTTTTTGGGGTGGCCACCACCAGGCTTTCATGTGAAGGGTGTGATAGGGACTGTAAAACTGAATTTCCCCTTGTATTCTCAAGAGTGCTAGTCACAGGATGCTCCTTCCTCTGTAAATAAGCCACAGCCTCATCTTGTTTCTCTGCTTCCTCGTCTTTCAATAGCCATCTCCTTCTCCCACCCTTCCTCTTCATCTCCTGCAGCCTTCATATCCATGCACACATAAATAAGGCTGCATGCACGCATGTGAGAATATATAGCCATCATAGTACAGTGTGGGTGTGTGTACGTGCTGAGGGAGTATAATAGACTATGGTTGTGTGTTTTTAGGTATATAATAAGTTTTCTGCTGATGTGTGTGTGTGGGGGGGGGCAGTGAGGCATTTGTTGATTCAAACCAATTTTTTCCCCTGAGTTAGTACCCAATGTGTAGCTAAGAACCGCTGACTACAGCGTATTTCTGAATGTAGATTTTTCCCCCCTGACAGCCAAGACCTAACTCTCGCCTGATCTATGTAGCTGCATTGTTCAAATCACAAAGTCTTTGTGACAGAGCTGCTCTCTTTTCTGAGAGCCCCCAACACACCTGTCACCAGATGGAAGCAAGTCTCCTGAAGTCACCACTGTACCTAGAAACTCAGCAGATGATGGGAATTATTTCTTTCTACTAATTCCCCTTTTAGTGGAGATAAGCCGCTTTGTTCAGCTGTAAATGAAACATTAGGGTATTAACTGTGAAGCCAGAAGTATTGGGGAAGCTGCGATTTTATCTTCGGTAGGAACATTTTGGGCAATAAATTGTTTTGTTGGATAGAATACTAAATCTCTTGAGTTACAAAGAAGCAGAGCTCATTAAGGGGAATGCTTAAAGCAGGGAGAAAAGAGTAGAGACAAAAGCTATTGCCTCGCTGTGGAATCGTAAGGTATACAGCCTCTTCTGTATACGTAGCAGGGAAGAATTATATGGTAGAGTGATTAAATAGATGTGTCTATAGACCTGCAAATACTCCATGAATATGTCCAAGGGATGAATACATCCCTGAAATATCAATAGTAGTCTATAATAAGTTATGAATTTTGGAGTACATATTTATCCTCAAAGACTAGGTTTTTGTTTCCTGTGGGTGAAATTTTCCCATCTTTTTTTCCACATCCTTCAGAATAATCAGCTGGCATGGTTACATAAATGTTTGCAATAGAGGAAATTAGGTGCTGAATTTATACAAAATATTGTCACAGAATACACACCTAAATTAAGATAATTATGTGCTGAAGCATCTGTCAACGGGGCTTGGCATGGAGGGAGGGACTTCCCATGATTAAGAGAAGGCTTCTATTAGGAATTGTAGGTTTTTATCGCATGAGTGTTCTCGGCTTATTAATTTCCCCTCCAGAGGGGAAAGGAACAGGGTGATTGTTCATTGACCAATGATGGGGGCAGAAGCAGCAGTAGAGGAGCGCTGTTTTATCTGGAAAGATAGCTTTGTCCTTGGGGTTGGCTTCTCCATGTGCCTTCAAACCTGAGACTGCATGTCTTGTTTCTGTTGCTTCTGGCGCTGGGGAGGAGCACGGCCCCAAAACTGTCGTACTGAGAAACAGAGAACACTGCAAAAGACACACCTATGAGGGTGTAAGAGCTATATCAGAATGATATGTTTTCTTCTTTATTTTTCTCCTTGAGTTGTTCAGAGCCTCCTTGCACAGTATCCCACCTGGAAGCACACCATCAGTATTTACCATTTTCTTGAATAGCTGGATATGAGGCATGTGCCCAGGACACAGTCACCTGAAGCTGCCCATAATGTGCAGAGTCCTGGAGTCCTGAGTTCTCATTATGACCCTGCTATGCATACAAGCTATATGGATCCCTTTGCTTAGTTCTGTCTGCAGAGAGAAAAAAAAAACTCATCTTCCAACCTAGCAAGGGCACTGTCCCTACACATAGCTTCCTAAGAGCCCGGGCATGCGTGAGCTTCCTTAAATCTGACTTGACTTGAGAAACTAGCAATATGATATCTCAGGCTATTTTTAGGGCCAAGGTATGACTCAGTTCTAGAGTACTGGGCTAGCATGTTCCCCGTGTTGCAAAATAAACAAAAACATCCTAGCTTTTAAATAAGTAAACAAATAATAATTTCATATTTAACTTAAAATCCACCAAGGTATCATGTCTCACCCGCAAATAAAATCCTTTTTGATATTCTATCCAAACACAGTGCCAGGCTGAAGTTCTTGAAGGCTTTGATATGATAGAATTGAGTGGGTTGTATCTGAATCTGCTGTGTATTTATGCTGTGATTCAAATGGCAGGATATTTAACTTGTCATTCATTGTGCCAGTGACTTCTCAGGACCACTTACTTATGGAGTAGGACCCAGGCTGTCACCACGAGTTTGTGGGAGCATCAGACACCCAGCAGCACTTCTCCCTTATATCTGTCACATAAAGGGCACTGTGAGAGTTGAGATTAGTTGAAATATCTCGATGGAAGTGACTGTAACCCACTTGTGACACACACATGGCAGAGTCTATAGACTTTAAAGTTGCTACCAAGGAGCAAGAAGGGCAAGCAGAAGGAAAGAAGTTAAAGTCAGTAATTTGCAATATAGAGAAACACCACTGTGATTTTCTAAGTGGAGTTACATTTACATGGCAGTACTCTTTTGGCACCCTGGGGTAATTCTGACATATATGTGTAACCCCCATTTTCAACTCTTGCAAAAAAATAATAGACATGAATGGTAAGAGCACAGGCTTATGTGTTCTGTATTTAAATCTTGTCATTTTGCAAACTACACATTCCTCAATATACATGAGGTATGTAAATATCCTCATTTTTCTCATCTATGAAATAACCATGTAATACTACTTTTTTTTTTCTGGCCCCACTAGGCTCTAAGATCTCCCTGTTCAGTTAACATAGCTTCACTTTGTAAACTGCTATAGCCCACAAGCTTCCTCCCGCAGGTTTGATGAAGAATTCACATCCTCAGAGTGACTAATTAGAGATTCAGCTTTCCTGGAGGATTCTGTTCTTGGGACTGCTTGTGAGCTCCCAGAGAGTAATATTCCAGGGGGACTCTTCATGAAGACAGTGCTTGTCTCAGGTGAACCTGTTTGCAATGTACCAGAGACTTGGTAGCTAATGTCTGATCATTATCAGTAAGAGTCACGGTCATTGCCAGAGCACTTGTCCCCATAGATGGAGCCTGGTGCTGAAAGCTATGTGTTTCCCTCCTCTCTGAGTGGCATATATAAAATGCTAAAGCTTGCTTGACCTCGGTGTCGTCCCGTGCAGTATAGTGATACAGAATTAGCACATGGTTTTAGAAAATATGCAGATGATGCTGGTGGTGGCAAAGGGTTTAATTTAAATGTAGGTTGTTGAAGACTGTATGTATGCTTTATCTTCATCATGACTGTTATCTATTATTATCATGGCGAACTGGGAATAGAAATGAACAGCTGAGTCTCTGGAGAATCTGTACAGAAAAGAAGATCTGGTCAGGCTACCAATTATCCTGGGAGACTTTATCTCTGACCCCTAACTGCTAGAGATCTTTATATTTTCAGAGATCTCTGGAAGGGAACATTCTTTTAGTTTTTCATTAAGTGAAGTTTAGGCTAGAAATATTCTCATGTGGTAGGCTGTGGCTAGGACAGTCCTATATTGAGTGACACACGCAAGCACAAAGCCAAGTCCCCATTCCTGCTGCATCAAACACCCCTGGCTAGATCACTGCTGGAGGCTGCTCAAATGCAGTCCTCATGCAAAAGTTAAAGTTAACACTGAGGACCCTGCCAGAGGTCCTTCAGGTTTCTTCTTACTTAGAGCTGCTGAGGAAAAGTACAGTTGCACGCATATGGTAACCTTAGATGAAAACATTTAGTCAGTCACAGAATACAACACCTAAAGGCTGAAATCAAAATGTGCCCCAGGGCAGCTCCTTACAGATACTCAAGGACTCTCTGCTATGCCTTTTTTTTTTCTTTCATAACACTTGGTGGCTTCTAGAAACTTGGACACATAAGCAAGTGTCCCTCTAGTCTCTGCCTCCATCTCTACCTCCCTCCACTTAAGAGTTGGAAGATAACCTCAAATGTCATTGCCTCTGTCCCCATCCCCTTTTTATGCAGGATCTCTCAGTGGCCTGGAATTCAGCAAGTAGCCTAGACTCACTGGCCAGGGTGCTCCAGGGCTACTCTTATCTTTCCTTCCCCCAGATGGAATTACAAGAGGTCAGGCTGAGGTCATTATGTTTGTAAGCCCAACTCTTTTATCAACCAGGTCATCTCCCTACCTTTCCCAACACTTTTTCCTCTATCCTTTTTCTTTTGTCAGGATCCATCAGTGAAATTAAGTCTTAGTCAAGTTCAGGGTGAATGGTGCTAATTGACTATTTTGAAAATTTGCCTACCCAGTCCTGGAGGGTGAGGCTTCTCTTCTTTATAGACTGATGAGAAAACTGAGCCTCTAGAGGAGAAGGTCTCTCAACCAAGAAGGAGGCACCATTGCTGTCTTAAACATTTTCATTTCCAATCCTGGCATTTATGCTTTGAATCTTTACAAAACATATTGTGTGTGTGTGTGTGTGTGTGTGTGTGTGTGTGTGTGTGTGTGTGCAATCAGTGGATCTTGGTTCTGCCCTTGTATCTAAGCTTACAGGCTTGGTATCAAGTGTTTTTACCCACTGACCCATCAAGACTACTTCATAGTTTAAATGTTGATGCCTGAAGTTCTTGCATCTTTCCATGCCAAGCATTTTGCTGGGATTGTGAATATCCTACCTTCCCCAAAGCTCCCTCTTTAGAGACTTCTGGTTCTTGAGATATGGGAGGAGTGCCAGAATCTGCATTTAAAATAGCTTTATTATGTAATCTACCCCTCGTTCCTCCCACTGCAAACATCCTTCCTTCAGGTAACTGCTGAGACTCTCATAGACATGGTCACATGATCTCTGAAAAGAAAAATCCTGAAAAGTTGAAACACACACACACACACACACACACACACACAGAGAGAGAGAGGGAGAGGGAGACTGAAGAGAGAGAGGAGAGAGAGAGAAGAGAGAGGAGAGAAAGAGAGAGAGAGAGAGAGAGAGAGAGAGAGAGAGAGAGAGAGAGAGAGAGAGAAGAGCTCAAGTTGCTCTTAAACACTCTTGGTTTTTTGTTAATATTTTAGGTTAATTGTTTTTATTCCCTAAGATAACCCTCCATTTTTGGTCTTTGCTGCAATTCTCCCCATCCTGTGCAGTGGAAAAGGCAGGAATAGTTGACTCTTGCTTAAGCAGAGTCAACTCACTCTTTAGCATGTTCAAGTTTTCCACTAGGATTATGCCCACAGAACAAGGGGCAGAGGAATCCCTCACTGGAGCACAGCAGACTTGCCTCAGCCCTATAATAATCCAGTCAATTAAAAATTGACTTTCGTTCTGAACAACATGGTGGTGATGTCACGGGTTGCCAGTGTGTGCGCTGTCACGGGTGCAAGCCCCAGGAAGGATGCTGAATGGCATTTCTGTCATGTGCTGCGTCATCTTAGTTGCTCAAGCCTGGAGACTGAATTGGCTCCTCCCACAATGGTATCATGTCCTCCTCCATGTTGTCCTGTCAGTAGTGGAGCTGCACACAGGACTCTGGAGATGTGAGCGGGCAGAAGTATGAGATTGCACATTGTGATACAGTTGTGCATGAAATGCGCTTGATTAGCCCTTCATTAACTGACTACTCCCTTTTGCTGTTCCACTGCAATATAATTGACCAACAAGACTCACTTAGTTAAGATGTCCAATGTGATTTGGTACAGGTCATCAACTGTGGTGGAATCACCATCTCCTTGCATACTTATTTTTGTTTTCTGTGTTTTTGGTGAGAATTCCTGAGATATATTCTCTATACAGAATTTAAGTGACGAATACCTGCAATGTGTACAGTTGATTTGGGAGAATTTGTTAGAAATAAAGTACCAGAACATTGAAGAATACTGTATGAGTACAGGAAACAAGCCATCATATCAGAAAAATCAAGGAGCATTAAGCTGTCTGATAGCTACTTTTCAAATGTATTTTTGGTTTTTTATGAGAATTTCATACATCCAATGGATTTTGACCATATCTACTTTCTTTTTCTGCTCCTATGAGACTCAACTTTATCCCATCCCCCTTGTAGTCTCATGTCTTCCTCTGTATATGTATGTGTATACACATAGCCCACTGTGCTAGTATATTTTTTAAACTAATGTATCTATTTTCATCACAAAATAATTGGTATGATTCCAGTTGATCTCTGTAAAATGAATCAGTCTATGTAGAAGTGTATTAAGGCAGGGTTTCCAGATCTGTATTATGCCTTGCTCACTGTCCTAGAAGTGTGTTAAGGTAGGGTCTCCAGATGTGTAACATGCCTCGCTCACTGTCCTCTGGCTGCCAAGAAGCTTTGGAAGTCACCATGCTTGCTCCAGACTTCTCTCTACAAAATATTCAAGCATGGCTTAAAGTCATGGCAAGGATATTGGTGAAACTATAGACAGGAAGGTAGGTTGATAAATAGATAACAGAACAGATGGGTTTATAGGCAGAAGGGATCGATGGGTGAAAAATAAAGACAACTTTGGAAACAGTTTGGAAGCCAGACTCTGTGTGAAGGAGCATCTAAGCTTTCATTTTCTGTGTGAGGGCAACAATTGGGATATATATCTTATTTCACCTTTTTTGGACTTTGTTACCATTTATATAGTACATAAAAAATAATCTTAATGTTTGCCTCAAGAGTTGAGGATACAGGGAGATACAGATAAAGGTATGGGAGAATGTTATGGTCCAGCAAGCATTTAGTGTAACAAGGACCTGACCTCAATCCTCAAGATCTTTCTAAAACGTTAGGTGTAATGGCGTGTCCTTACAACTTCAGCGCTGGAGAGGTGGAGGCAGGTGGATGCCTGTGACCTTGTGGCTAGCTACTCTAGCCTACATAGTGAGGTCCAGGTCAGTTAGACACCTATCTAAGAACAAAATAAATTTGGATGGCTACCGAGGAGTAACGGCTGAGATTGCCTTTTGCCTTCCACGTGTGTGTGTGTGTGTGCACTTGCACACATCTGTACACTTGCACATGCATGAACATGCACACATTCACAGTAAATTCCACAAAGAAACACAACTATCCTGTAAAAATGACGAAAGAAAACTTTATTTAAAATCATGTCCTATATGTACAAGGCAAGACCCCACAGCAAAAGGGTATCTGGCTCAATAATACATCACACATGGTAGGTTTTCTTCCATTTAAGGAAGGTCTTCTTGTTTTATCTTCTTTGTGTAACTGTATCTCAAAAACAGAGTAGCTTGTTCCAAGAGGCCAGAAACATCACACACACACACACACACACACACACACACACACACACACACACACAAAAGTTTAACCAAAGAGTAGAAGGGGGTCTTTGCCAAAACTGAAAACTCTATCTGCTAGCTCTCAGAACTCTAGCTGATGTGGACAACACTTTCAAATTTTATTTAAAAATTCACTGGGCTTTGTCTTTGTGCCTACCTGCAATGTAAGTGGTGCAGTGACTGATGTGTTCTTGGATGTGGTTAAGTGTCCTGAAAATGGTGGCTAATGATTTCCCTTTGAAGTGAAATAAATTCTGCGTTCCAAAGTTCCACTGTTTACTTTTAATAACTTGAGTTGAAGTCATTGTCTTGTGATATAAATGAATTATCATCCATAAAAATCTTAAATAAAAGTTTTAAATATAATTGCATCCTCCTGCATCCAAGAGCTTCTCTCTAGGAGAAGAGGCACATAGAGATTCCTGTTACTCTCAGAGGGTCATAACTAGGAGCAGCATCCTTCAAAGCTTTTGAACATGGATTGTTGAAAGACAATCCTTGGCTTCAAAAGCTGTCTATATCGTTGAATATGAGTGCTTGAGATTCCACTCTGCTTGCTGCAGCATTTGAAATGAGCCTAATTGTACAGCCACTGGCACACAGGGTGGTAAATAAGTTGTGGCCTGTGATTCTGGCAGGCTTTGAATATTAGCATTAACCATAGAATAGCTCATCTATAGGAAAAGTGTTTGCTTTGACAACAGAGAAGCAGGGAGATCTGGGGCAGTTTAAGAAACCCTGTAGAACATTTGCAAAAGTGATTTTGAAGACAACCCTGAACCTGGAAGCATTCATGATGAAATGCATTCATGATAAAATTCTATCTTGAATTGCACTCGATTTCCCCTTAATTAGCTGACTATTTTCCCCCTGGCCTCCTTGTGGAATAAGTGAGAAGCAGGAATTAGATGTGTTTAAGACATACAACTTACTTTTGGTGTTGGTATTCATAGTGAAACAATTCACATTGCTTTACATACTTACTATCTTAGTTTGAGTATACTAACTCCTCTATTTCTGTGTATGTGACATGCGCACAAGTGCATGTGTGTGCATGCATGTACAGGTAGAGGCCAATGAACAGCCTCATGTATCAATCCTTAAGTACAGTACCATTAACAAAATGAGCTCTTCCTCCTCCTCCTCCTCCTCCTCCTTCTTCATCTTCTCCTTTTGATCTCTCAATGCCTGGAACTTGTCAAAGAGACCTGGTTGGCTTGCCGGGTGGAGCTCCAGGATTCTGCCTATATCCATCTCCCTAGTGCTGGGATTCTATCCAATGCAGCCTCTCTGGAAAATATGTATCAAGCATGTGGGTTTTAAGAGAACATTTTACAAAAAATCAAAGTATAGTTATTAGAATCTCTAATTGTTCTTCTGCCATGTCATGATTGGGTAAAAGATTAGATGGGCGAGCATTTCTTTCTTACCCATCCTCACATGGGCGTCATCTCCCCAAGAGTATGATAGATTATGTGAAAGCTTAGAGCCAGGGTGGGCTTTCTAAGACATTTTATTTCCTGGGAATAGACATTTGAGTTTTGATTCCCCCTTCCATCTACTCCCCTGAGTAGAGAGATGATCCTGTCTGCAGCTGTACAGATGTCTGCCTAGCCAAGCCACAAAGAATATTATTTTGCATATAGTAATAGCTTCAAGGTGTGTTTTTAAAGCTGGAGTAGGCATGCTAAGTTTCGGTCTAACTCTTGAGAGCTTTCTGGGCACAGCCTAGAGGAAGATCTTCAGCAAGCCTGCAGTAGGAATACCATTCCTCACTCAAAGAAAACTCCTGACAATACAGAAGCTTTGCCTTTCTGTTTGGTAAAGTAAAATTGGAAAACGGTGCAAATTAGTTCAGCACAGTGTTGATGCCAGCCCACAGGCAAGGTCTCTAATGCCCAACTCCCCTGCTGCAAACCTTTGCGGCTGGAAAGGCTCAGCTGAGCAGAGACTAGCAGATGCAGATGCTTAAGCCAAGGCTCCATGCAGTTTTTTCTCAGTTCCACCAGGTGCTGCCAGAGAACATTGAGCAGGGCCAGGCTCCAGGCAAAGCATGTTTGCAGCTGCTCTGGAACTCCGGGTTGCTTGGAGTTAAATGAGTTGTGCTGAGGAGAACAGCTCTCACTCACACACAGTTAAAATGCTTCCAAGAGTTCCCCACTGCCTACCATCTCAGATCAACATTTGGATGTGCACTTGGGTCTTCCCATATGTTTCCATAGCGAGTGTGCATCTAGATCTCCAGTCCAAATCCTAACTGCACCCAGGGTCAGGCTTTGACTTTTCAGCCTGGAAGAAAGCAACCTTGTGGTTGGACATTCCCCTCTTTTGTAAAGGCTGCCTCTTTGTTCTGTCCTTTTCCAGATTCTGTATCTGGAGCAATGAGGTGAAAGCCCCAGATCTGTGGCCTCCAGAAGGTGTATGTCCAAGACTTATTGACATATCTCCAGAAATATAATGGGTGGTAACTCCTGTGGGGTTGAGAGGGATGGTCATGACAGTTCCCACACAAAACCATTCATGCAGCCCAAACACCACATAGTGTTGAGGGTCAAATCCCCACATGCAAGAATGATTTAGTCCACGGTGTTAATAGTGTTGAAAGATGAGAAACCTCATTCAAGGGACAGAAGGTTTGCGGAGAAGGGGTTGCATTCTTCAAAACAAATCTTGTACATTGTGGTCATTTTAGAAAGCTCCTGTAGGTCACAACTCAGAGCCAGTACCTTCCTAAGATGCACAAAAATGTGAGGGGCACTACACCACAGCCCCAGAGACGACAAACACTTTGCTAACATGGCTTTTACTCCTTATTGGAATAACATCACCGATGGAATTACTGTACCATATGATAGATTAGGAAAACAAGGTCTAGGAAACTGGCTTTTCATTCCTGGTTGCTAGGTGGGGAACCCAGTTTTGTGACCAGATCCAATCCTTTATGTGCTAGTGTTGCTTTCCCTGTTTCAAATTGTGTACTAGAGGATGATATGCTATTTTAAATGGAAAATACAGAGCCCAAAGGTTCAGTCAGTTATGTGCCTGCCATGCAAAACTTTGAGTTCCATTCCCTGAACCCACCTAAAATGCATCAAGCATTGTGACACATACTTTTACTTCCAGAACTAGGGACATGGAGATAATGAGATCAAGTGGGGTTTGGTGGCCAGTCAGTCTAGCCTACTTAGTAAGCTTTAGCCCAGTGATCAGACAAAAAAAGGTAGGGGCTGGTAATAGGGCTTGTCTAGACAAGGTGTTTGCCACCAAGCCTGAACACTTGAGTTCTGTCCCTGGAACCCACATAATAGAAAGACAGAAGTGACTCCCACATGTTGGCTTCTAACCTCAGTGTATGTGCTGTGGCATGTGTACCCCCTGACATAGAAAATCAATCATAAATATAAAACAAAATCTAAAATGGATGACATCCTGAAGAATGACAACCAAAGTTGTTCTTTGGCTTATATATATACACACACACGCACACACACAACCAGGACAAATTCACTTTATATTATCATATCTAAAGGAGGCAGAAGAAATAAAATGAAGAGGAAAATGGCATTTTCCAGAATTCATAGTTTCACCATCCCTCATAGCAAGTTTGAAAATGGCACTCAGCCATGTCACATGTTGTTTAGCAGCACCTACATGATCCTATTGCAAAGTGCCATCAATATGCTGGTTTAAAACACCTATTTCACTCTTTCAAAATAATGAATTGAGTATCACTGGGGTAAAATCAAATCATCCATAAAGTTGGATGCTTCTGCATGCTTGAAGAGTCTCTGTCTTGCCTTCTCCTGCTCCAGAAGTCGATGGCCTAGTGGATCCTCCTCCATTATCAAAGCCACTATTGTCCTATTTTCAACTGTCTCTCTGACTCTGTCTTGACAACCTCTTAAGGTCCCTTATGTTTCTATTGTCTGCCAACCCACCCTGATAGTTCACGGTGCCCCTCCTTCTCTTGAACTGAGCAAAGTCTAAAACCTCACATTCTCACCAAGCCATTTTCTTACAAAAGGTGTTATTATTCAGGCCATACCTACTTTAGGAAGACCACTAATAGATTTACTGGCGAGGAAAGGATAGGTTTCATTGTCATTGGACTTGGATGAGGTGTGTGTGTGTGTGTGTGTGCATGCAAGCATATATGTATGTGTATATATGCTTATGCACAGAATACCACAGAATAGCAAATCACTATGACAGGCTTGTATGGTCATTGTGAATCATATCCCTCCACTCTAATACCTCAAAATGTTTGGAGAAAGGACTCACACTGTGTCGCATGCATTTACTTTTTTTATGTAATGCAATCGCAGAGTCCAACCAAAACCAGAGGAAAGTGTGTGGTTGTGAGCAGGCAGAACATGACAGCTTATCCATTGCCTTCCCTGCTAAGCCTCAGGGTAGCACGGTGCTTATTCATGGGCTCAATGACAACATGGCAGCTGCACTGATTTTGAAGCACCTTGCACACCCTGACAGATTCTGTCTCCTCACTGAAGGTCCAGTACACTGAAGGTCTTTCTCCTGGAACAGAGGTGGACAGACATAGCCCTCGGGCCACAGCTGGCGCACAGACATTTTCCTAAGTAGTCGAATGGGAAGCCAGTTGTGTCTGCTTCCTTGCAGATAAGTGATGACTGCTTTTGTGCTGTAATAGCAGGACTACATAGTGGCAAGATAGGTTATACTTGCAGTGTCTGGGATATCTACCCGCTCCCTCTTTATGGAAAATAAAGTTGGGGATCCCTTGCTTTAGACAGGTGTATGCTGGTAATTTCCTCTCATACTACCACAAAATTTGAACTGGAGGACCACTCAGACATCAGTACCTACACATCCATTGCTACAGCATCAGTAGTAAGAAATTCCTATTAACAATCTTTTCACAATGGATGTAAACATAGATTGTTTAGGGGTTTGTTTTTCCCCCAACTGTATTTACTGCGATATCTGGTGCTCAGCTCTGGTGATGTATAGGAGCCAGTAAAAGCAGAGATTTGAATAGCGTAACTGTATTCATTTTGAAGTTTAAAAAGTTAAGATCTGTCTTCTGGAAACCCAGGAAGCCATTTACTACTGTCATTGTGTCTAGATGAACAGGCATAAACTTGGCACCTCTAGACGTTATCCCATAAATATCCATAAGAGCTCGTGGGTGAGTCTTGGTTCTCACCTCCTGAGTCTCTCCCATTGCTCACTAACACTCACTGGGTGGAGAAATTAGATAGCGGTGCCTAAGAGCTGACGTTGATAGGCTAAGCTCATCAGGGCAGGATGGGGTGGTCGGAGTTGCCATTTGCCATAGGAGTCTGTCTGCCGCTGGCCCTTGTGCTTGAGCATGCCCACAGCTGCTCTGCATGCTCTGGCAGATATGGCGCATCTCTGGGGTTGGCTGATGCTCTGGCTGCAGGAGTTATTTTTTTCATTGCTGGGAGAGAGTGTTTAGCAAAAGGAATGGAAGAAAGGGAAGGTCTGTTTTGCCTCATAGTTTGAGTTCATGGTGTTGGGGTTCTCATAGCAGCAGGAGCATGAGTCAGCTAGTTACATTACATCCATAGTTAGGAGGTAGGGAGAGGGGAAATCTGGTCGTCAGCTTACCTTTCCGTTTGTATTTAGCCCAGCACTCCAGCCTGTGACCAGTGCTGTGCATGTTTAGGGTCATCTTCCCTTGCTTGCAGGGTACTCACTGTGTGTTCCCTGGGGTTCGGTGCCCCAAGCTCACCCTTTACTTCACTTTGCTTCATGTTTAAATGTGCTGCCAGCACCAGATTGCCCCAACTTCTCAGCCTCGCCCGATAAGGCTGGGCTGCTGTTGTCGCTATAAGTAGATCAGCAGAACAAGCCTGTGATCAGTTTCTGGGGGGCGGCAGGACCTCTCAGTCTCTGGCTGCTGTGATCACAGGGCCTGAAGAACGAGAGAGCCTCTGATGCGTTCTTATCAGGCTGAGCCTAATGTCAACCCTGTTAGAGGGCCTGCGTCCGATCAGCCTGTAGCTTTGTTCTGAACCGTTCAGTAACAGCTCACTGGAGCAGAAAGAGCCCTGCGAATTGATATTATAAACCCGCATGCCTGTTTTATTCATTGCAGAGTAACAGAATATAACACAAGTATTTATTTCTAGTGGTTAGAGAATGACATTTCTTTCCCCTTTCCCCATTGTTGCAGAATGCAGAAAACAACACGCGGCTCCGTGAACACAATTGCATTGAAAAGTTATTGCCAACTGTTCCTCGTTTCCATTATCTTCCACCCTCCTAAGCAGTAGAAGTGTGTGTTGAATATGTATGTGTGCGTAATATATATTAC
This sequence comes from Mus caroli, assembly GCF_978045245.1. Classification (NCBI taxonomy): domain Eukaryota; kingdom Metazoa; phylum Chordata; class Mammalia; order Rodentia; family Muridae; genus Mus; species Mus caroli. The sequence continues at coordinate 3,698,353 of NW_028227272.1, forward strand.
ATTCGTTTGGATGGTCTTAATAAAGAGTCACGGGCCATGTATGTAATCCAATTGCTGCCAGTTGCGACTTCCATCTCTGGCTGTTCCCTTGACCTGTCTACCCCTCCTCATTTTCATTGAAAGTTAGGTTTTCTAGAAAAATTCATGAGACGTTGTCATGTTTCATTCATCCTTTGCTCCTGGGCATTCCTCACTGAAGGTCAGGAGCTATGAAATTTCTCTTTTAGAGCCTTGGCTTTGATATGGTACGGACTGGGCAATAGAGAAAATGAAGTGTGGAAAAATGACGTTACGGCAATGTCTTAAATGGCATGAGGGGCTGCTCAAGATGGGTCAGTAATAAGGGGGATACTGCCTATTGTCTGAGCTGGCCCATCTCTCCCAAGGTGATCAAGGGAAGGGCTGGGCACGTGGGTAACTTCAGTCACACTTAGAGCGACATCACTCTTGCTCTTTTCCATGATGATGGTGGTGGTGGTGGTGGTAATAGTAGATTATGCCATATAGAGGAGTGGCATTCGATAATTGTTAACATATAATGGTCACCTTCATAGGATTTCTTTCAGCAAATGTTCAAGTGATGGTTAATCTGTACTAGGTGATAACTGTGGTCCAGGCATACTGACCTAAGCATTCAATCAGCATTCCTTAGTTTATTGAGCCAACTGTATCTCCATTGGAAATTGTGTTATTAACCCCATAATTGTAATGTGGACACTGAGTTGTAAGACTGACTTACCAAATTCCCAAGCTTCATAAGAAATAAAACTGGAACTATTACAGTCTTAAAACTCCCACAAAAAGGGTTATTACCACCCCCCCCTTTCTTTTTAACTGTTCACTTGCTGCTAAGTCAGTCCCACGGTTTTAGACACAATCATTTGGCCATGTGTCTAGACTGCCTTCATAGCTACCATTGTAAAAGTAGCTCACAAAGGGAACCGTTGGGGTGGCAAGGTGGCTTAGTGCTTAAAGGCACTTGTTGCCATGCCTGGCAACGTGAGTTCAATCCCCAGGATCCAGGCAGTAGTAGAAAAAAAAAAAGCAACTCATAGGAGTTTTCCTCTGACCTTCACGTATGGACCATGACAGAATGCCCCTGAGATGAATAAACATACCAATGAAAAGTATAAGCCTGCATCAAAATAAGGAACAAGTCTCCACGATAGGTGTTTTACTAATTAGTGGTTTTCTCCTCAAAACATGCACAACATCCACTCAAGGTCTGTCAGAGGCTACTCACACACAGCTTTGCAAGATAAACAGTAACAAATGAGTGGGGCTTGCCATAACCCCATGTTCCTTAAAATGATTCTCCACTTTTGAAATAATTATAGAGGAAATCACTTGCTCCGGTCTCTCTTGAGCCTAGGTGCTTTCTAATACCTGTGTTTCCCACAATGGATTTTTGGACCAATCCTACTCTGCCCATGCCTGTAGTCAGTCATTATTGCCTTGATGTGAATCTTTACTTCTAAAAGCATTTCCACCTCCATGAAAGAACACATTGCTGTGTCCTGCCCTCCTCCCATTCATCATCATTATCATTGAATCCCACAGTTTTCATCATGTCAAAATCCAAATGACTGACCACCATGGCCATGCTCATAGTTCCCGACTCAGTGGGTCTTGGATGGGGACCTCAAAATATATAGTTCTTGAAGGAGTCCAGGTGATTCCAATTTATTTTTTCCATTCCCATGTAGAGCTAGACAGGTCTATTACTGAGTAGCTAAATTACCTTCCAGTTCATCTCTAAGCATCCATGGCTTCATGATGAAGAGCCTGGGACTCACCTCTTCAGTTCTTGTGTGGATTAACTGGATCTTCCTTTGCTGAGTGCACAGAGCCTGGACTGGCAGCACAGTAATATCAATGCCAATTAGCCCCTCCAGGAAAAGCTTTTGTCTATGGAACCTGTGAGAATCAAAAGTCGCAGATGATGCCTCCCGGGATTCTGGTGCATCAAGTCTAGGGGTGAGATGTAAGTTTGAATACTCGGTAAGGATCTAGATTACCCCAGATCAATTGATAGGCAGTCAATTGTTACTTGTTTATTCTACAAATGTCTATCATAGGTGTCTATGAGCCAGGCGAGGCTTCGTGGTATGGTGAATGTAAGCTTCATCTTCATGGAGATGGTGAAATGCAGAACGGAATACATTTAAGTACATGTATGGTGAATGATTTAGTCATTACAAGGGAGTCAATGAAGAAGCAACGATGAGACAAGAAGACGAGCATCATTTGTCAGAGGTCTTGGAAAGATGACACTAGATGAAATAAAGGTAGAAAACTGTAAAAGACTCTTTGATTTCAACTTAACACACATCTTTGCTGTTGTTTTAAAAGTTTTCTTAATGGAAAGCTTTCATGTATCAGCCAGTACAGTAGCTTTTGTTGAGGGTCTACATTATCCAAGGCATAGTTCTCTCTAGTTGTCAAATATTATTTTTTCATCTCTGGGACAATGCAACATCTTCACATTACAAAGCAGCTAATGTCTCCGAAAGATTCAATCGTATGCAAGGGGTATTGCCTTTCCTTCACTGTATCCTACAAACTCTGGTGTGTTCCAAGTCCTCAGTAGCACTAGCTCTGTCTTCATAATTTTCTTAAAGACCTAGTTACCTAGTTCTTTTGTTACCAGTTTACTTGTTTGTACTATTGCCGTGCCAATTTTCTTACAGATTTAGCTATATGGTCAACTCTACTGAGGGGAGGTTTGGGTATCTGGGAGTTTAAAGTTTTTAGATGACTTTAATATGCTGTTTGTCTTGGGTCACAGCAACTATCAATAGTTGAAGATTAATAGAAGTTTGGCTGCTTGTCGGTTGGACTCTAGTTGAAAATACATTTGTAGAAGGTGGCTATAAACCATGTATTTGAATGGTTCAGCTCTGAGAAACAAGAGGTAGGAAACTCACTGAATGGTCAAGCAGAAATATGTTATAGAATCAACATGGGCCATGGTGTCCACACATGCATGGCTGCTTTCCTGTTGTGTGATTTGGGTTGACATACTATAGTGTTTGTGATAGATTGCACTGTTAAGGAACTGTCTTCTCTTTCATAAATACCACGCTCAGACAAAGAACATAAATTGAGTTTCAAGAGGTAAGCAAGGGCCAGATCTCTCATGTATCCTGCAACTACTGTTACACTTCCACTATAGGAAAGTAGAAGAAATTAGTACATTAAAATCAAAGGAAGAAAGAAAGAAAGAAAGAAAGAAAGTGAAAGAAAGAAAAAGAAAGAAAGAAAGAAAGTGAAAGAAAGAAAGAAAGAAAGAAAGGAAAAGAAAGAAAGATAGGAAAAGAAAGAAAGAAAGAAAAAAAAGAAAGAAAGAAAGAAAGAAAGAAAGAAAGAAAGAAAGAAAGAAAGAAAGAAAGAAATTAAGAAAGAAAGAAAACAAAACAACAATCAGGACAGTAGTCATGCACGCCTTTAATCTCAGCAGTTAGGAGGCAGAGGCAGGCAAATCTCTGACTTTGAAGCCAGCCTGGTTGATAGGGTGAGTTCCAGGACAGCCAGGGCTACACACACACACAAAAAATTTTGCTCAAAAAAAAAAAAAACCCAAAAGAAAAAACAAAACAACAGTAACAAAACCCATCTCTCCAACTAGAGTGTGGTGGCATATGCCTTTAATCTCAAGCCTTTTGTACACAGAGGCAGATAGCTGGATCTCTGTGCTTTCAAGGGGCAGCCTGGTGAACATAGTGAGTTCAAAGCTGGCTACATAGTGAGGTCCAGTGTCATGAACAAAACAAAACCCCCAAGCCCACTTCTCTACAGTGGAGGATAGTAGCACTGCCTTTCCTGCGTGTTCCTAGAACAAACAAACAAACTTGTTAGAGCTGGTGAATGCTTGTTCTTAGTCTTGGGCTAGCAGTGATATCAAACAGAAGGAAAGCAGGTGAAACTTGGCAGCTTCCTGTCTCCCCTCGGAGGAGCAGAGTCCCCAGCTCTCTTTCTCTCTCCTTGCCCTTTCTGTCCTATTAAACCCCCAATCTGAAACAATTGCTCGTGCTTTGTATTCCGTGGAGCTGTAATATTGCCCAGCTATGAGCTCTCTGCAGCAGTTTGTTAACCGAAATGGGAAGTGACAGATTCAATAAAAGGAAATCTCTGTGCCGAGGAAGCAGATATTATTCCCCTCTCACTCTCCAGCTCTCTCGTTCTCAGACGACTCTGTGCCCGGAATCCACAGACTCTTAGCTTACGGATGTGCTGAGGCTCTCTATTGATCCACGTCCAGTTAATTTGATCAGAATAGAGACTTTTATTCCCCATTGTCTCTGCCTGTAGTGAAGGGATGGAGTACCCGGGAGACACCCCTAACTCCTACTAATTGTTAAGAAAGAGGAACAGAGGATGCGGGCCTGGGTTCATTCTGTGGTGTCCGGGAGGCAGTGGGTGACATGATGGCTTCTATATAGGTTCTGGAGAGTCAAGCTTGTTCTCAGGCTTAAGTGGCAAGTGCTTTGTGCAATGGGCCTCCTCTCCAGCCCTGCGTGAACACTTTTTGGGTAAAAGTAGAAATGATGATATTGATAGAAATCAACTAGTGATGTGGAACCCCTGTGAAATGCCAGCAAGCAGTTCAAGTGCATAGTGCCTAGCTGCTATTCCCTGCTTCAGAAGAAATGCTATGATTATCCACATTGGCACTTAAAGAAAAGACTTACTCAAGGCCTCACATGTAGGAAATCTTTTCAGGACCTTCTGATATTTTAGCTGTGAAGGTTTGGTCCAGTTGTAAGACACCCAGTTGCTCTTGAGAGTAACATCTTGTCTTAGTACCTGCAGCATCACAAGCAAGGGCACGCATCTTTAATGCAGTCCAGTCTTTTCCTCAGTGACTCTCTAGCGAGGCAGCAAACACAGACTTGTGACATTCTGTCACGGGGATCCTGCTCCTGCTCTTCTTTAGTCATCTGAATCTAAGGGGCTCCTCTACTCCTCAGTGTTGAGCAGTACCCAGCTCACTCTGTGAAGAACTTGGTGCACACATCAGCTCTGAATGGGGCCAACTCTAATGTGTCTAGCTTGTCAGGCTCTCCCAGTCTTTTGTTTTCCTACACATTTGAATAATACGCCTGATTGCCACAGCAAATGCTGCACCCAGTACAAGCTTGGAATTCTTGCCTAATTAAGCATGTCTAACAGGGCCTGCTGCCCTGTCCCCTTCTCCTCCCCCAGCACAGAAGTGAGGATTCTTTTATCTTTCTTCAAAATTGACTTGCTTTCCCGACCTTCCAGTGGCTTCTGCCTTATCTGTTTACCTCCTGTGCCTCTGTTAGACTGTTAATTTTCAGTGGCACCTCCTATCTGCTGGTAATTAACACATCCAACATTGAAGAAATAGCTCTGCTTTATGCAAAATGCTAATGGAGGTATTTTTTCCTCCTCTAATTATACCACTGTATTTTACTGATCAACATTGACCTAAAAGGATCTTTCCATTTCTTTCTTGTACTCCTCCCATTTTATTTTAATTTTTCCTTTCTATTATTTTCATTGGAAGAGCCAGTACAGTTTGGGGAGCATTTGGGCAGCAGAGTATGAGATCATTACCGTCAGAGGCTGTCACATCTCTGTTCAGATCCCCTAAAGTAACATGAGTATATTTGCTCTCACTCTTGTTCGCTGTTGGACAATTCTTTGTCAGATGTGAGTCTGATCAATTGGGAATGTGTGCGCCCCCTGGAATCTAAATATTCTGCCCTGGTAATTCCCCAGATGGGGCCCTTCCACGACTCCTTCTCGGAGTGCTGAGATCCCAGCCACTAGCCTCTCATCCTGTTAGATTTTAGGGCAGAGGAGCCCTTACCTTCTCCAGCGGACCCTGGTTGTATTTATCGCCTTCCTCTTAGGCTTAGGACCTAAGCTGTAAGGAACACCGGTTCAAAGAGCTGGAGGTCTGTGGAGGAGGTCTGTGGTTACAACAATAAAAACAGGAGCAAAGAGGACAGCTTCTGTGAAGGACTCTGGCTAGAATAATGATAGAATCGTCTGAATCGATACGTCTCTTGTCAGACTTACGTCTGATGTTTGAATCAACCAGGCCTTTCTGCAAGAGATTTTCTCAAGAATATTGAATTATTTATTATTTGTACCCCCTTCCTTTCTGATGATTTTTTTCCCTCTGACTTAGTAAAATTTGTTTTTCATGCTGCTGGTTTCAATGTTGTCTACTCTTTGATAAATAGCAGTAATTGGGCGTATAGCAGAAGTCGTGTACAAATGTGAGACTTCAATTACATCGAGAGCATTTGTTTCTTGTATTGATTTTTTTCTTATAAGATCTGGTCTCTACAGCCCATAGTGCTGAGTATTTTAAAGGAGTATTCTTTGTCTGCGAGTGTCAGCATGCCCCCATGTGTCTTTTTTTTTCTTTTTTCTTTTTTTTTTATGTGATTCTTCCTCTACTCCATGCTATATATGCCAGGGGCTGGGGAAGGGTGAGCTGTGCCTGACCAGTCTTGCCAGGGCTCTCTCACCTGGCTGCTGCCCAGACTTGCCGCTGAATGTGACAACTCAGACTGGTGTTTTATGTAAGGAAATGGTGAAGACAAAGAAGGTGACTTTTTTGAACTAGTGTAGTAAAAATTATAAGATGGGTTCCTATGTTAAAATAGGAGATGAAAAATAAAATAAAAAAGAAACAAGGCATGTGTATATTATTATTATTATCAGTGATTTAGAGTATCTAAATAGATATAAATTTAGCATATCATATATATATTTATCCTAATATCATATACATTGTTTTCAGAGAGCTGACTGTCTGGATCCGGGGACCACAAGCACACCTCTCCCCGGGGTTACATCTGAGCCGTGCATGTGATGATCCTGGGTTGGACATGGTGACATTTCCTGGCACAGCCAAGGTTTATAAGGCAGGAATCTGATGTTGGACAATTTTGAAATAACTGCTTACAGTGACCAGAATCTAACGTAGACACAAGTGAGGGCTGCTAGCCTGGAAGAGTCTTAAGGTTCCAGAGACTTAAGCACACCCAGAGTCCAGCCTCAGCTTCCCACAGCCTGGGGACAGCATCTGTCAATAGGCAGTTGTACAAATAACAGCTGGGCACTGGGCCTTTTGTAGCCCAGAGTCTCTGAGTCGCTATACTGTGTTGTCACCAGCACTTTCTCGAGGAGTGAAATACCATGGGGGTGTTGAATCATATTTTTAAGGGCATGTAAATAGTGGATTTTGATTTTAACAAAACAAAACAAAATGTTTTGAAGGGCGAATGAGGACTTCAAGGGCATTTACAGGTAAGGTACACGCATTTTATTTTCCTCTGTCCCCAGTCCCTAAAGCTGTATCTGTCTTCAGAGACTGGAGCTGAGCATCTAAACCGTCTGAGTTTGATAAAGGAGTCAGACTCTAAGTTATTATGCCGCAGGTGACGAGTCTGGGACTTAAAAAGACAAAGAGAAATCAAGTTGATGTTAGCTTCAGCTGTGCCTCTGGACTAGACTGTGTTTTTGCATGTGTACATCTCTCTCTCTCTCTCTCTCTCTCTCTCTCTCTGTGTGTGTGTGTGTGTGTGTGTGTGTGTATGTGTGGTGTATGTGCCTGCCTTTTGGATAAAAGGCCCCTCTCCTCCCTAGTGGGCTGCCAAGCTCAGCCTTCAGACACAGTCTTATTGTCTTAGATTTCTTTTCCTATCATGTAGGTGTCTATACCACGCCACCCACGCAGGAGAGCCAGTGAGCTGTGAAATATATTCATTGTTAGAGTACCCAGGAAATGGCGGCAGGCATTCGCAGGTAATAGCGTTGGACAGGCAGGGGAGACCGCCAACATTACCGGCATTATTTCGGTTGCCTTTTTCATTATAGGTTCGGGAAATAGGCAGCAATTCGATTATGGCATGATTTGGGGTGGAATTGCTTGCACCCCTGACCCCGTCACTGGGGGATCCAGGGAGAAGTCAGCTCAAATAAAGTTTATAGTGCATTAACTGGACCGAGCACAGCCTCACCCTACAGAGCGTGATTTCTCATCTTCCAGTGGTTTGTAACTGCAGCGCAGATCTATCTGTACCTTAAGGCACAGGGAGGATTGGCTGAGATGTATAGGAGTGAGCAGAGGCAACCAATGGCATGCAAACCCCTCCCCTTCCATGTGCAGCTCTGGGCTCCTCGGCGGCTCTCTGTGGCAATGTGATTAATAACACAGAGACATCCTGCTTGTTGGATTATTAATTTCCCATCTCTTTGCCTTATTTTTTTTCTTGGTACATATTTCTGATGCTTTTCTTCTACCTATTTGCTTTTTCTTTTTTCTGTTTTCTTTTTTTTTTTTCCCTTTGCAAAGCCTGGCCATTCCTCCTTTTCCCTCCTGTAGCCCACCCTCTTGCCCATGGAACTAATCTTTAGAACCTAACACTGACACCGGCCACTCAACACTGTGCCTGCTTGCTTCACACTTGGGGTGAGTGTATTGTTTCCCACTGGGGACTGTGATTCTAGGAGAGAGAGAGAGAGAGAGAGAGAGAGAGAGAGAGAGAGAGAGAGATTTGTACTCTTCTGTATTTGATTTTGGCCTTTTGTTAGGGGCGCTCAGCTTACAAAGCAAAGCTAGTTAGTGAATAACTGTCCACGACACCGAACCAGGTGTCACACAGAGAAATCTGATCTCTCTTTCTTAAGTAGTCATAGCTCTTCTTGCCAGGTCTGCACACCGAGAGTGCACCATGCAAAAGACAGAAAGAGGAAATAAAAAGGAATCTTGGTAGGTAATTGCATAGCTGTTGTTACTCAGCGAAGAGTTTCAGCTGACACTGGATTTGAGAAGTAGAGGAATGGGGAGTTTGGAGGCTTCCACGGGGCCTTGAGAGATGTGGAGGACTTTGCACCAAAACTTGCATCAGCAGCTGTACCCTTGGGCTGTCTGTTTCACGTGTGTTCATGCTCGGGAAGGAAAGGAGTGCTTGATGCTGACTTGGGACAGCTGGACAGACCATGTGGTTCAGCTTCTTGTTTTGATGTGGCGTCTGTTAAGGGGGGCCTGGGGAAGTTTCTGATTTGCTGACCTGCTCATGTGGCAGGCCTGTAGAGCAGCAGTGGGAGAACAGGCAGGGCTTCTTCCTTCCCACATTCTGACAGGGCCATAGGTGGCTCTAGCTCTCTCTGTTTCCCCCAAGGCTTCCTTTCTGCCCTGTCTTCTGGGTAATCAGGATAATTAGCAGAAGCCTGGGCTGGGTCCCATGCAGGTTGCACAAGCTGCTTTTATCAGCCCAGAGCATGCTTCTTAAGGAAAACTTGTTTTTTGCTGTTGTGTTTTGTTTTGTTTTGTTTTGAGGTTTTTTTCCCATAAGGAATCTCTCTTTTAAATAAAAATCCTTAAAATTGCAGAAACCTAAAAGATGAAACTGAAAGAATTTGACACAATTGTTCCTTCATTTATATAACCAGCTCAAGGCAGAAAAATCTGCTCCGAAGTTGATTATCTCTTTGACTTATTTTGAGGGTGTGTGTGTGTGCTTACCTATGTATGAAATGTTTGAAAATTGTTCAGTGGATTCTCAGGAACAAGAATATTTCTATTTTTTTCCATTAAAAAGAAAAAAAAATGCTCAAAGGAACCAAGCACTTGCTTCCTGTTTGTAATGGAAGTTTAACTGTGTCTTGAGGAGCGTGGTAAGGAGGAAGGGTTTGTTTATGTAACAGCCACTCACAAGGTGTGCACTCCTTGTCTGTCTACTGCCTATGTCTACATCACCCAGCAGAAGAAAGAAAGAAATGCTCGCATGAAGCAGGGCAACATTCTCCCTCTGTCTGTTCAGAGCTATGGTGTTGCTAACACAAGCGTATAACTAGACACTTGGCCTTAGCAGAGTCTTTATGTGAGATCCCTGGCTAAGTTTTTATTCAGATTCTAGCTCTTCCTTTTGGAAGATTTTTTTTTAAACATTTGGCCCACTGAGAGGTAAAATTAAAGAGGGGAACATGAAAACTGACTGTCAAATATAGGCAGATAGGATGCTTAGGTGTTTGGGCATAAACACAAATATCTTGGAAGTAGTAGTTAGTACAGTGCAATACACTTCTCTGAAACTATTACATTGAAATAAAAATACTTTCAATATATCTGTAGTGAGGGCTGGCTTTCTGTTAATGTTATTTTGAAGAAAGGCACATATCTATATCTATCTATATCTATGCACATGCATATATATATATATATATGCATATATGTATCCACACATGTATATACACACACATACACATATAATGATGAGAAATAATCTTATTTGGGCAGTTAAAGTATGGCATTTATGTTTTAAAGAATGTTTTAGTATTCATTTTTATTATACTTCTATTGATTTTGCTTTGTGTCTTCTTATATTGAGAGGAGGAGGATACAGTGCCTGCGAGGTAATAAGAGGACACCTTGTGGGAGTTTTCTTTTACTGTGTGGGTCCCAGGATTGACTCAAATCCTTAAGCTGGCAGCAGGCATTGTTACCCAGGGAGGCAGCTTGAATGATCATTTGTATTGTGTATATAACATGCTAAAATTCCTGTATTGCTTCCTGCCTTGTTTTTAAAATGTGGGTTAGTGACACAGGTTTGAAGAGAGAAGGTCTGGGGTGGCTTGCACTGTGACAGTTTATAAACCTTCCAGGGAGAAATCACCACATGGATGAGGGACTGTCCTCACTTTTCCGACCGTGAGAGTTCAGCTCCTCTTTTCTTTCTTTCTCTCTCTCCTTGTCTTTCTTCCCCCTGATTCAAGTAAAGTAAACCAGCTCAAAGCCTATTTTGTACTTGAAAAAGATCAAGGCAGAGGGGCTGTCTCTCAAGGACCTAAAATTACATTGGTTACAGAGTGAATCACATCTGGGCTTTAAATACCATCTCAACCCTGCACTCTTCCTTTGTTTTAAAGTTGCCTAATGCTTCTTCCTGGTAACCTGGGCCCCCCTTCATTCTGTTATCAAAATCCTCCAGATAAGAGTTAGAAAAGGGAAGCTGGTAGAGGCCTGGTCAGGGCCTTTGGAAAACAACTTGTATCAACAACCTGGGCAGGTGCTCTATATGTTAGGAAAAGACCCTTGCCCATTTAAAGAAGCCTCTCTTGAATTGGGACAATATGCATCTACTACCCCAGACACTACTGTGTAATTCTTGAAATATACCCTTGCTTTATTTCTTTTTTACACGCATCTTATACAGACACAGAAGGCATGTACCCCTTCCTCTGACACACCATGTACCCCATGTACACACACATGTACCCCTTCCTCTGACACACCATAAATCTTCTTTCTAGGTCCTCCTATGTTTATAGAGATCAGGTTGATGATTTATGCACAGGGATGTTCAAGTGTTTATGGAACATTTGAGCCTCAGATGTAGGGCGAGAGACCTGTGGAGGTAAAGCCCTATTAACAGCCAGGCTTATCCCATGGAGGGGAATAATCATTTTAATATGCTCAAGAAAAAGCCAGCCTGGTGCCGTTTTTCTACCCTTGCCTGGTCTGGGTCCACACCTTGGGAAGGCAAGCACAGCCACAAAGACCTCTTACAGAAGTGATTACAGAGATGCGATTACCACAAATTGAGTCTTTTCTCTGCTTGACAGTGATCCAAGCATTGTCCCCCCACTTAATCCTCTCTAGCAATTTGCCTACCTCCACTGCTAACAAGAGGTGATTGGAGAGGAATTTTGAGTCTCCACTTAACATCAGCTTCAGGGCACAGTGTGCACCTCACCAGCTCCTTTAGCCTGTCCCGTCTAACCATTAACAGGCCACCTTACCAGCTCCTTTAGCTAATGGGAGTTTTCAAACACTAGCTTGAGTTTTAAGCTGTTTTCTGTTTCCCTGTGCAATGGAACATGAACAGAGAGAAAAAGAGGCCTTTCTCTTAAATACAGTCAGATAGGTCCCAGCAAAGCAAGATTCACTTTATTGCTAGGGGGCTAATGTTTTCTTTTTCCCTTTGCAAGGACCTGAGCATAGTGAATGGACCACATCTCCAGCCCTATGATTCTGAGGAGGCAGAAGGAGGAGCAGCACAATCTTAGACTTAGTGTTGCCTAGCACAGAAACTCAGAAGGTAGACTCAGAAGGTCTATGTTGAAAATGAGAAAGTTTGCGCTCCAAGAAACTCCCAGGTGTTGGTGACTCTGCTGTCCAGAGAGCCAGGCTGAAGCACAGATGGGCATAGACAGGTTGGGTCTTTGCAAAGTGTCAGCTGCTTGACCCTGAGCTCCTTACTGGTCTGTCCATATAGTCTGCTTCATGTTTCCCTCCCTTTGCTCAATCTGATGTGACTGCCAGTGTTCTCCCTCGCTCTTCTGGAATGTTCTCAGTCATCTTTGAAGTTCAGCTGAAGTATCCCATCTATCTGCATTGGCTCCTACTTCAGCTCCAACCCCCTGAGGCTCCTTGTGGATCCTTAGCTGATGGCGCCATCAACCTGTTCATCTATCTTTCTCCTTACAGTCATTGGCTCACTTTTATTAGTTCTATTTCTCTAAGACAGACACTGGCCATGCACTCCTATTATCCCAGCACTTGGCAGGCAGAGGGGAGAGTGTGGACAATGTCAGGTCAGTCTGGGTTAGAAATCCCTTGTCTCTAAACAAAATAGACATGATACAACAAAATCAAAGATGCATATCATTTTTTCCTACACCTCCTGTTGGTTGTATTAACACAGCCATACCACACAAATGCTTAAAAAATACATTATTAAGTCTTTCTGAGGCTAGTGTGAGTTATGAGACTAGTGGTAAAGATCAGATGTTGGGTAAGAAAAGTGCCAGTATCTGAGTGTTTGTACAACTACATATGAGCATTTGATTTGTTTTGGGTTTGCCTGGAGGGCAGATCATTTCCTTGCTCTGAACCTCAGTCCTGACCATCTTTGTTATATGCCTTTGTAAGAAGCCAGCATGAATAGCAACGGCGGCAACTATGCACTGCTTCTGTCTCTCCCCCAACCCCAAACAAGTGACACAAGTGTATACCTATGCACTTGCTCCTTTTCAAAACTTCATTGCATCAGAGGACTATGCTGTTTTCATTGTTGTGTCCCGGGATACACACACTTGTATAAAGATGTTTGGCAGTGGACAGGAGACCCTTGGGGGAAATTCAGGGAAACTGAAGGAGGAGCTGCTTTGTCTGGAGTCTCACTAAAATAACAACAGGAGTATTCTCTTTGGCACTAGAGTCACAGGAAAAGGGGGCTTGGTAGGAAGCCACACCCCAGCACTGCGTTTGCCCCTTCTCAGCCTGTCTGACTTTTGGGTGTCTGTGGGGTCAGTCCTTCTCTGGAGGGCTTCACACCCCTTCTCCTTTCACCCTGTTCTCTTTAAGACACTCATTCCTAGTAATCTTTTCAAGTCCATACTTCAAAAGTCAGCAAGCAGCCTTTCTTCCCTCTATCGAGGTCTTAGACCTTTTCTTTATAGCATTACAGAGGTCTGAAGTCTCCATGCATGTACTCTGTGTTTTTGTCTGCTACTCTACCAGAAGTTCCACATGTCCACAGGACTTCTGCTTCTCTTCTATTGAACTCTCAGAACCCAGTTCAATGAAACATACAACAGTCTAATAGGAAGTCACAGTTGTGGTCAAGCAATGAGAAGATAGATGAAAGTTCTCTTGTAAATGCAGCCCACAAAGAAAGGTGGGTGGATACGATTGTATTCTCTTGAGGAAGGTATAGTTTTCACTGCTAGAAAAAAATAATGGAATAAAGGCCATATATTCCACTTCCCTGTTCCCCTAGACTCTACTTTGTAGAGTTGTGTTTATCTATTGTGTACTGTGAAAGAGTCTTGCTTTGTAGTTCACACTAACCTTGAACTTGTGATCCTCTTATTTCTCCCCTATAAGTACTAGGATTATAGATGTTGGAAACCATGATTATCTCCAAGGCCTTATTCTCGGGGCTCTAATTTACTTCCTTCTTTTCATCCTTCCCGCCCTCCCTCTAGCAATTACTTTTCTATGTGTAGGCACCCTTTGGCAGACTTAGAGTTCATCAGCAAATGCATTATACAGGAAAGCACTGCCTTTGGGGAGTTTATATTGCAGCCTTACTATTGCAACTACTGTCTACTAACTTTCTACCCTGTTATTCTTGAGTATTTTTTGGCCAGGGTCCATCTACTATGATACTTTGTCCCAACACCTAATTCAGTTCTTTACAGAGTCCCTGCTCAAAAGTAATTGACTAACTGAATTGTCCAATCTTTGTTTCTGATTTTTGACTAATACTGTAGAGCTAATGAGTTCAGCACATGCAAAGATGTCTTGATTATTAGTCATAACTCTCAGAAATATTCTATCTTGTGTCTTTTCACATAACCATCCAAGTTTGTACAGGAAATGATTGGTTTTGGTTATCTATCCCCAAAGGCCAGGTTGCCATAGTTCACTGAAGGGACTATTTTGAACAACTTACCTGTGAATTAAAAAGGTACTCAACTATTTGGTATCATTTAATCTCATTAAAAGTTGAGTGTTTGGTGAATAATGAAGCAAGTTCTATGACAAGATTCCACATTTGAATCCCAAGCTGCCCAATGGATGGGGAGATGTTCAGGTGTCAATCAATTGACCTGTTCCAGTCTTGGCTTCCATGTTTGTTGGAAGCAGGCTTGGAACATTCTGAGCATTCTGTGTTTGGGGAACATGCCTGGGATAGAACCAGCAAGGTTTCTAAGAATCCCAATTAGCTTAGTTTTGGGATTCAGCTCCTGCAGAAATCCTGTAGGTCTGTAGGACCTGGTAACACCCCACCCCACAGGTTGGTTTTAGGAACACTACTTGAAGTAGCCCTTGGGAAATTCTCTTCTGTTAATTCATCTCCTTATTTTAAACAGAGGGGAGGGAAGAGCTGTGGCTCACAAGGTGTGATAGGCTCATGGAAGAGGGATGATATTAACTCCCTGAGATGCTAACCTGCTACACAGCTCATCAGGCTTGTCTGAAGGATCTAGGATCCTGTACTCAGAGGAGAATGCCTTTGTGGGTTCAGCTACTACCCACTGAGGTGTCTGGAAATGATGCTTCTTAAAAGTATAGGTTTCCCTGTCTCTGGCTAGGTTTCAGAAGTTTTTGCAGAGGACCAAATGTAACTTCTGGAGTTTGAATGATCTGGTCAGTGTTAGAGCTCCTTTATGCTGCTGTTTGAAAGTGAAAGCTGCCAGATATACAGATAAATAAATGATGCTAAAAATGTTCCAGCAAAACTTACTCACAAAAGAAAGAAAGGAAGGAAGGAAGGGAGGGAGGGAGGGAGGGAGGGAGGGAGGGAGGGAGGGAGAGAGAGAGAGAGAGAGAGAGAGAGAGAGAGAGAGAGAGAGAGAGAGAGAAAGGAAGGAAGGAAGGAAGAAAACAACAACAAAAAAGAACAAGAAGTGAGCTGACCCAGTTCCAGGACCATAGTTTAAGATCTGTGATTGATCCACATGAACTGAGTCCATGACAACAAGTATGTGGGTCTTGTATCTGATGGAAGACATGGATGTTTGATGATAGTGAATGAATAAAGATGTAAGTGTGGTTGGTATAGGATATTGAAAAGTATTGATAATTAACTACTAACACAACTGGACACTGTTCTTGTAGAGGTCGGGGCTGAGCATGTCATCAAGGTACTTAAGGAATAAAGCTAGTGGAAGAGAGGAAGATGAGATATACTCTTGCCAGAGGATACTGCTCCACAACATAGAAAGAGCACAGGGAGATAAACCTGAAAATACAGTTGGGGCGAACACCACAATCAGCTTGTCTCAGTGGACTGCATCCTGGATTGTCATAAGAGGCCCATCAAGCCTAATGTTTCTTATCAGCCGTTTGAGTAGCTTTAGATTTGCACACTTGCCAGACCATATTGCAGGTCCCAGTCTCCCATGCATCCTATGCCCTCTGTTGTTCACATTATATCAATAAGGGGCACTTATCATATGTAACGGGCCAGCATTGTTAAACTGTTGCTAATGAATCATAGCTATGTTTCAAACATTGTTACTTTTTTACCTCTTCCTTCTCCATTCTGGGATCATATCTTGCATTTGCTAGCCTGCCTCCTTGGTTTTCTCTGGCCTGCTCCTGTCTCCCAGATTGCCCTTGTTTGTGATGACCATTGTGGTTTTAAGGAGTACCACCTGGGGTTTGATAGGGTCACCCTCATCTGCCTGATGCTAAGGATGGTCTTGCGTTGTTTGGATAAGAAGACCTCAGAAGTAAAGGGAGTGGTGTGTATTTCTTGAGCAGTTTAGCAACTATGATTTCATCCTGAGCATTGTCTGAGTCCTGAGTGAAGTTTCTTCCCTGACAGACTGACTCTGTTTCCCAGATTTCATCTCTCTGTTACATTACTTGCTGTCTCTATTGAAAGAAGGTCCCTATGAGAAGTCTTTGCTTAAGATAGGAGAAGACATGCCTGATTTCTTGAAAGGGCATCTATATATGTGGGAATGGACAAAAGGAACTTGGCCAATCCAATGGCAGGACATTTTCTATTCAACTAGGCATTTTGAGGGGTGAGGGGAACATAGAGTCCTGTGAGGATAACAGGGTTTGACCTCTGACTACTGGTAACTGACCCATATCAGTGAGATATGGGGAAAAATTGATCTCCTTTCTGGCATCTTCCTGGTACATTTTAAGTTATCATGGCATGGAAGGAAAATTCCAGAAACCCCAGATCCCAGGACCCACTGATATACCGCAAGACTGTTTTATCTTCTTTATGCTGTGGTGCTAGAGTTTTCCGAGTTCATGCCCCTGAAGCAAATGCACTCCCGTCCGTGGTACAGGATTCAGTGTTTACCCTGTCCATGGTTGCTACGTTACACGGGTATCCTTCTCCCCAGCCATGCAGCTCCTGTGGAAAGGTGGGAAAGGAGATCCTGCCCATCCAACCCAGGATGAGTGAGTCCTGTTCCCAAGCCCAGCGCACCCTAGGCTCTTTGGTGTCAGACTATGGGAAGGATGTTATCAGAGACAAAAGGACACTGTCGGCATGTTATTAATGTTAACAATTGTTGACATTCCACGCAGTATGTTTTTCTAATTAGAGCTGAGCCGTGGAGCACTATTCCCATAATCAACATGGGAATGGAAAACTCAGCAAAATTTCATGTATTTGCAATGAAACTACTCCCCGGCAACATAAAAATGGCTTTTATAACATAAAAGCTGTAATTAGAATAAGTCAAATCAGTTGGAAACGATTAAGGCCAGAGTCGGCAAAGCTGCCTTCTAAATATTTGTCTGGAGATTAGCCTACTCCTGCAGCCCGGAGAAGCATCTTTGATTTACTCATATGGCTTGACATGGCAAAGAGAATCTTGCAGCAGGCAAATGAACCCAGATTTAGATGTGCATGCTGGTCTTTGCCTCAACCTGACAGGAGGCAGCCCATTGGAAGAGAAGTCAGAAAAAAAATGAATATGGGGTCACATTAGACAAATTGCTTTAAAAAAAAAAAAAGAAGGCAGTACCACGATCATCAATTTAAATTCTTTTCAAATGTGCTGGGTCTTTGAAGCTTTTAGGATGCACTTTAAAAGTCCACGTGGAATAATTTTCTAGCATGTCAATGCGACAGTTGATGTGTGTCTCATTGTATTTAAAATTATAGTCCTGGGATGAGACTCGGTGCTTGCTGCTTGTCTGACATCAGCTATTAAAATACAAGTAAATCTTGGCAGGTGGAAATTTAAAGAAGAAAAGATTACATAAGAAAATTCAGAATTGTTAATATTAATTTGCTAAACAAGAGGATATTGAGTATGGAGAGTTCTCCAGCCCCTCCAATAAGATGCTGAGATGGGAACCCCCCCTCCTTGTTCTTGCAGGAGGGAGGGGGAGGTAGTTAGTGTTGGGATACAGGTAACAGAATGAAACAGTTACTAACGATTTCAGTGAGGCCAGGTGACCAGGCTGAGGAGCAGGTTCCTATTACTGCATCCTCAAGAGCACCAGATTAGCACTGTACTGGGTGGGAAGGAGGAGGAAACAAGGGAGAGGAGGCAGGAAAATCACAGCTCTTGAGACTGGGCTGGAACATGCACGGCTTCTTGCTTTCCCTTAGAAGAATGGTGTAATCCACCCTGACAGGTTCCCCACTCATTTGTAAACCCTTCCAATTCCCAAACTTGTGTGCATGTCTGCACTTAGCCATTGAAAATATAATCAGCCTAATGCATTCTCTTACTGAATTTTAAACCAGCCCATTAAAACTCCTTTAACGTGCTAAAGTCAGCTTCAGAGAGGGTTTCCATTTCATCTTTATTGAGCTGACGCTGTGGTTGCTCTCCCCTTGCACCGCAGTGAGCGCCTGTCAATAATTCAATAGTGTAGCCTTGACAGGCCCATGCCTAGCCTAGGCTTTCAACCCAGCCAAGCAGCTTGTCAAAGCCTGATGCTCTGTCAATGACCGACTGATCTATACTGCATGAACCCCCTCCCTCAGCTCTTGATGTGTCCCTGGGAATAAAAAGAAAGCCATTTCAGAAGTGAACCCAGTGAGAGGCACCTGTTTGTAGAGAATCTTTAATGAGGGCAGGTCACACCATCGCTGGCTGGTGTTCAGCATAAGTTCTCATACTTTGTTTGGTGGAGCCAGGGTAAGGTCTCTGTGTGTTCACACAGGATTCACCAGGGATCCCATTCGTAGCACTGGGGAAATGATGTCCTTGTCATCCCAGTAACTCTCTCATATTTGTTTGTGTCACATCTACTTCATGGCTACAGGAGCCCATGAACTCATGGATCTGGGTGAAGGAGAATAGAACAGTAATCAAGTGGTGCTATCTTGGTTGAGCTGCATCTTACATCCTCAGTGCCTACGATTCCAGATTCCCTCTTCATTCCATCACAGAATGTCATGAATCTAGAGTGGGTATAGAATTCCAAGAAAATTATATTAAAAATAAAAACAAAACCATAGTTTTCTCAGATTTTTTTATACAGAAGAATTTATATCTATCCACTTTAAAAAGAACAAATCATTTGTATTTTTTAATCTTGGCATACATTTATTATTTGAAAACTGCAAACATGTATACAATATGGCTCAATGATACTTACCCTCTACACTCTTTTGGTCCATCTTTCTATGCCCCACAACACGTCTCCATGCCAGCTTAATGTCCTAGGAATGAGTTGTGTTAGCCTGCAATTATCCACTTAGCCTGTACTATCTCTAATCCTTAAAAAAAATCATCCCAACTGAGATGTGCAGATAATTCCCCTAATAAGAAGAAATGAGAAAGATTTGGATGCCATATTTAAATGGTGGATTTCCTGAGTCCCTGAGATGCTCATTCCTCCCAGACTCCCCCCCCCCTTTTTTTCTGGAATAAATAACAAGTTTTCAAGGTGTGCTGTGTGCTGGAGCTCTCATTCTGTGACAACATCTGCATTGCTAATGGATGTGACTCTTTCTTATGCATGCTCTTTTGTGAGCATCCACCTTCACATCTGTGCTCTTCTCCCTTATCATCCCCAAGTAGAGTTCCTAGGGGTGGGGCAGTAGCATAGGTGGGGAAGGGATTCAACAACATGTTGAAAGTGAAGGAAAAGCTCTTGCATTGGGAGAGGCTGACATGGAAACCCCTGACAGCTTTTACCCACAGTAAGAAAGTAAATTAGCAACCAGGGTTTGATTGCCTCTCCAGTAAAGAGCAGAGGATTTTACTGTTCTTGTTATTATGGCATACCATAATTGAAAAAGTGATCATGCTAAATTAATGCTGTGGTACAGGGAGTGGATATGTTGAACTAATAATATAACGGACACAGACAGTTCCTAGGCCATCTTGTTGATGTATCTTGCTGATAACTTCTAACAAGGTATGTGTGTTGAGTGCTTAGTCCTCAGCTGGTAAGGCTAACCGAAAGATTGTCCAGACACAACCCAGGAATATCGTGTCTCTGCTCATTTCAGCGCCTCTCTCTGCTTCCTGGCTACAAATACATGTGATGCTCGCCACTGCCAAACCCTCTTAGTCACCATTAACTGATACTTCTAAAATTGTGAGCTCAAATCAATCTAACCTCCTTAAATTGTTTCTGTTGGGTATTTTGACATTGTTGTGCAAAAGTTCGTATGTCCACGTCTCTCTCCAATTCCCCATGGTCATAGCTACGGTGGAAGATCAGAGAGCTGGGGTGTCGGAGCCAGAGTTAGTAAATAGCTCTGTTGGGACAGCTAATCATGAGTATTATAGAAAAACAGAACTGCTAGACCTTGTACTTTCCAGGCTTTGGGTTGGGGGCAGAGGGGAGGTTGCTATTTAACCCACTTATTTACTTGCTTATTTATTGGCCATTGAGCTTTACACGCTCCACACAAAGCTCAGTTGGACACACTCAAATAAGTGGGTGTGCTTTGTGTGTTCTGAATCAGTGATCGCAATACTAAGAGGTAGGATCAGCTCTGTGTGCAACTGGGAAGG
Organism: Mus caroli; assembly: GCF_978045245.1. Lineage (NCBI taxonomy): Eukaryota > Metazoa > Chordata > Mammalia > Rodentia > Muridae > Mus > Mus caroli. The sequence goes on from NW_028227272.1 coordinate 3,718,810, forward strand.
ATGAAGCAAGGAAGTGCAACGATTTTTAGGGCTTTGTCTCCTTTCTGCCCTTTATTCTGTATCTCCTATGTGTATCACTCTCCAAGGGGTCAGAGCTGCATCCCAGAAACCAATATCAATTCCGCCTGTGTCCTCTTACTCAGAGAATGAGAAAGTACTGCTTTATGTTAGATATCTCACAAACTTTAGTTTAGGCTTTGTTCTCCCCTTTATTGTCTATATAGGAAACCAGCCTCAATCTCCCTCCCCCTCCCTCTACTCTCTCTCTTACTCACTCACTCAAAGAAAGAACTCCATTAGGGAATTTGTGCTGTGTGCACGTGACTTGGCAATCCCACCTTCGGAAGCTCTATTAGGCTAATAATCTATGTTTGAAGAACAATTGGCATCTAGGGCTTTGCTAATGCTGGGGCTGTTAGCATATTAGTTCCATTTGTGATGGGTAAGTGCTTTTGGAAATGATAAGACTTATCTAATAAAATTTATTTTTAAACTATTAGTCACAGCCTTTTTTTCCAAGAGATCCTGTCACCTGTCCCTCCTGTTCCACAAGAGTGGAGAAGTGACTCTTGGGGTTTACCTGGTTATTTGTATTTGAAGACTGCTGTCAAAGTCTCTCCCGTTTACGTGCCAGTTCCACATGAGGCATTACAAATGTGTTTACACTTTCTCCCTTTACTTTGCATTATTAGTAGAAGATGCTTAGAAAACAGATGAATTAAAGTTGGATTTGGTGTAGGTATGTCTGTACGTTTTAAAATTCCCATCGTTTTTGGAGGGGGAGGAGTCTGAGTCAGGAGGATAGAGAATTAAACTAGCCTATGCTATACAATGCATAGTGAGTTCTGTGTTACCAGCTTGGATTCCATAGCACAAACTGAACCTGTCTAAGGTTTTTTGTTGTTTGTTTGGTTGTTTGTTTGTTTTCTTTGGCAGAAGCTTTTCTGGCTTGTGTAAAAAGTGAAGAAGTAGCATATTGGAGGTCTTAAGAGATGGTTCAGTGGGTAAGGTTGCCATGCCATCGTGAAACCATGAGTTTGGTTCCTCCTACCCACATAAAATTAGTCAAGTACATTAGTGTCCATATGATCTTTGTACTGGAGAGGCAGAGATAGAAGAATTCCTAAGACTTGCTGGCTAGGTAATCTAGCTGAATCAGCTAGCCCCAGGCCCCAGTGAGAGACCCTACCAAAAAAAAAAAATCAAGATTTTATTTATTTATTTATTTATTTGCTGAGAAATAATTCCTAAGGTTGACCTAAGGACTTCATGCATATATGCACGCAGACACATTTGAACCTATATACATATGAGCACATGTACACCACATATACACAAACTTCTGTTTTTGTAAATCTCTGGCTTATTGGGCAACTTGACCACCTCTTAGTCCTTGCTCTAGCTCTATGACATCTGTGAGTAAAGTCTAGCCAGGATCTTTTCAGTCCACGTTCAGTGCACACTCTAGCCCTTCTTGACCTTGGCTTAGTTTATGTGGCTATCCACTGGGTACCACAGTGTTAGATTTACATGGCAGCCCTGCACCCTTGCAGAAACGAAACAAAAACAAAAACCAAACAATCAAACAATAAATGTTGCCCTGCACTGGTGGCAAGCTGGATGCTTTTGTGTCTAAATTGGGGCTTCTTATCTTATCTATGTCTCTCATGCTTTTCCATACCCCCGGATGCCAGTAACTCTCTCTCAGCACAGACATGAGTTCATGTAGAGAGTGATGTGTTATCCCTGGCACATAGCAGAAAACATCTGGTATTGAATCCATTAGGCAGGCTGTTGCAGCAGCACCAGGAGCCCATGGGTCTAAAAGCCAGGCTGCACATGACTCAGGAAGGGGACCCAGAAGATTTTACCTCTTCGCCTTCATTTGACTAGAGTGCAGGCTTTGTCCTTGGGGCTTCTGTGACCTCCACAATGCCAGGTGCTTTCCATAACCAAGCCCAGGTGAGGCTAGCCTTTGGGACTCCCTCCCTGTTTCCTGGACCACTGCTCCCTCCCTCTCCCATAACAGCTGTCCCAGTGCATAAAACAGAAAAGATAAAGATGATCTTTGGCAGATATAAAGAGCAGCGTTTGTTGAGCTCTGGTTCCTGCAACTCTGCAAGTGGACCTGAGCACTGTGCAAACCTTCAGAAACTCTCTTGTCTGAGGGCTGCAGGAGGTTGGGCCAGAGAGGTAAGACTGAATAGAAATGAGGAGGCCCCGCAAACTGCTTTTGCCCAAGGGCTGGTTTTAATGAGCCTGTCCCTAATGAGTTGTCCCTGCAACTAGCTTCAGGCCTAAACAGATGAGGCAGGGATTCTGCTAAATTTTTGATAGGATTTGCACTGGTTTTTATGAGAAAGCAAGCAGTCGAGAGTGCAAAGTCGGGGTCATGAATCTTTTACGAGGGTGGACGGTTGTCCGTCTTGTCAACCGGAACGGGAAAGACCTAGTTGCTAATAGAAACCTTGGCCTCAGCCCTCCATTCTCACCCAGTAGATCAGCTAATTTGGTCAGGACGGCTGGATGATTTTATTTATTTATTTACTTTCTGATTCAAGACCTGGCCCATGGCCCCCACAAAGAATTCATCTTAAAATTCCATCAAGGGGATGACTTCCACCATCCTGATGAATGATCTTGGGTAGAACCATTGTGGGGTTTGAACACACTTTACTCATGATGCACTGGGAAGGAAACTCCATCAAAGACTTTAATTAACATCCTAGCCACTACTACCCCACCCCCGTTGGTATCCCCATTCACATCAAAATCTAAGCTTTCCTCTTCTCTTGGAAAAGTCTGACCAAGACTAAAATGTCATTCTTGATTCCTGTGGAGAATCTTCTAATGTTTTCTCACATCTGCCAATTGTAGGATTGAGTGGTACCAGAGATTTCATATACTCCCCCTCTTTTTTCTAATATGAATAGCTGCCAACAAATATATTACTGCATTTTGATTCATCTACCAATTTTCTTGGTGGCTTAGAAGGTTACAGAAAATGCTTGATCAGCGGCCTTTAAGGCATGGCATGAACTATTGTCCCCTTCTTCTCTCACATGCTGTCCTTCAAATTAATCATGTAATCGATTTAATAGGCTTGGCCATCATGAGACCTCCACCTTTCTTGGGCTTCCTGTCTTCCTTTTCCTTATGTGGTTTCCCTGGAGGATGTGACTAGTATCTCAAAGCCCTTGAGTTTTATGGGGTATAGAACCTAGCAACCTGATATGTATAACAAGTATCCTTATTGTATGATTCTGTGATTTGTGATGTTTGTTTTGCAATCCACTCATATCATACAATTTTCAGGGAGGGTGAGGCTCAGCTGGCAGAGAGCTGGCCTAGCATGTACAAGGCCTTGAAGTTGATTCCCAGCAATGCAAACCCTATACTATGAAGGAAGAGGAAGGAAATTATATGTTGAAAGCTTTACTTGGCTACATAGCAGTTTCAAGGCTAACCTGGGCTACATGAAACCCCACAACACACACTATTTATAAAATGAAATACAGATCTGCATGTTTCTATATATAGCTCTATTTTGTGGCCTTTATTTCACATGTGCTGACTTACTTGAACCTCTTAAAAACTAAAGACCTTGGGAATTATCCTGAAGAAACCTCTCCTGCTTTATTAGAGAGGCCAATTCAGCACAGAGAGAAGACCTCACCAAAGACATTGTGCACAGTGAGGGATGTACACAAAGTGCATAAACAGGGTTTCCCGAACACCCGATAGTAGGACATGCATGGTTTTAGATTTCTGTGTTGCCTAGGGGCAGATTTTTTTCTGATTTAAAATAATACCTGCCCTATTTATTTTTAAGAAAAACTTGCGATGCGTCTATCTGGCAGTAATCACAGTGATCGATTTGTGCTTGCAATGAGTAGAGGTGAAACAGCAACAAGCATGTGCACATCGCTCGTGATTCCTACTCGCGCTCATATATGCAGGTTATCTGTGTTTTCTTCTCATGTGTAATTCAGGAAGGCTCGGCATGGGGAAAGACGCCTGAGATCACCATTTTACAGAGCATATTGACTCAGTGGTAGAGCAGAGTCGTAATGTAATAGACACAGCATTACCATAGTGGCTAAAGGTTAGAACAACATCCTCTACTCTCATGGCTAAGTCTTTCTTTAATGTCTCTTTTTCTCCTTTAGAAATAATGAAAAACAATGTTCATTGCTGTGTAGGACATGTTTTCTTATTGAAGGATGTTGGGTTTAAAGAGTACCCCAGGGGGAGGGGGAACGGTCTCTTGTAAAGGGTTAAGCATGTGTCTGGGTGGCTCAGGATTAGATAAGGGAAGCTATCATAGTAGTAGTGATATGAACATAGGTGTCATCCTCTTGTTCATGACTTTGTCTATGGGGAAATGTTTGAATCAAACCAAAGATGAACAATGCCCTCCACGTCCACACTGTCTATGAGTCCTGTTTCCAGACCTCACTTACAGAAGTCGATTGTGGTTTTTCAGTCGGAGGGTGCTTAGTTTCCATTTTCCTTCACATGTGAAGCCTTTTTCTTTCTCACATCTTCCCCTTCATTTTTCTCATGGACCAGAACTTTTTTCTTCTCATCAGCAGCCAAGTCAACAACAGTTCTGAGGACTTTTCCACTGGAGCCAGGTTCTCTTCTGCTACTTCATCTTGTCTGAAGCCTGGGTTAACTGGGACTTAACTCCTTGTCACCGGTACTGTGTAAAATGACTAATTAATGCAGCATGCAGAGCACGAGAGAGAGAGAGAGACAGCACTGGCAGTGACAAATGGGGCTTTTAGTAACCAGCAATGCTCCCAGAATGTTTGCATTGTGATTGGGACTTCCCTAAATCCATGTGAACTTAAAGGAAAGAGGGCCTTAACCTGACACTCTGTGACTGAGTTCTTGTCAATTGAGTTTGTCAACTTGAGAGCTACCTCACCCAAGGTGTCCAGGAATAGAAAAGGCATGTGGTCCTAATCTCCCAAGTTGAAGAGGTATAGCATAATAGCCAGCTTGTCTAGTAGAACTACAGGCATATTTCCTGCAAGTTCTCCTCCCTACCCGTATTTATCTATAAATGAACTATGTTGGGTAAAGGAGATAGGCTGAGAAAAAAGAAAGTTGCTTAATGAATTTTAAGCATCCACTAAATGCTAAGCAGATGTCACACTAACAGTCTCAAGAAACAGTCTCATACCAGGCCACTCATCTAATCCTATCGTCCATCATCTGTCAAAATGTGCCTTTCTATATCCTGTTTGACCTAGGAAGCCAGCATGGTTCTCTGTTATGCAGTACCACCTAGAAATTCCAGAAACACCAGAAGCATTATTCTTGTAAGCAAAATCCACTCCTACCATCCTAAAATAAAATGCAGGATGTACATAATTGGCAATTCTCTCAAAAAGAGTAGTCAAAATAAAAAATCATAATTAGACATGGTAGAGAAACACATTGTCCAAAACTTTAACTCTAGTATTAGGTAGGCTAAGAGAGAAACATCATGGCTTTGGGGTAGTAAGCTCTTCTCTCTCTTTCTCTCTCTTCTCTCTATGTATGTTTATACATATATACATACATATGATTGATAAATGATAGATAGATGATAAATGATAGATAGATAGATGATAAATGATAGATAAATGAGAGAGAGAGAGAGAGAGAGAGAGAGAGAGGCCAGGACTTTCTGTCAGTGCTCCATGAAGCTCAATTTCCCCTTTGCCATGACCCACCTCTCCCAGAAGCCTCTTTCTGATGTGGTTGACTTTATAACACAGCCACAAACTGCACTTGAGACTCCACCTCAATTCTGTACTTTTTGTGTGTGACCCTCAGCTTCATCTGTATTAATATATTTACATCCATGCTCCATTCTTAAGTGATGCTTTGAAAAAGAATCAATTCTTGATATAAGTGCTTACCTCTATTAGAGGCCATCATGCCTTGCTAGGAACAGCAGGAATAGGTTGTATTCAAACTGTCCTAAATTGCAAAATATCATCAACATGGATTCTGCCATTACCTGCTGCACTGGCTAGTTTTGTGTCAACTTGACTCAGCTATAGTTATCACAGAGAAAGGAGCTTCAGTTGAGGAAATGCCTCCATGAGATCCAACTGTAAGGCATTTTCTCAATTAGTGATCAAGGGGGAAAGGCCCCTTGTGGGTGGGACCATCTCTGAGCTGGTAATCTTGGTTCTATACGAGAGCAGGCTGAGCAAGCCAGGGGAAGCAAGCCAGTAAAGAACATCCCTCCATGGCCTCTGCATCAGCTCCTGCTTCCTGACCTGCTTGAGTTCCAGTCCTGACTTCCTTTAGTGATGAACAGCAATGTGGAAATGTAAGCTGAATAAACCCTTTCCTCCCCAACTTGCTTCTTGGTCTTGATGTTTGTGCAGGAATAGAGACCCTGACTAAGATACCTGCACTGTTGTCATTGGTGGAGGGCTCCCAGAGCCATCTTGTTAACTCATAGGTTTCTAGGCATTTCAGAATGACTGACTATTGGCTGTGATGGGGCTTGGTATCCTTGCCCTGTTGTCTCAGCTGCTCTAGAAACTAAGGCAGGAGGAGTGCAATTTTACATTCTGCCTGGGCTGCAGAGTGCATTGAAGTCTAGTGTAAGCCACTGTGAAGGAGAGATTACAACCTATCATAGAGGAGAACACTTACCTAGTATACAGGAGGCCCTGCTTAAAATACTCAGGACTACAATCAATAAGGAAATCTTGGTTTTGGAGGACTTTATGTTCCTAAAAATAGGTTACCTTCCACAATTCTGAAGCATAAGGAGCTTTAAAGGCTGCTACTCTAAAGACTCAACATTAATTTGAGGTTTAAAGAATGAATGGAAATCAGCAAGTATATTAGATTTCCAAAATTTCTGTGGTTCTACAAGGAGGGAAGGAGGGAGGAAGGGAGGGAGGGAGGGAGGGAGAGAGAGAGAGAGAGAGAGAGAGAGAGAGAGAGAGAGAGAGAGAGAGAGAGAGAGAGATCTGTTCTTTCTCAGATGAGGAAGCCCATCAGTTTGTAAGCAGGCTTAGTTCCTCCTGGGTGTGATCAGTTCTGTGCCTCTCTTCCAACTTTGCATAGCTGAAGCAGTCCATGTATCTTTGGGTTATAGCTGCATAGATCCAACCTCTGCCCCCATCATTACTTAGTCATAAAAATGAATATCACTGAATTTATAGCCCACCCTAATCCAGTGAGGTGTCATCTTAAATAGTTATATCACCAAATTTCCTATTTTTCTAGTAAGTTACATTATAGGGTTTTAGTAGGGGGTCAGGTTTGTAGGGGAAACACTCTTCAGTTTACCAGGTAAAGGTGGTATGGTAGTGGAAGACAGCATTTGACACACTTGAAAGCTCATAGAGTGCAAAGGGATAGCTTAATTTCCAAGACACTTTAGGTCTCTAGAATAGATTCTCCTGGCAATTTGGGGTTAAAGAAAAGAAATTGGGGCTTAGCCTTATGGCTGGTTTAACTTGAATGTGCCGTTGGGTAGCAGGGAAGGGCCTATAATACAGAACCTGTGCAATATTGACCCTGTGACACCTAAGGGGTGACAGCATGAAGGACACCTACGGGGGTGTCACCATGAAAGATGGCTGCCCTCTGGAATTTTCACACCATTTCTGGAGAATATTCTGAGCCAGGGGAACCCTGCCCTCCCCAACCAGAGTTTGAGAGACATTGTCCTGGAGCTCTGAGATAGCTGCAGATGTAAATGAAGAAAGAAAGCTGAGGCTGGCAGGAGACCTGGGCCTGGAGCTAGACCACCATCTTCCTGGTCAGGGTGCAGGAAAAGCTGACTATGTTACAGGAAACCCAGATATGCTGGGCTTTGTGAGAAGTTATTTCTGGAGCTATAGTAGCACTTTTCCACTTCATTCCTTTTGTTTTGTTTTTCAGACAGACTTTTGCTTTGTAACCTGGGCCAGACTGGAACTCATAGCAGCCTTGCCCCATCCTTGCTCTCATGCCTAGCTCTGTTTCACTCTTGCTGATGATCAGGGGGGATGCTCCATAGGATTATCGCTATATCCATTTCTTCATCTGCAGCAAAGGCTCCCTAAGGACCTCTACATTGTCATCAATATCCTGGATGGGTACTCAGTGCTCAGACCTGGCAGGAATTGGTCCTTATTGGCTACCATCTCAACTTCGCTCTTTGGGTCATGTTGTGTTCCTTCACTCTATTCTGTAATTCTGTCATGGTTCAAATTGCTGTTCACTTATTTCCAACGTTCTCTCCTCAATTTTATTAAACTTTTAATCCCTGCTAGGCTGAGATCTGTGCATCCTTTGAGTCTTAAGAGTGGTTAGTGCCTAGTAGGCTTTCAATGTTGGCTCATTAAAATAATACTTTTAGTTGGGGGACAGTGGTGTGTGTGAGTGTGAGTGTGTGAGTGTGAGTGTGTGTGTGTGTGTGTGTTTGTATGAGTGTGTGTGTGTGTGTGAGTGTTTCATAAAATTATTTAAAGTCCTGGACCTGTGTCATGAAAGTGTTTGGTCGGTCCTCAAGGGGAAGCTGTTCTGATGAAAAAGCAAAGTGAAAGTCTGCATGGTCAAGGCTCTGGAAGCATCTGAGATGCTCTACAACCACTGGAGTGAAACATGTGGAGAATTGCATCTTTGGCTCCCAGATACAACACAGGGAATCTGGGGAGTGGAGAGAGGGTCATCAAAGGAGTTGGGGTCAGAGAGAAGCCTGGTTTCGAACATGGATTTCAGACTCATCAGACACGGATGGGTAGGAGCATGATGTTGAATGGCAACAATAGACAACAGGGAATGTGTTTTCAGAACCCTGGAGGAATGCTGGGCATAGTGATGGTTTAGGGGCACATTTTCCTAGAATACAAGAGGCTCTGGGTTTGATTTCTAACATGCATAGTGAGGCATTGTGGAGCATACTTGTAATCACAACACTGAGGAGGCAGAGCAGGAAGCTCAGTAGGTCTGGGTCACAATCAGCTGTATTGTAAGTTCTAGATTTTGTCTTGGAAACATGAGGCCTTGTGTCAGAATACCAAAGATCTCCAAGGAACAATGGAAACACCGTGAAGGAGTGATGAAGAAATACAGGAAATGAAGACAGAAAAGAAAGAAGTCATCTAAGCTCAGCTGGAATCAAAGGGGAGAATTTCCAGGACCTAGTTCAAAGGCCAGAGGCCCTAGGCGTAAGCCAGCTCCCCTCTCTGGATGCTGCTTCTAGGGTTGCTCACAGTTGTCTCTCAGGCTGTGTGTGCTGGCATTAGTGTAAAGATCATTGGTGACATGTCTGGGATTGGCTGGTTCCTGGATCTCCCCCATCTCTCTGGTCTCCTGAATTTGAAGTGGGAAGAAAGGATTCAAGGTCACTCCTAGTAATCAGGAGGTTGGTGTGGAGGCACAGCTAGAGGCACAGCTGGAAGCAAGCATCAGTGTGAAAACACTAGGGTGAGTGAGCTTTGAGACAAATGTCTACGCCAGGGTTTAGCTGCTTAGAGGCCAGCTGGGTGGAGACTATGAAATGTGCAGATGCCAATGTTTGCTGTGATCACACCTAGGATTCTCTCAGAGGCATCTGGGAGTCCCCATGTGATACAGAGAAGCCTGCCATGCCAGGGGTAACAGCTGGTTAAAGTACTGGAGGAGGAGGAAACTGGAACATGCGGGCATCTTCCTGGGGCATGGAATATCAATGGAGGGGGTATGTTTTTTCTTTTATTTCTAAGAGGGCTTTAGGGGTGAGGACATATATATCTAACAAGGGTCCATCAAGAACTATGAACATTCTGCTGCTTTTTTGCATGAAATATGAATCGTCAGCCATTTCCCTGAGGTCCCTTGGGGAGTAAGGAGGAAGAAAGTAGTGGCTTCCTTACTTGCACTGCCTCACTTGCCTGACTGGGGTGCACACACTCTCCTATGCACCTTAAACTTGAACGTGAAACCACAGTGTGAACCCAGAGTGCTATCCAGAGTACTTCATTTGCTGCCTGGAATGGGAGATCCAGGCTCTATGCTCATTCTTCCCTTGGCTTTGCAGCCTAGTCTTTCTATTCCAAATAAATTACAAACATTCCTTTAGATTAGAATTTCCTAATATTTTTGCACTTAAGTCTGCCTGCCTTTAATAGAGTTTTTGGCATTGTTCCTACATTGTCTTTCTGAGGCAGGAACATTACAGCATTCTGGGAAAGATATATTTATTCCCCATCTCAAAGAGGCAGGGCCAGATGTGTCAGGTTCAATGGCGATCACTGGCCAGTCCTCATGTTGCTCTCCCAAAGCTCTAATCTTATCTAACTCAGTGAGGTTTGTAGGGGCTCATTTACACAGGTTAGACTGAATAGGTTTGTTTTCTGGTCCCCATTTCTACATCTGGGTATGGGGTAGAGGAAACATGATGGGGAGGGAGAGGAGGTGAGAGGAAGAAGTACACTCACAGAGAAAGACTGTTATGCTCTTACCAAAGCTGCATCATCCCAAAGAGGTTGCAAAGCAACTGTTAGTCAAGGAAGATGGACGCAGTGTAGCTTTAGTAAACTATTAGAGTGTACTGAAACAGGGGAGCCATGCTACTTTATGATACTTCCAAGTTACAGGCAGGTGGCAGCTGTAAGTATGTATATAAATAACTATATGGATGGAATGTTGGGATTTCCAGCTGGCTTGGTTAAAGCATTTTAGTAATATTCTATTTAGGGTAACAATATAGCTTTACAATTTCCATGAAGAATACATCATCAGAGAACAAATCAGCCCTCATTAGTGTGTAGGTGATCTGAGTCACCCTAAGACCTGAGAACAACGCTGGCTGCCCAGTGTGTTCCCATCTGTCCAGAATGGTTCCTGATGTTATTATGGGATGGTAATGCTACTTTCCTTCTCATAAAAGGGCCGTTACTTTGTTATCAATAGTATGACTAAGAGCAGGTAAATTGTCAGTGGCCCATTCTTAACTGTGAGAAGGAGCTGACTGATATCCTAATTTATTTTCTCACAAAAATCTAATGTGTTTTTTTCTGTGCTGCTGAGGATTTAAGAGAGAAAAGGATGGATTGTCTGGGACTCTCTGAATCTTAGACTGGAGAAAGCAATGTCAATGAAATAAACACACACACATACACATACATAAACAAACACACACACAACCACATATACAAACACACAAAATCATAGTCACATCTTTTTTTTTCTTTCTTTCTCAGGTAGGTCTTACTGGTAAAGATCCCTCAGATCTTGGTACTTCAGATTCCATGACTTGAGATTATACTGTATCTGACCCTTATTCACATTTTAATCAATGATATAAATATTACTGAGCCTTCCTATAGGTCACTGTGGTGTCTGAAACTCACGTTTTCTGTTCTTATGGCAGACCCATGAACTAGGCAGTGTTGCTACCTGTTCTTTGGAAATGTCAAACCTTTTCACTAAAGAAGTTTCCCAGACTCCATGTTCTTTTTTGGGGGGGAGGGGTTAGAGGCAGGGTTTCAGTCTCTTGTTTGAGGTATTAACATTGCCTAGTAATATCACACACAGAAAGAAGTGTATATACATTTACATGAACACACATGAGCATACATAGACATAGGCACATACACACCTATTTATTTATAAGGCTCTTCAGCTGCCATCCATTCCTGTGTTCTGATTTGACAGCTCCTGGAGCTCTCTGTTTCACTTTCTTCTTCTTCATCATCCTCTTTAGGAGCACAGATAGACTTGTAAATGTTTTTTTTTCAAACCTAGGAAATGGAATCCATCTCTCTTGTTTGGGGCCTCTGACCTTGTTGTCTCCCTACTGTCACCATGTCTGGTTCCTTCTCATTTTATCTAGGGTCATCTCTTCTTATGCCAAATCTTCATGGCCACCCTATAAGCCTCCTAACTGGCAGCTGAAAAGAGAACTCACAATAAAGATCAGACCATACTCCTTCTGCCACAGGACAGGTACACATTTGGAGCCTTGCAATCCTATACTCCTAGGCCTGCCATGTTCTGTCAGACCTGTGTCCATTCATTTCTTGAATAGTCATCCTCTTCCTGCTCATCCAATTCCTGATTAGCCATCTAAACTAGAACAAGATTCCTTGTTCCCAGCTCTATTAATCTATAATTCTTTTCATGATATGAGCCATATGTCTATGCTTACACAATATTTGTGACTCACATGCCTTTGTTTATCAAATCCACTGCATATGTTGAGAAAAAGAAAATATACTTTTGTTTCCATTTACCTATTTATATATCTATCCTTCCATTTATTCTATTTACTGATTATCTAACTCCATTATCTAACTCTCCATATATATATATATATATATATATATATATATATATATATCCATTCAATTATCCATCTATCCATCAATTGATCCATGAATCCATCTATTCATCCACCTGCCCATCCACTTATTTCATACTAGTGTTCCCTCCCATCATTGTTAGGGGAAGAGATAGCAGTCATCATAGGTCTGTTTTCAGAATTGCCCATCCTTTGTTTGACTGACTCCTCTGCTGTTTATATTCTCCATTAGATCTTTGCGCCTGGTGTGTCTTATTCCTTGAATGCAGTTTCTCAATAGTTTTGCTTAACTTGCTCCTTGCATGTTTCTCAGTTCATGGCACACATCACCTTTTCAGGGAAAAAATATCCCTGAATACTCCATTGAATTCACACCCTTCGTCTCTCACACTCTCTCTCCCCTGATGGGCATTTCACCATATCACTTGCCACCATTTCACATCCTTAATATCAAAACTAAGCAACTGCTGTTCATTTGTCATTTTATATAAAAACTTAAATTCTTCCTTCTTTCACAAACTGAAGATGATCATTGAAATAAGACCTTCCAAGGCTGTAGGAGGTGGAAGAAGCTGTTTTAAAAAACCATATCAGTATGAGTTTTATGTTCCCAGACTGAAGCATTGCATCCAGCTTGTGAGGAGTGCAAATTTCAGCTCTCACTTGGAAACTATGTCAACATGCCCATCCTACACCCTGAATTTGGGGGTGAAGTTTCAGTTTCAAATAGCCTACTGTTATTTCTGCCAATCTCAGAAATGATCTCGAAATTGCAACATTTTGGCATTCCAGATTATGGCTTGCACCTGGCAAAAGTACCAGAGTATCTTTCCCAGGTGCAGTGGGCAGCAGAAAATATGGTGAGCAGGATTGGCGCACATTGGTTTTCTTTCAGTCTGTCTTCTGTTAACGCTTTTAGGCCCTAATATACATGCATAATTGCATTATTTTTCTCTGTTGTTGTGTATGAACATGTTTGTATATATATATATATATATATATATATATATATATGCATATACATGTGTGTTTGTGTGCATATGTATGCATACACGCACATGTTTGTGTAGATCAGAAGTCATCTTAGGGTGTCATAGTCCACCTCCACCTTGGTTTTTGAGCCAGGGTCTCTCTCATTCAAGCCTAGAGCTCATAAGTCAGCTGGAGTGAGGAGCTACTCTGGGAGCCTCAGGGACCTTTTTGTCTCTACTTCCCCAGCATGGAATTACAAGATCAGGTCATTGTTGCCTTGAATATATATCTTCGCTGTTTTCAAACATGCTGGATGATTTCTCTGCTCCAAGCTCACAAAAGAGAGAAATCCTGCTTAGATGGTTTATTGGTTTGATCATTTTGGTATGTTATAATTGAAACATGAATCTAAAGTAGCTTAAATAAAAGGAGTATATATAGTTCACACAGTACAACTTAATATGGCAAGAATTCTAAGGTTGGCTAATTCAGATAATTTAAAAAATTCAAAAATATCATTGAGGCTTCAGGTTCTTCATGTATTTCTTTGCTGTCACTTTTACTATTGTGGTGGTTCCAGCTGGCATTACTTACTGATCTAAGATCAGTTGTTCCAGGAACTACCATCTAGAAAGAAATGAAAAAATGCCTCTCAGGAGAAGCTCCAAAGCAAGCCATGCACCTTCCCATCCTAAGAACATTGTCCAGTTCCCTTTCTCACACAGCAAAAGAAATTAGTTGCCCCAGGTTGATTTACAGCCATTATTTTCAAACATGAATGTGCTTCAGAAAGGCTTAGAATGCATGCTTTTCAGAGTGCAAAATTATGGGCTGTACTTTTCAGAATTTCTGATTTGGTGCTCTAGGGCAGGGCTTGAACAATCTTAGACATTTTAGAAAGTGACACTGATATTGGTCTTAGGCACATTTTGAGACCCATAAGTATGTAGCTTCTTTGGCAGCTGCCAGTGTCACACAGGGGTGAATATCCTTTCCAAAGTACACTCTGCCCCCCTGTCTCCTCTTGCTGTTTTTTCACCTCCTGTGATGTTTAGGATAGAAATATTGTAGGTTTTATCATTAACATGCCAGAGGACAAACCAAAACATTGGGTAGAGTATGATTTTGGGGAGTCTTTGTTCAGTATGACCTGTTGGTATTAGCTTGTTAGTGTACAAGTGAGGTCAGGGAGGGTGCCCACCACATTCTAGGGGAAGTGACTGCTCATAACTAGAGTTTGAGCTTTTCTCTACTTATATACTTGCACAGGAACATTGGCATATATTTGTAATCCAAGCACTAGGAAGCCATAGACAGGTAGATAGAACAGACTTTGGCCAGCCAGCCTATCTCACATGATGGTTCACAGGTCCATGAAAGACTGACTAAAACCAAAAAAGTGGATAACACAGAGCAATGACACCAGATATTTCCCTCTGGCTTCCATTGTATGTGCACACTTATGTATGTACCTCCTCCCCTGACAAACACAGCCTGGTAAGTTGGGTACAGATATGTTTTTCATCAAGTTATATTCCCCCATTTTTAAGTGAAAAGTGGGTCCGCTCCATTTTCTTCTACCCAGCCTGGGTTAGCTTGCACCTGTTCAGGTTCTTTCCTAGGTGTAGTTAGCCATGGATCCAAGCATAGGGTGGCTTTACTTGACAGTCAACACTGTCTGATGTAGCAAATGTATCTCTTTGTCGAAACCCTAGCATGACTGCCTATTGTATATCAATAGAAATAGTGTCTATAGGACAAAAGCATTAACAATTCATCTGCCATTTGCCCACAGAGATCATGTCATTGCTTCCATTGCAAGTCTTAATTCAAACCTTGTATTAATTTTAATGATGGTTAAACCAAGTGATTGCTTACTCTGCATCTGGTTAAGACATTCAAATTATGACTCATTATTGCATTTGTCCCATACACCATGAGCCAAGCTATGAAACTTTCAATTTATGGCTATCTAATCATAGGGAATGTATGGAAGAAGTTTTTATCCATCTTTAGGCTCTGCTACCTTCACATAGCTTTATCAACAGGAAAGAGCCTGGGCTGTTAGAGAAATACGGTCCTCAGCTCCATCTGTAATAGCTATGCATCATTAGCAAGTTGAGTCCCAGTTCTGCACCTGATGCTTACACATAGGAAGTTTTAAGTGATGCAGGAAAAGAGTCCACATGATGTCTAGAAGAAGACACTCTACTAAGGTACCTGTGATTTTCTATGTTGATCTGATTATAACACAGAATATTAAGTTGGAGCAGCACACTTAATATTCTTAATAGAACAGTGTGACACAAGAAGAGCCCAAGAGGGTAGAATGACCATCTATGGATGGGCTGTGGAAACTGAGGCTCTTCAATTGCCTAAGAGACATAAACAACTAACACAAAATTTCCAAGCTGTCACACTATTCCAGGGATGGTGTGGAATTTAGGAAACCGAAAGGAACATAACAGACAAGGTTCTTGTGTCTGGGTGGTTTTAACCTGTGAAGGCAGCAGTGACTATACACCTATGTGATTTCAGATGGGAGAAGGAAAGATAATTGATAGATACATTGAGCAAAAGCACCAGAGTAACTCCTGAAGAGCAAATAAGCAACCCGACTTCCATAAACTCGCGAATGCTGCAAGGTTCAGAGGCTTGGGGAGAAAGCTTCCCATATAAGGATAAAGAGCTTGATTTCCAGGACTCACATGAAAAGGGACAGGCTTTTAATTGCAGTATCAAGCAAGCTAGAAGACAAATCCATAGTGTTCACCACAATAGCTTCCTTGGCAGGTTCCCGGCTAATGAGAGTCTCAAAAGAACAGGGCAAATCCAAGAGCACAGAGGAGGAAGTAGTGAACTTTTCTGCGATTAGCTCTCATATGTTTTTTAGGCAAAAAGAGTTACTAAAGTTAATTTACCTAGTAACACTGAAATCTCAGTGTTTCATTTTGTAAATATCCAAGTTCATGGACTACTATATTCCCCCAAAACTTTTAAATTCCCCAAATAAACAAGACAATGACATCTGAAGGAAAACAACTGTCTTCCACATGTATAGATGCAAGCATGTACACTCATTTGTGCATTCGCATAATACACATGCAAATCTCACCCACATAATTCACACATACATAGAATTCTGTCTTAGGTGATATGACAGATCCTCTCACAGCATGGAGCAGGTGACAATGTCAAATAAGTGCTGGGTGTGGCTGCTGCAGGGACCTCACCCATCTCCAGTCTCCCAGCTGTGTTGATCTCTGTGCTCAGCTCCCTAGTCTGAAGACATCGTGTGTCTGTGTCTTTTAGAGCGTTCTTAAAGACATGCCATCTGGGCAAAGAGAATGATGGGATATAACAATCTCAATGGCTGACAAACCCCTAATGCCCAGAGAGGACATTCAACCCCTTGACTGTTAGAGAAGGCAGTATAATATAATGGGTGAGTACATAGATTTTGGAATCAAATAAATGCTGGTTGGAATCCCAGTTCTATTGTTTACTAGCTGTGGGACCTTTGGTAAGATAATTCAGCTGCAAAAAAATGTGGTCTGATACTAAGTGTGGCCTTGCCGTGTAGCTTGGAGATTGAAACTGTGTACCTATGGAAAAACAGAGAAAGGAAGTGAGGTACAGGTGGAAGGACCCTCCTGGTCCTTATCCACTACACCTACAGGCTCTATGTTGCGTCTTCCAAGATATTGTTGTCCACCCTGCCTCCTGTCTCTAGAGAAGACATCCTTTGTTTCCAGAGAGCTCAGTCTACAGGCACTATAATGAGCCTGATCTCATTCAGTCCAGGTGCTCTGCTCCTTGAACTGGAGTTGCATGTCCATAATTTGTACATTTTAGATAACAGGTTATTTTGCTAAGAGGGAGAATCTTTAGCTGAATCCAATACAGTCCCAGCAAGCAGAGCAGGAGGAAAATACCTAATTCAGGCTTGTTAACCACCCGGCTTCTGAGAACAGAATCAGCTTAGAGGATTGCAAATAAGCAAGGTTCACAGGACTTGGTTGAGCCTGCAAGAAGGTAACAAGCTGTGTGTGAAAACCCCAGGATTAAATCTCCACAGCAAAATTGCTTGGTGCACGGGATCAAAAGAGCCGCAAGGGGACCAAGACAATGAGCATACTCCCTTCTGAATGCTCGCCCAAACCTTTCCATTAGTAAAACCCCAAAGAGTAGAGACTCTGGCATCTTATCAAAAAATAAGGCTGTACTTTAGATTATAATTAAAACAATAAATTCTTGTCCCCTGCGTGCATCCCGATTAGATTGTTGACACTGTGTCAAGCTGTTAGGGAGACAAATTCATGCTGCTACTGGCACTCACCACACCACATATTTTTGAGTCCCTCATTTTTTTTTACATGACAACTTGAAAATAATATATTAGAATTTCTTTACTTCAATTTTCTATTGCGGTATTAATGCCGGTTCACATGCTACTTTTTTTTTTGGGGGGGGGGGCGTCTTGATGATTCATGCCAATCCCGTACCTTGGAGATAGAGAAAACTAACTTTTTCAGGTTGGCTTCTACCCTCTATACACGTGCTCTTGCACATCTGGGCACACCTGTGTACGTGTGTGCCCCAGTACATGCATGTGCATGCACACACACACACACACACACACACTCACTAAATGAATAAAATATAATTTATAAGTAGAGGCAGTCTCTCTGTAAGCAGTCTCTCTGTAGGCTCCCCACTTTTTGTTTCTTCAAGCACTATGAGAAAAGCCATCCCATTCATGAACCCTCGTGGTACCCAAGTGTCACTTAGGGTAGAAGGTGACTGCTATAGGAGGCTGTAGTAGGATCTTATGCAAGCAACCTGTCTAGGAGTTTGGGCTGTGGAGCCATGCTGCCTGTAAGGCTGGTATCTACTCATTTTCTGAGCCCGAGAATATGTTTTCGGTAGACCTGTGTCCATGGAGCTGCCTATCCTAAAAGGAGCACAGGGCAGTGATTCCCATCAGGAGATCCCATCCTTTCTTCAGATAGCCCCTGTTGTTTCCACTATGAAGCTAAGTTTTCAAGTTAATGGAGAATCTTTAGGTTTGTAGGAAGGTCCTGCACATATTGCAGACTTCCTCTGTCCCCACAGCTCTTTCCTCCATTGCTATGGCCCCGATTTACTATAGAACACTTGTTGCAACTAACAAACCAGAACTAATCCATTTACAGTTGGGTTGGTGTATAGTTTAGGGTTGCTGAGCACTCTGCTTCTCTAGAAATCTTTTCTTCTTCCAGAACTGAATTCTGCACCTTCAAGCACCTACTCTACATTTAGCCCTCTTCCCCATCCTTGACACCTGTAATTCTCTCATCTTTATCTTTGGGAATCTGATTACATTGTATGCACAGGACCAGATCTTGTTACTGTGATGAATGTCTTCTTTTCAGGGCATAAAGCCTTCAAGGTCCACTCATGCTGTTGAATGTATTGCAGAGTCCTTCCTTTTTTAAAAAGCTAGCTAAAGCACAACTATATGTGTGTACCATGCAGTGTTTATTGCTAATCTGGGTGTGGGACATTTTGTTTGTATACCACTGTGTGAGTGCACCATACGTTTTATTGCTAATCTGTGGGGGGGACATTTGGGTTGTCTCCATCTTTCATTTATTGTTTATAATACAGTTTAGGGATCCCCCCTTTATCCCAGGTACAAGTCTATTTTCCCCTGAATATTACAAGGACATTTCAAGGAGTGAGTCACTGTATTCCCAATTTTGTAATCAATTCTGAAAGGGGGCAACGATGACACCTGTCCCCATGAGCTATGCATAGCAGATCAGAACAGGGGAGAATCCAGAGATGTTAAACTCAAATCTGATTTGAAGTTCTGTCTGTTTTCCTGCCCTCGGTGGATGCATTTAAAGTAGGAGAGACAGGAGAGGTTAAGACCTTCAGTCTCTATCCCTTAAGAGGGATGTGTGATTCTCTACTGTCTACAAGCTCGAGGGTCTGACCTGCCACTTGGCTGTCACTAATGCTGGCAAGAAATGTCACTGGTTTGGTATGCCCTTGTTGCATGGCGTTTCCTGCTTCCATGGGTCAGATGTCAGCCCTGCTCAGTGTAGGCTGAGAAGCTGATGTAAGGACTCTGCAGCTGTGTTTTCTGATGCACAGATGAGGGCATGGTAGAGAAATTGATGAGAACAGTTGAGCTTGTGTTCAGTACAACTGTGCTGCCTAGCATCTCTCTATCAACACTCCTGCAGTAAAATGAAATAGAACACTTAATGTGATTTCTTAGATCTTCTTCTTCCATAAGCAAGCATATTCTTTTCAAAATATGAGATTAAAAATGTCACGAAAGTACACATCTCTAATCCCAATATTCAAGAGGCAGAAGCAGGAGTATCATGAGTTCGTGGGAAACCTGGACTATAAAAATTTTAAAAACTGGTTATATAATTATATATACATATATTATAATTGTATTTGATCATTTTTATATAAATATATTATATATATATAATATATGTACAATTAAAAATAAGATAGGGAAATATACACACATATGTATATATATATATATATATATATATATATATATATATATATAAATAAATAAAAGGTGTGAGTCTATAAGTGTTTGCAAACACAGCCATGGATCATTAGTGATTAATACCCTAAAGACTGTTGTTTGTGCTGTGAGTGGGCAGAGCTATGTCAGCATATAGCCTTTCTGTGGTCCACAGACCTGTCTGACAACTATCACACTTTCCTTTGCTTGCTTTCCTTGGTAGCTCATTTGAAAGTCAATTTCCTCACCGTCTTTATATTTTATGTCTAGAAATAGTGCATGAAACTTTCAGAGAACATATTACATTATTTTGATGTAAAGTACTTTGTTTTAGAATATTCCATTCGTGCAGTACCCCAGTGTACACATAAGATTTGCCATGAATTTTTCTCCTTTGACTTCTCTTCTCAGAAATTCAGCTGCTTTCCCCAGAGATGCCACTGAGATCATTGCTGTGTGTTTGTCTAAGAATAATCAATACCTAAGAGTGTGGTCAAAGAAATTGCTGCTTGTGGTCACATTGCATTCAAGCCAAACCCAGGGCAGTTCGCTTTTTTTTTAAAACATAAAGTATAGGGCCTAGAGAGATTGTTTATTGGTTACCAGTGGTAGTTTTTGCCCAGAGAACCTGAATTTGGTCCCCAGCATCTACATCAGGGATGCTCAGAGCCACCTGTAACTCCAGCTCTATAAGATGCAACACCCTCTTCTGGCTTTTATTCAGTACCTTCATTCAAGTGCACATGCATACTCAGACACACACATACTCATAATTAAAAATAATAAAATGATTCTTTTTAAAGAATAAATACAAGGTTCTGAAAGACCACTTGCTTCACTGAGAGTATTAGATGAAATCTTAGCATGATAATATGAATCTCCAAGATGGTGGTATGTCTACTAAATGTTCTATTTAGAGTAAGAACAGTGTTAATGTCCTATTAATTTGACTATGCTTTTTATTGCCTGTGATTCTTGGAAAATTATTTTTTATTTTTTAACATAAGCCACATTCTTTATTTTCAAAAGAAAGAAAGTCTGTCGGTTCAGGAGGTCACTGCAAATGTGAGCTAAGAGATACTTTAAGAAGAACTTGGGAGAGGGTATAGGGGACTTTTGGGATAGCATTTGAAATGAAAATGAAAAAAAAATACCTAATAAAAAATTGGAAAAAATAAATAAAATTAAGAGAAGTAAGAAAAAAAGAAAAGAAAAGAAGAACTTGGGTCATAGCAATGGTAATGCTGTGTAATAGAAAGCACTTGGGTCATAGCAATGGTAAATGGATGTGCTTTGCTTCCTCTGTTCGTTTTCCTGTCTCACAATTGGCTGAGAAAAACCCTATAAATGCTCTAACCTTCCTTCTTGTCCTTTGCTAAACTTGATGGAAGGGATGAATAGATGGTGCAGACCAGGGCTGGTTTATCCTGGTATGGTTCCTTTTCCCTCTTCCAGTGTCTTTACTGTGTCCATGCATGAATAGAGCAAGTAGGTGTGTATCTTGTCTCATACCTGCTTTCTTCCATTAAAGTTCTTACGTGAGTACATGGCAGTGGTCATGAAGCAGGATGGGAGTGCTCAGAAACCACCCAACTCTAACCCTTGCTCCAGATCCTCTCAGTACCTTTGAAGTATCTATGAACTGGAAGTAACTAACTGGTTGTTTATTTCTTCATCTTTCCAACCATGGTCTTCTTTTCCAAATGAATAAAAGGCCAGTTCATACCTCTCCCAATCCTAAGTGTTCTGCACATCTTCTGTGAAGTTTGTCTGCTCATGAAATGTGATGTAACACTGACCATGTATAGTCCATTAGTAAAGACCCTGATCGGAAGCTGGTGCAGAAGTATGTGGCTTTAATACTGTACTTGGGATGCAGAGGGAGGTGGACTCTTGTGAGCACAAGGCTAGCCTGGTCCAAAGCAGGATTCAAGACAGTGAAGGCTGCATGGAACACAACCAAACAGGAAGGTCCTGGCATAGTAATGCATTCCACGCATTTGTGGATTGAGATTAAGTTTTCAATCTGTAACTTTCTGGTTTTCAACTCTGTCTTCTATAAAATGGGTGTGGTAGTAGAAACTTCTCCTAGGGTATCTGAGGGGAACTGTAAGGGAGAGCATAAGGGGACCCGAGAAGCATGTGCTGGCTACGTGTCTCATTGCTGTGATAAAACCACCAGACCAAAGCAACCTGGGAGGAAAGGGCTATGTTGGCTCATCGTTTGAGACCGTGGTCCATATTAGCAAGGAAGGCATGGCCACAGGAGCATGAGACATCTGGTCTCATTGCTTCCTCAGTCAGGAAGCAGAGATCGATAGTTGTGGATGCTCAGGTACCCTTTTCCTTATGCAACCCAGGATGACCAAGCATGAGATGATGGTGATCACACGCCTTATGCAGCCCAGGATGACCAAGCATGAGGGATGGTGATCACACGTAGAGGGAGGGTTATCTTCTTAGTTAATCTAATCTAGATAATCCCACACAGCTCGTCCAAAGTCTTGTCGCCTATGGAATTTGAGGTCCTATCAAGATGACAGCAATCATATCCATCATGAGACATCTAACTAGCTTGCATTCTCCATGTGTCAGCTGTTTTTGCTAATGTTGTTTAGTTAGCCAAGTCTATCCATGTACCCCTGCTCTCTCATCATCCAGTATTTATGAAGTATGCCTATTGTTCTAACAGCTTAAGTGCCACACTCCTCTCTTGTGACTCCGACAATAGCAGGATTGTATTTCAAATGTATGTCAAGTGTTGTGTCTCAAATGTTCTATAAGCTCTACTATTTGCATCAGGAAGAGGTGACCCAGTCACGAGGGATGCTTCATGTGGTCTTAGAGGAAGTGGGTGTCTCTGCTCTCTTTGGTTGTTTTCTGTGACCTCGCAGAAACTGGAATAAAAGAAGGGAAGGGTTTGTGGTTGTTTTAATGCTGTTCTTACTGTTACATACATTGGAAGGATGCACCATAGACAAGTATTTGGGTACAATGGTATGCTAACATCAGATTTTCAGAATATCAAGTCACAATCCTGGCTCTGTTGCTTAGCACTTGATTGGCTGTTGATAAGTTATTGAATCTACTTGAGCATCCATTCACTGGTTTGCTCTAAGGAATTAGAGCCACTCCCAGAGGACCTGGTGCAGAGTGTCTGCTCACATTGGGTATGATTCACATGAGGTTACATTCATTAAGTGATTAGTGTAAAGCAAGAGTTGAGAGACAAATTCAGACTAAAGAGGCAGGTGCAGTCTCTGAGCTCATGGAAGAGGTGCTGGAGTCAGAATCAGAGTGTGACCCCTCATTCCCCACTTACCTGTGGTCTGAGCAAGCCTCAGAACTTTTTTGTTGCCTTCAGATCCCTCCTATGTGCCCACTTTGAAACAGTTCGACGTATGTAAATGACCTAATAAGTGAAGGTTATTCCTATTACTCAAATATTACTACTGTTAGGTCATATCTTAATTTTTCTGCTATTGTTATAATAAAAATAGTTGGGTCAAACAATGCAAAGGAGTTGGGCATGGTGGCATACACCTTTTATACCAGCACTCGGGAGGCAGAGGCAGGCGGATTTCTGAGTTCGAGGCCAGCTTGGTCTACAAAGTGAGTTCCAGGACAGCCAGGACTACACAGAGAAACCCTGTTTCAAAAAACAAAAAACAAAACCAAAACAAAAAAATGCAAAGGAGACAGGGTTTATTTTTGACTTACAGGTCTAGAGAATAGTGTGTCATGGTGAGAGGTCATGGCCGCAAGCAGGGAAGGCAGAGTCATGGTGGCAGGAAGAAGAGGTTAGCTGGTCACATAGCCTGTAACCTCAGAGAGCAAGAGTCATGACTGCATGCCATTACTCTAGTCCCTTGCTTCACTTACACAGCCCACATCCTGGCCTGTCCACAGGGGGTAAGTCTTTCCACCGCAATTATTCCCCAACAAGCATGCCCATAGGCCCACCTCCCAGGGTATCATGGCTTCTGTGAAGTTGGCAGTGAACACTATCCATTACAGATGATATAATTTGGGCCAGCTTCATATTTCATAAGATGGAAGGAGCAGACTCGGGTTCTATCTGTTGTCTCTAGGTGTAGGGGCTGAATGAGTACCATCCTAAAAATGAGGTCTTCTTCAGCTCCAGGGACAAGTCTACCCAGTGTCCTCAGACACTTTGGGGCACATTCTGTAAACTGCGAAATTAAATCCTTCACTCCATTTCCCCCAGAAAGACCCCTCAGAAGCATTGCTCGGTCCCACACCAAATCTGTACTGCAGAGGCAAGGCAGAATGTGAGTTCAACCCCCCCCCCCCACCCCATCCCCACCCCCCTGCCAACACAAAATCCCTGGGAAGATGTATGAGGCTGCATATAAATTGCTTTGAATTTGGCCAGCCATGGGCTAGCATTGCTTTTATGCTGAATATCAGCGAAAAGTATGAAATGGAGATTACATTTTCAATTCTGGCTTCCCCCCCAAAGCTCTGCAGAGATGCCTTCATCCCCTCCATCCATCACAGCACAATTGCACTGGTGTGGACTCCCATGCTTTGCATTCCTTGCCTGGGAAAGGAATCTGAAACCTGCTTCCAGACTAAAGCAGTGTGCTACTCGCTACTGGCCCCTTTACCAGCTGGCTTCCCATTCCTCCTGACACCCCACTCTCTAAATCTCTACCTATTTGTGTTACTTTTTGTTTTTAAGATTTATCACACACAAAGATGACAAAATTAGTGCAGGCACACACACACGCACACACGCACACACACACACAGGGTTGGGGTTGTCAAGAGAGTAAGAGGGTGAGCATGATGCTTGGGGAGGCTCAAATTGCTATATTTGTTTTGGGGGTTGTTCAGGACAGAAATAAGATGTTGCTACAAGTGGGGTTCATCCATCGACAATGAGAAGGATGCTCATTACTTCTTGCGAACTACATATATTCATAGCAGCTATTTCAGTTCCTGTCCCCTAAACAGCCCTAAATCAGTGTCAGTGCCTTAGCTCCAGAATCAGTCTAAAAAAAAAAAAAAAAAAAAAAAAGAAAGAAAGAAAAAAAAGAAAGAAAGAAAGAAAAAAAGAAAGTGTTTTCTGGTGGAGGGTGAAAGGGTGCCGTACACGTGGCTTTATACTGCCATCAGCTTCAATATCTTTTTTTTTTTTTTTTTTTGTTTATTATAACCTTTTATTTTATTATTTTGAAGAAACAAATAAACATCATTAAATAAGTCTCTTTTCATACTGGAATGAGAGTCCCACCACCACATATGTGCACATTTAAATGTTGCTGCATGTGTGTGCGCACATGTGTGTGAAGGTCAGAGGTCAGTGTTAGATGTCTTTCTTTTTTTTTTTTTTTTTTTTTTTAATTTTGTAAATGCTCAGTGATTTTTTTTTCTTTTTTTTTTTATATTTTTATTACATATTTTCCTCAATTACATTTCCAATACTATCCCAAAAGTCCCCCATAGCGCCCCCCACTTCCCTACCCACCCATTCCCATTCAGCTTCAATATCTTTAACAGCCTTTTCCTGCCCACTCTCCTAGCTGCTCCCTCCTGCCCCTCCCCCAACCCCAGTGATTGCCTGGCTAGCTCCCCAAAGAGAAAATGTGTTAAGTGAACTTGACAGATTCCAGGCTGGCTCCATATGGCAAGGCCCAGGTTGCATGTTCCTGGGGTCCCCAAGCTACTCTCACCTTATTAAGATGGCAGTAACTACACGCAAGTCAACTTCACTGCATGGCTCTAATTCCTGGGGCCCTGGAGACCAGCTTCAGACTTCAAGGTGGAATTAGAGGCAGCATCTTCCACTGCAGATGCAAAAAAGCAACCATTTCCTCTCTTCCTCACAGTCACAGAGCTGGCAGGAAGGTAAGGGAAACATGGACCCAGAGTGGGAGAAATATTGCTTAAAAATGTAGAGCCTAGAAGGAAGGGAGTGTGTTCTTGGGGTTGCTAGAGGCTCTGACAAGGACGTTTAAGTATCATGATACTCTTGTTTATTGCTTGTTCTGCACTGTCTGAACCTTTGGACTCCTACACATAATTGAGACTTTGACTTTGATTTATAAGTATCTAATCTGAGCTCCTCCTTCATTTGAAAGCCATGGAGAAAATTAACTCCAAATCAAATCAATGCATTTCAAGTGGCTAAGCCCTTGTACCTCAGTGATTAAGGGCTGGAATTGAAGACTACAATTTTAGATAGTAGGGATCTGTGAGAATGAGTCTATAAAAGACAGACCTTTGCTGAAAATCATTTTATATGAGATATATAGAAAATGTGGCTACCTTTTTTATGCTGTGGATTTCCATATTTTACAGAGAACTGTAGTTATATAGAATGGAGACTCCTAAGAAGGCAGTGAGTCACTTAATTTGAATACGTAAAGAGAAAAGCAAGATGAAGCACAGAATTCACTCAAGGTATTTTATGGGGAGAATATCTAAGCAGTGGAAAGGTGGGCTCAGGAGTATTAAGGATGTGGGGAAGAAAGAGCGAGACCCAGAGCAGGTACAGTGGGGCTCTCCCTGCCCTGGGGGCTTGCAGTGGCTGGGCAGGGGAGATCATTGAGAATACTGAAAGTTTCTTCTAGCTCCAAGGTTTCTGTGTGTTTACACAAGCTCACCCACTTGAGATGTTTTCCTGTGCAAATACACTGATCAAAATTACAAATGATAATAGTGACCTCTAAATCTATTCCTTTCTCTCTGACTGTCTGTCTCTCTCTTTAGTGTGTGTGTGTGTTGTATGCATATACATGTGACTGGTAGCATTAGATTCCTTTGTGCACATGTGGAAATGACCAAAAAGTGGAGACTTTGGTGTTTTGTTTTCTTCTATCACTCTCTACCTTATGCCCTCAAGACAGTCAGTTTCTCATTCACACAGATAACAAGTCTAAGTGATTCCCCTATTTCTGTATACCCCCTCCCCCAGACCGAGTATTGGGGTTATATATACACATTAACACATCTTTTCACACACAGGTTCTTGAGATTTGAACTTAGGTGTTTGTGTTTGCTCAACAATTCCCTGCCACCTTACTTATTGATTTTTTTTTTTTTTTTTTTGCACACCACCTCAGAGCTAGAGGCAACTAAATCTTAGTTTGGATTTCTTTAGCTAAAGTAATCAAAAAGTAAAGACAGTAATTCTTGTATTGATATGAGCCCTAGTCCCTAAACAAACTTACCTCAACTGAAGAATATAAACATCTTGGAGATTCTGATATTTGCATAGTCTCTCTTTCCCAGGACCAACAAATTGAAAGATTTCCTCTACACAGGTCTCCAAATATGCTGGTTTGTTGATTCTCTGAGTAGAGGCGAGGATACCTCTACTTACTCTTTATTGATTTATTCCTATAATGTGCTGATGTGAAAGAGGCTACTGATACATATCATCTCATTTAACCCTGGGAAAATAGAGTAACTCACCTGCCGCTCAAAGTGAAGTGAGTACGTAACAATCCCCTCAGGGAGTACCAGGTGGGACAAGTTCATTCAATGCTTTCCCTTTGGTCAGCCCCATCCTGGCCTGGGACACTTTCAACACTCTCTAAGCCATCATGCATGGCAAAGGCCATGAAGGACTCATCTACTTGGGTAAGGCAGGTGCAATGGGCAAGAAGCATGACACAGACTTTTGCCATCTTACCTTAATGAGGGCAGGAGACATCGTAACTCTCTTCTCTTAATGTACCAAGTCCAGACAATATGAGCAATGGTAGCCCATATAGTTCTTTAGTATACAGTGACTTTAGCTTTGTACTCTTCCCAGCACAGTGGGCTGTGTATGTGCATGTGTGTGTGTGTGTGTGTGTGTGTGTGTGTGTGTGTGGGCAGGTTATGAGGGAAAGTGTAGATATGTGAACATGGGTAGGAACGCTACAGATTCCAGTCCTCAAGAACTACCCATCTTGCTTTTGGGGGGACAGAGTCTTTCACTAGCCTGGAATTGTCCAGTAGCCTAGGCTGGCTGACCAGAAAGCCATAACTCACTCTCTGTCTGTCTATGTATCTGTCTCTGTCTCTCTCTATTTCTCTGTCTCTGTCTTGCTCTCTGTCTCTCTTCCTCTCCCCCTCTCCCTCTCTGTATCCTTAGAGCTTTGCAGGAATTACAAGTGTACACCAGCACATCTGGCTTTGTACATGAGCACTGGGGATTGAAGACGTGTCCTCAGGCTTATGTGGAAGGACTTCAGTGACAGAGCCATCCCCTGAGCCCTAGCCTAGCATGTTGAATCTTTACCAGAGCTCTGTGCAAACAGTATTTGTAAAATAAATCCTCAATAATTTGCCCCCATACTGGGCATTTCCAGCTCAACCTTGGTGTTTTAGCTGAGAGATCCTTTCCCTCCTTTTCATCAGAGGCTGTAAACAGCTTCACCAGGAGAATGCAGAACCATCATTCTGTGATGACTGGGTATCTGATGAACACAATACCTGATTTTGGCTTGAATGGTTTCTTTATGCTGATTGTTGTCAAGTTCTTGAAGGAAAGTGAAATATCCGAGGTGTTTGACTGTCAAGGATGTATGTCTTGGAATATGTGAACCAACTCTTGAGTCCCAGTCTTCTGTGCTTTGGATGGAAAAATCCATCTTACCCTAAATGGAAAGCATTTAGTCTCTTGAAGGAATGCAGACTCATGGCTAGGACATGAAACTCGGAGAGACAAGCTGCAGAGCTTGTCCTTCCATGTTTTCAGCAGATTCAGTTTCTCCATCTGTAAACTAGAGTTATCAATGATATTGGATAGTACAGACAATGAGACATAATGTCTAATATGAAGTATATGCTCAGCCTGAGATAATGTTCTATCCTACTTCTTTCTAGAAATAAGGTGAATGCTGTTGTTCAAGGGAAATTAATATGACAAAATATTCCTCTTTATTCCTGTGTTCTCTAGGTGGTTATTACTGTTGTTGTCATTTGATTTTCTCGCTTTTGTGCTACTTGGATCTTATAGGCTGAAAGCCTGTTTCCATCCACTTCCCTGTTTCAAACATAGCTTCATTTCAGCTGTGGATTCCCTTCTGCCCCAAGGCCTTCTTGCTGCATGAGCAGATCCAGAGCTGAGAGCAGAGCATGGAGCCCAGAAGCACAGGCTACTTTCTGCTGCTGAGAAATCCTCTTCCTTCCCAGGGCACAGGCATGCCGCAATAGAAGTGGGAAATCCGTTGTGAGAAGTCAATGATCTGCTGGGTCTTGGCACTTACATAGGAAGCAGAAGGCCACCAGAGATTAGACCAGCCTGTTGGAGAAGAGTTGTCTTCTGGGAAGTTCTCTCTGCTAGGGAAGAGGGAGGCTCTGGAAGGCAGAGCAGGAGGATTGGAGTGGCAGGGTCTCTTCAACGTTCAAGGTTGATACTCATTTGCTCACCTTGCATCAGAATTGCAGTTACCCGAGTGTTGGACCCTGGGACTTGAGAGAGGCCACCCTAGTCTAAAGTACCTTTATCTATCCCTCATTCTGTAGTTTCCCTTGTGGGTGTTCCTTCCTTGGTAATCTTAGATTTACCTCTTTGTTAAATGGCCATTACGACACATACTCTTTAAGGCTGCTTTGATTAGAAATTTAATGATACTCAAAATTGAGCAGCTACTCAAAAGCACTCTGAATAAAAGGTTAAATTAGGAAGCCATCTTCCCCATTTTCAGGGTGAAGAATACTGCTGTGTAGGTAAAGTGTATGACCACATAGTCCCATAGATCATCATAGATGTTTCTCTGGGCATAATGTACATCCCATCTATGGGACCAGTTAGAAAACTACTGCTGAATCATTCAGATATTTTGTTTGTGATTTCCATTCTCCTTTGGTGGATAATTAAGTTGAGTTTAAAATGAAGCTTGCTGCCTTTTAGTGAGTTGGAATGTGTCTGGAAGGCATTAACTTCCTCTTGCTTCACTGCCAAGCTCTTGGGGGAATTCAGGGACTCTTCCGGTGACCAGGGGTTGTTGAGTTCCACAGTAAGTCCTCCCTTAGAACTGCCAGGTCTTCTGTTCCAGAGTCACTTGGTATTCTCTGCAGTGGAGCTTAGCATCCTGTGTTGAGTATCTTATTAACTCAGACCTATAAATCAGCTGCACACAGCAAGGAGTACTGATGGTGTTATAATGAGAAGCTTTCCTGCTATATAATAGTAGGATTTCAAAGCTTCTACCTTATCATGTCACAGGCAGGGCTACATGATGTAATATCTGCTGTGTTGACTAGTTTTGTGTCAACTTAACTCAGAATCTTTTTGGAAGAGGGACCCTCAATTGAGAGTAAGCCCAGCCCCAACACACACATACACAAACCAGATCACCCTCTGGAAAAAAGCTGTGAGGTATTATCTGGAGTAATGATTGAGATTGGTGGGCCCAGACCATTATGGGTGGGGCCAACTGCTGGGTACCTGGATGATAGAAGAAAGCAGGCTGAGCAAGCCATGAGGAGCAAGCCATGCAGCACCGTTCTTCCCTGCCTTCTGCTTCAATTCTTGCCTCCTACTTCCTTCCCTGGCTTCCCTCAGTGGAGACTGCTTCTGCCTAAGGTTTGTAAGTTCATTGAAACCCTTCCTTCCTCATATTGCATTTGCATTCTTACACAGCAATAGGAACCCTAACTAAGATATCACACAGAGTTCTCAGCCCATGGTAGGCACATTGCACTGAAGGAGATCAACTGATTGATCGCACTCATTGTGGGCTCACACCAATTGTGCTATAAAGGATTCACAGCAGGTAAACTTTGTGTAGCCCACCCTACTAATAATGATTACTGCATCAGGTGCTGTGTTCCTGGTACCAGCTGTACTGTTCATTATTATTGCGAATTTTTCACTCCCTGCTCCACTTCCTCCCAGGTTTATTGATTGGTTGGTTGGTTGGTTGGTTGGTTTGCTTTTTGAGACAGAATTCCTCTGTGTAGCCTTGGCTGTTCTGGAATTCACTCTGCAGATTCAGCTGGTCTCAAACCCACAGAGATCTGCCTGCCTCTGCCTCCCGAGTACTGAAATTCAGGGTCTGCGCTGCCACTGCCCAACTCCCCCCGGATTGATTGTAAATCAACAATCAGCTTCTTATACTGTTGGCCACTTCCCTTTGTCGACCTGGAATTCATTTTAAGAGATACTTAGGGAAGTTGATGACTGGCTACAAATGTGTTTTTTCCAGCAAAGGATGAAGGAAAAGATGTGAGGGCTAGGCTCCTGCTGAGGGAGATGCTCCACAGAGGTGAGAACCCATAGCAAGGAAGGAACTTTCCTCCCTCTGTGTTTGCTGATGCGCCTAGATGTGCTGGTGAGCCCCTGTCTGCCCACCTCTATGCAAATGAGTCCTCCCACAAACGGAGGATGTGCTGTCCTCAAAATCCAAACGCCATGTGCAGGAGATGGGCTCGGCTGCTGCTGCACAAACAGGAGCTGAGGAAGGAGAGCATTTGCCTTCAGTGAGTGATCTCCGTGATTGATTGCAGTTTGACAAAAGACCTCCACCTGGGTATGAGATCTGACAACGTGATCACCACTGTAAGTTGCCTTTCTCAGGTCATGAACCTGGAGCTTCAGCCTGGAACAGTGTGGGAGGAGAGGGAAGCCGCCCCTGAACTAACAGGTGTTACCGTTATGAGCACCTTTCCTGTTTTGGGAAAATTCAGTCCTCCCAACTTGACAGGGCTCTGGTCATCCCAGGAGCAAGGCACAGCATTTGCTTATCATCTTAGGTGTCCGTCAGAATGGACTTGTCAGACTATTTGGGGACCCGTTTGTAAGTGGTGGGAGATGCTGTAAAATGAGGTGATGCTCAGGTTACCAACTAAGATCCCTGCCTTTGAGATCCGGCAGATTTCACATTGTATCCCAGCACAGCATTTGCTAAAGATGAGAGAGAACCCCGACAGTTATTTATCTTCCATTATCTTCCTTTCTCTCATCTGTGAAAGGAAGGCAATAGTGTGTGTCTTATGAAAATAAAAGTCTATTAGATAAATGCTTAGCATGGTGTCTTACACCTAATAAACCCTTACTACATGGTAGGCTAGCTTCTGTGTCATTAACATCCAGACCCTCCCACAATGACAGGGTTGTCATATATCTATGTAGTTCCTGGGAATATGGGTGTGATGAGAATACCTGTACAGTGATGGTCTCACTGAAGCAGTAGGTATTCAAAGTAGGTTTGTTGTGTTGCAGGATGGAAAATACTATTGCTTTAAAAGTTCGGGTTTCATGAATGGAAGTGCACAAGAAAACAGATGCTTTGGCCAGGTAGATGGGTGTCTAGGGTAAGGAGCAAGGCCTGGAGATTTAGGCCTTGTTTCAGAGGTCCGTCTGTGGTTCTCTCTCTCTCTCTCTCTCTCTCTCTCTCTCTCTCTCTCTCTCTCTCTCTCTCTCTCTCTGTGTGTGTGTGTGTGTGTGTGTAAGGAGTGCAGCTAAATCTGTGTGTGTACTCATGTTAGTGACCTTCCTTTTCAGTTTGGGGGTGTTTCAAATGCTGTGGAACTTGAGTGTGTCTTTGTGTGTCTTTTTTATGTTCATGTGTATACCACTTAAATTGCTGGGTGGCCCATCATCTCAGATTTAACATTTTAAGATGCTGTTCTCTGATGTAGAAGTATGGTTTTGTTTCGAGTGTTTGTTGTTATTGGTGGTGATATTATGAGGCAGGGTCTTCCTTCATAACCCTGTCTGGCCTGGACCTCCCTCCACAGCCCAAACTCTCCTTGACCTTGTAGTGATGCCGCCTCGTGATGTCTGGAGTTCCATGCATGGATCCCCATACCCTCTAGGCTGTACTATTTTGAGTTTCCACCTGTATGTACCTTTCACATCTCTCAAATGTCCCTCTCTGTCCTGCATTGAGACTCTCTGGCCTATGTAATATTCACCTTTAGATTCCAGTGAATAGTGATACTGTCAGCATCAGGGTGATAAATAAGTATTCTGTCCCAATGTATATGTCCTGAGTTGGACAAAATTATTAAATATTGAGAACTACCCTCTAGATTTCTATGGTGTTATTAATCTACCATTATTTTAATAACAGCAGATCCATTTTGTGTATGCAAAGTCAGAGCCACTTCTGTATTGAAGTGTTTCCACCTGGTATATGCATCTGGCTAGATGAACGGGCATGGTATTTATTGGGCAATGATAAGGTTTGTCTTATGAATTCAGTGACAGAGTTTATGTACCCACCTGCATGCACAGGCACACACCTGTGTATTACTGGCCCCCTCTTTGTGCTAGAAGTTGGCCTCCATGCTGACTCCCTGATGGTTTGCCTTGCCACACACAACACTGCTGCATGCATACTGCTGGGAAATAGCTTACCATCATCTACATTTAGCTCCATGCTTTCATGTTCTTACTGTTGCATTAAAAAAAAAAAAGTGGTAGATAAGATGGTTAATGAACTGAGCATGTGGCCTTTGTCCTGGGGTGAAGCAGCTCTCACCCCTCAGACAAGAGCTTTATATAAGGGCCATATAAGGGTTACCTCCTAAGGCTTATATAAAAAAAATTTAAACAGATGATTATCCTATGAGAACATATGTGAATCTAAATGATACCTACTTTTCATTATGTGAAAACCAGTATTAAATTATTATATACCAACATATACACATGCATGTGTGTACACATGTATATAAAACATTTCCTCCTATTTCCTCATATCACATTGTTAAATCCCTTTACTATCATCTGTACTTAACAGTGATCTGCTTATGTATATACAAAGGTTTAGTATCATCCTGTAGAACAGATATGGCCCATCACCTATTCTTTCGAATAAGGTTTTCTTGTCATACAGCAATATCCATTAATAATTTATATTATTCACAGATACTTTTTCATTACAACCATAGAGTAGAGTTTTTTTTAAAAAAAGAAATGTACATGTTTAAAAAAAATCTATCTCTCTGTGTTTGTGTGTGTCATGCATGTAGTACATGCATTTATGCCACATATGTGTTACCACACATTTGTACAGATATGCATGCATCAACGTGGAAGCTGAAGGTTAACATCTGGTGTTTTCTTCATTCGTTACCTTTCTTATTTACTTATGACAGGGTATCTCACTGAACCTAGAATTTGCTGATTTGAATAGTCTAACTGCCGAGTTTTCCTTAGGAATACCCCAAGAATTAGGACCTCTGAACCCTCAAGTGCTGAGATTACAGGTATATACCATGTCTGACTGGCTGTTTTTATATTGATCTAAATGCTAATTTTCAGGCTTTATTCATTAGAGCCATGCAATCAGTCCTCATTTGGCTCTTTATATAGTCAATCACAAATTCCTCTTCTAAGGTAGAACATGGAGTTTCTACATGGTTTGTGAAGACCTGTGAGTCCCTGTATGTCTCTGTCTGGTATATGTTTACACTGGTCTAACTCACTCTGGACAAGGCATTTCAGTTTTCTGAGTCCCCAATTTTGTGAATTAATAATAGCATATCTATACAAGAACTAGATCTGAGAAAATGTAGGCGAAGGGACTGGTATGCCCAGCATACAGTTCACAGAGTATGACCCTGTTGGCTGGTGTCTGGCCCTAAAATATTGCCTATATTACTCTTGGGATTACCTGCTGTTCCATAGTTCAAGCTAAGAAATACGCCACTGATCTTAGACCCAAAGCACCAGAGACAGACCCAGGCCACTTACTATGGGATAAGACATGCAAAAGTCAGGGTTCCCTCATCAAGACCCCAGTCCTCCTCTTCAGACAAGTGGCCACCTCTCTTTTTTCTGTCTCCTGCTGCTCTGTGAGCATTTCAAAAACACAATCCTCTTCAAGGCATTGATTTGGATTTGTGCTTCCTCATTGCCTGAAATTATTTCTCCCAAGATCTCCTTCCTGAAAACTTTTCTCACTCACAAGTCTCTGTCACTGGACAGTTTCATGCTGTTGTCCTTCTCAAAAATACAGGTCACTGTACTTCAGACCAATGCATTTACATGCTAATTCCTTCTCTTCTATAGCAAGGGGTGCTCCCCAAGGCATTGGGGAATCTCTCTTGTTATATGGCCCACATGGAGAACTTTGCCTGGAATGAAACAGGACAAAGTAGTCTCTGAAAAAAACTTTCTTTCATTGCTTCAGGGCCCTGTCCCACTCATCTTCCTGTGCACCAAGACAAATGGAATCTACTCTGGTTTCACCATTTAAATGTATGTGCAGATCCACAGCCAGTCCAATCTGTGGTCAACTGGCTGCATGGGCGTGCTTCTCAACCTGCTCAGTCCACACAGGGCATCCTAAAGAGGGTGTTCTGCTTGACTGAGCACAGAGAGAACTCTGAAGACTCTTTGCTAAGATCCTGGATAGCTCTGTTGTTGGATTCCTGTGTAGTTGACAGCTTTAGCTCACCAAAGGCCATTTAACAGTCTATCCCAATACTAGGGAAAGGCAAATCTTTATTAGCAACATCCCATAATTTCTGTTCAGGCAGTCCCACCCTTGAAATGGATTTCCTTTTTCAAGGCCCCTTTTCTAATTAACTCAGGAGCCTAGATTACAAGAAGCCAACCTTGTGAATGGAGAGGGCACTCTGCAGAAGCAAGCACTGGAGGTGATGTTTAATTAAAGAGATGCCATTAGAAGGAAGAGAGCTGAACAGGTTGTAGTGCTAATCCTTCTGGCTAGCTCCCGTGTCCCTGCCTGATGGTGATTGATGAGCTGGTCCTGCTCACATCTTCATCAGCAAGGTGCATGAGTCCCCTCAGGCAGGAGGGACTCCAGCTCTCTCGGTGCAGCCACGTGCCTTGATTGAGTTTCAGGGGCCGGTAAAAGGCACTGACATACAAATGTTCCTCCTATTTCTGCTGCTTTCTTCCTGTTCTTTCTCTTCCTTGGTGGGAAGCTAACTGGGTGGGTCTCGGAAAGGAGAGATAGATAGATAAATAGATATATAGATAAAGA
This sequence comes from Mus caroli, assembly GCF_978045245.1. Taxonomy (NCBI): domain Eukaryota; kingdom Metazoa; phylum Chordata; class Mammalia; order Rodentia; family Muridae; genus Mus; species Mus caroli. The sequence continues at coordinate 3,754,544 of NW_028227272.1, forward strand.
AAGGGAGAGATGATGCATTAATGGCTGAAGAAGATAAAGGAAAGTGAAAGAGAAAAGAGACAGGTAGAAGATATATTAATATATATATATATAATAGACACATAGGATTGTGGATGGATGGAGAATAATTCATAGTGTTTATATATAATTATATGTCTATTCACATTTGCAGCCATTCATCCAGCAACCTACCAAGCCTTATATGTATCTGTGAATTTCTCTATATTTCTACAAGCATTTGTCTAGCCATCTCTGTATACACAGTTTTGTCAACCTCACTATCTTTATCCTTCCATATCTATGTATATCTTTGTGTCTGGCTGTCCTATTCTGCCCATATCACCTTCTCTATCTACTGTCTGCTCTTGTCTTACTTTTTGCTCTTCTGTATCTCTTAGGCCTATCTCATGAGGCAGTGTGAGAAAGCTCCGGGCAAGCATTACTGGTTTTGTTTTTATTTTGCAGTGTTATATAAGCAATCAAGAGGCCATTGGTTAACCATATTTGAATGCGAGAAACTGCCTGAGGTACCTTCTGACAGTTATTTAGTAATTATCCCTATAATCATGAACATATATTCGTGTGTATGCTAGTTTCTAATGTTGAGCATGGTATTTGTTTAATCCTTTGTATTTGTAAGAGTGGCCCTGTCACTCTCCCATTTGAATATGAAAGAAACGAGGCTTAAAATTGTAGGGACTGGCAAGTTGGTTCCACAGACATAAGCATCTTGTGCTCTTGCAGAAGACCTGAGTTCTGATCCTAGCACCCATATTAGGCTGCTTACAGCTGCTTAGAACTCCATCTCCAGGGATTCTGACATCTTTATTTGTTCTCTGCAGTTACCCATGCTTACGCACATCCATACTCTCCTACATATATACACATGATTAAAAATAAAATAAATCTTTTAAAAAAGAATCATATTTTCAAAACTATATAACATAACACACTAAAATAAGACTATTTCTACATTCTACAATGTATACACAGTGCTTGTAAACAATAAAATTGACCAACTAGGTCAGAACTCAGCAATGCACTTCTGGGGTTCATGCTACACGTGTGTCTTTCTGCATAGTGTTTCTTTCATGTGGGTGAGAAGACAGGGTTGTGTCTCCCAGTGCTCCCCTGTTTTTCCTTTCCCTTTAACTCTGTGTCCCATTTTCCTTGAGTGAACATTTTTGCCACGTGGCCAAGAAGCTAGCTTTTGATTCCAGAAAGCTGCAGAACTTCCATCCGTCTTCTGAGCCAAAATAAATTGGCAGAAATGTCTGATTTGACTTTCTTCTCCTTCTTCAAGGCAGGTGCTTTTCTCATTATGGAGACAAGAATGACACTTTGTCTCAGCAGGCATCAGACACTTAGATACCTGTGTAGTTTGTGGTCTTGAAGCTACTAGCTCACGGAGGCCCAGCGAGGCTCGGGCTCTGCTGAGCTCCATCTTTGTAAGATTATATTTTCAGAATCTGAGATATGACCCTCCTCAGATAGATCATCTGCAATGCTGATCTTAGAGGGTGTTGCTCAAATCTTCTGGCCTTCCAGGCTGCCTTCTTGATTGAAGGGATTTGGTCTTTCATAAAATTGTGAGCCCATTTCCATGTCCTAAAGGAATAAGAGCTAATGTTCACTAAATTATAACTTTTCAGTACCCATTAGCTTTGGCGAGGAAACTCTACTTAGAGAATATAGTAGGTAAGTGTTATTCATCCTAGTCCATCCAACTGTGATTGAAGGTGGGAACTTAGTAGACATTTTCTTACCTCAAATGGTCTTGGTGAAACAAACTGCCCATGGTGCAGAAAATAGGAACATGGGTAACTATAATCTAATTCTAGTGTCCTGTAGAAATGGCTTTGTCTTCATTCTCAGGTCACTTTGTTCTGACAATCAGATGTCTTTGTCATCATGAAAACCCCATGGAACCTTAGATCATATCAGTGCTTCATTTCCTTGTGCACTTCAGAAAAAAATTATCGCTTGATCATGGCACTGCACCCCAGGAAGGATCACAAAGCTGTTGTTCTAGAGACCCATCCACTTGCAATTCTGTGGACACAGAGACAGATCGTGCCACTTGCCTTTGTACCTTGTTCCTAGCAGTGAGTCCCTGGCATAATGTCAGCAGGCTGCGAATTATGCTGTGATATCCCAATCTTGAGTTCTGCTCTCTGAAGCCAGTCCCTACAGCACCTGTCAACCTGGGCTTCACTGGCTGGTGATGCTGCACTGTCATTTTAAAGGTCTCATGCATGCCAGAACTCCCAGTCCATTTACTTGACTCTCAGATTTTCTCTTCTGTTTTGCTACAATCTGTAATCTTCATCATAACCTTGATTTATTATCTTGTGAATGGAATGTCCTTCATTTTTTAAACTTAAGATTCAGTCTGTTTCAGAGACATCCTCCCATCAGAAGATGGGTCTTAGAGGACTGGACCTGGCACATATATGATGAAAGCCAGATTACGTATATGGTCTCCCTGGTTCCAGAATTTCTTGGAGAAATTCCACTGATATTTTTAACTTTAGTGTGTGTTCCTGGCAAGCCATTTGTTGGTGGGTGTTTTGCTGCTTTCCTCCTCCCCCTCCTCCTCCTCTGTCTTCTCCACTTCTTACCCTTTCTCTTCTTTACTTTGTGCTACATTAACATGCCTGTCACTGGTTAGGGCTTTATTGCTGTGGTAGTACATCATGACCAGAGCTACCTGGTGAGGAAAGGGTTTATTTGGCTTAAACTTCCAGAGCACTGTTCATCACAAAGCAAAACCATGACAGAAACTCAAACAGGACAGGAACCTGGACACAGGAGTTGTTGTACAGGCAATGGAGGGGTGCCACTTATTGGCTTGTTGATCACGGCTTACTCAGTCTGCTTTGTCTGCTTTCTTATAGAACCCAGGGACACCAGTGCAGTAATGGCACTAACCCTAATGGACTGGGCACTCCTTACTCAACCACTAATTTTAAAAGTGGCCTATAGGCATTCCTACAGTCTGATCTTATGGAGGCATTTTCTCAGTTGAGGCTCCCTCCTCTCTGATGACTCTAGCTTTTGTTGAGATGACATAAAACTAACCAGCACAATGACTATGTCTGGCTTTTAATTCTCGAAATATAGTATAACACTGGGACACATGATCTTCTACGGCTTCCCCTTTCTGATGCATGCGTGCACAGGGTTGGACTTACACTAACAGTTCTTGTAGTACTGTATTGTTTCCAAACAATTTAGAAATTTCAAATGGACTATTGTTTCTTCTTATTTTGCAAAATCTTTAAATGAGAGTTTGAAATGTTTCCGATTCCTTCCTTTCTTACTGAAATTCCGTATCTGATTAATTTTCATCATGCCACTCCAATGTGTCTCCTTTGTCATTCTCTATATTGATTAATTCAGCCTATGCTGTTAATGCCTAGACTAAGAGCCCCTGTCACTTTCCACAGTGAACCCTATGTTCCACGCTTGTATATCATGGATCTGGCTCGATATTCAGCATTAAACTTACCATATCAAAAAGGTGGAAAAGCTTTATAATAAACTGACTGCTTTGTGTGGTTTTGACTGTATTCTGCATTTGTCATTCCAAGTGTGATCTATGGAGGCATAAAGCTTAGTTGAGATTCATCTACCAGGAAGAATATAGCAAAAATTCCAGCAGAATGCAGATTAACTACTGATGAGAGGCGTGCAAGTGGAGCGCTTTGTGTTTCTGTCCACGGTGCTGAAGACATCCCTGGGTATCCAAGTCAACTCCTCTGCCTTTGTCAACCTAACAATGCGATTATACTTAAATGACTATGTGACAAGAGATCAGGTGTTTCTCTATAATCATCCTTTAGTCTCATTTCATGGGACTATAGATGCTGTGGGTGACATGATGGGAGCTGACTGTCATTTACCAGGGAACTGTCTTGTTGTATAGGACAGATTCTAGCTGCATGTAGCTATTTACATAGATTAAAAGTAAATGAAATTAAAATGCCACTGCGTAGTTATACTATGCATCTTTCAGACACTTGAAGGCTACACATGACATCATAGATCTGCAGAATGCTTATTTACACTCTGTGCTTCCTTAGGATAGCATTAGGATAGATTTGGAAATGACCTCTGTTAGAGTTGCATCTTCCCCACTACAGTCTGTGAGTGACTGCTACTGTATATGGCAAAAGGGACCTCACAGATGTGATTAAGAGATAGATATCAATGGAAAGATTTTCTTGCATCATCTGGTTTGGCCACATATAATCATAGTAGTCCTCACAGGAGAGGAGCTGAGGTAAGGAAGACAAAGACTTGGTGTGAACAGAGATATGGTGGATTTTATTTGGAATTTGCAGAAAGAAGCTGCAAAGCAAAGCATTTAGGTGGTTGCCAGCAGACAAGATGGCAAAAAATTGGAAACAGCCCAGAAAGCCTCTACAAAGAAACAAAAACATTCCCAGTGACATTTTGAGTATATGCCATTGAGACAGAGATTCCATAATAAAAAGAATTCATCAAAATTCAGCCAAGGTGGAAAGGAACAGGATGAGGGAGTAGAGAGTACGTTTGAATTGATTCTGGATTTCTCCTGTTCAGGACCGTGAGAGATGGGGCTAGATAGCTGCTTCTGTGAGGAAAGTGCTTGACATGCAGATGTAAAGACCTGATTTCAAATCTCTGTCCCTCACATAATAAGCTACGTACTGTACGTGTATGCACATGGCTGTAATAGCAGCCCTAAGCTTATAAAGGCCAGAGGCTGATGTCAGGTATTTTATTTTATCAGTCTCTATCTTATTTTTGGAGACAGGATCTCAAATTGGTGCTTGAGCTCAGCAAGTATGCTAGGCAGGGCTCAAGATTCCTCCCTCACTCCCTCTCTAATGCTTAGATTATATGAGAGAGTACCAGAAGTCCAAGGGCATCTTCAGTTATGTAATGCATTCCGGGGTAGTCTGGAGTATGTGAAACCCTGCATCAGAAGACAAACAAATGGCAAAAACTAAAAGGTGAGTCATAACCAAGGTTCATTCCAAGAAGTACAGTACAGTGATATTTCTGTGGTTCTTTCTATTAAAGGCTGGTATTTTTTTCTTCCAAGCCCAGGGTGATATCAATAGTATGATGATACAAACTTAGTCTCTACTCTCTTATTGTGTTCCTTTCCACCCTGGCTGAATTTTGATGAATTCTTTTTATTTTGGAAATATTTTCCTTTACTTAGTGTACATTGTCATTCCAAGTTATTTTCCTATTTGAATAATAGCAATAATGACAGCAAGGATGCCATGATTATTTGACACACACATCATCAAAGGCTCGTTTTATTTTAAGCAAAGTGGTGAGGAATTCATGAGCATTATCTAACTTATTTTATGAATAACCCAACAAAATAAGTGCTGTTACTATCTCCATTTCCAGAGAGATCAACTGAAACATGGGGTGGCCGTACCATTTACCCTATGTATTTCAATCATAGGGATTGCAGATTCAAACAATAGGCTTCCTGCTTTTCAGAATTTTTTTGTTCTAGAACTCAGGAGAAATATTCTTCTTCCTTTCCCCTTCTTGTTAAGAATTCTATTATCTTTTTTTCCACCTTGTCCTTTCACAAAATAATTTACTGAAAAATAAAACCCACGAAAACAAACAAACAAAAAAAAGCAAACCGAATAATCTCTTTAATAAAAATAGCTCGTGAGATTTGAATTTGATTCTTCTTAATTTTGAGTTAATAGGTATGGTACCCAGGTTCTTTCACATGCTAGGTTGGTACTCTGCTACTGGACTACATTCCCAGGATTTATGTCATTAGTAAGAGCTCTCTACAAAGTGTAGATCAATGTCTGCGATTCCAGATATCATCTGCAGCAGATGTAAGAGAAATATCTGGGTTTGTGTTTAGAGCTAGCACATACTAATAACCTGTCCATGAAAACTTAAAGAGCTCCTCTTAGTCTCTATCTCCTCATCTTTTAAATGGGGTGATAACATCCACCACTGAATTCTTAAGAGCATTTAATGAGATACAAAGGTAACATCATTTGGGAACACAGGGTTTTGTAAAGAATGATCACTGTTTTCAGGAAACCCATTTCTCTACTTTCTACCTATAATATGTCTTTAAATGCTGGTTTATATTATGTTGGTAGTATACCCTTGATCAGGGTGTGTTTCAAACAGTAATAATAATGAACTTTTAATAATAATCTTCTCTAAAATCTTACTTCTTTAATGATCTCATTAGAAAAGATTATAAACTGGACAAAGTAACATAGACCTGTCATAGTAGACATTAATGGGATTGAAATAGAAGGATAGTTTGAACTCTGAGCAATACAGCAAGACCCTATATTTTAAAAAAGCAAATTTTCTTCCAACTCATTCATACATTTCAAGGTTCATTTCAAAAGACCTTTCATGAGCTATCTGATACTATTTTATCTCTAGATTAGGAGCCATTCATTCTGCTTCTGTAACTGTTTGGACTTGTAAAATCTATGACACTTTGAATAGTAATCTTGCTGTGTCTTTCCACATTCATATTTTCCTTTCAATATAAGGACTTTTTCTTATCCCTGCATGTTTATTATTGCACAATGGCACCACCAGCATAAATAAGGTTACTATCAGCATCTCTTCATTGAGAATTATATATTTAAAGATTGAATTAATGAGTAGATGGATAGATGAAAGGATTGATAAATAAGTGAATGGATAGATAGATGATATGCTGATGAATGAGCAGATGGGTATATAGATGGCTTGATGAATGAGTGGATAGGTAGAAGAGTGACTTATAAACAAATTAATGCATAGATGTGTGCATTAATTCCTGACATTTTAGCATGTGTCTACATGGTGTAAATAAAGAAAAAGTTTATTTCTGATCCAATTCAGTTGATAGCCTTGTGGAGTAAGATGCAATACCAAATGTCTCCTGATGCGGTCAGCAGCCTGCATACTGGAGTGTGTTCAAGATCTCTTCTCTGACCTCACACACAGGGAATGTCTGTATTGTGTAGTATATTTATTTAGAGTATGTTTCATCTTTGCAGAATGATGCCCAGTATAAACATTACTCAGTTGATTTCTCAGGGTGTTAAAATGAGCTTTTAAAACCCTTTTACCTCTGTTGTTCCAAAATAGACATGTTAGACAGGTTCTCGGAGGCCTGGGAGCTTTGTAGGATCCAGCAGAGAGAAAGTTGCAATATGAATGGAGTAGGCTTCTAGGAGAGGCTTCTCTGGGTTCATGTCCCAGCTCTGCAGAAACTGTCAGAAGAAGCAGAGGATTTGTAGGACAAGAGAGGTAGACTAGGATAGAAATCCAATTTCACTAGAGACTTCACCATGAAAGCATTAAGAAAGATGCCAAGATGGCAGCTGGCTATAGTGAAGAGCCAAGCTTCATGTGTGAGTGGTCTGAGTTGAATCCCAGCTGTAATAATAGACAATTTATGGCAACAAAACCAGTGAAAATATCCAACAATGTCCAACAGCAAAGTAATAGTGTTGGAAGTGTAACTCAGTAATATAAAGTAAGGAAAACTTCCAGCTATAAGGCAAGAATGGAAAATGGAAATGGAGTTGGGGTGTAAGTAGGAGTGGATTTGGGAAAGGGGGTGGGAGTGGGTGCAGAAGAAAATGGGGAAGATAAAATATAGCTGGAAACACAAATATAAGTTTGAAGGTTATCTTCTAACAATTACATTAAGCCAGGTAAACAAGAAATAATTACATTTAATCTCAAATTTTAATCAGTCAGATATGGTTTCTTATGTAACCACAAATATTTTATTTAGTTTCATCTACTGTGAGTGGTGTAATACATGATCAAGATGAACACATTAGAATTAGTTTGCATTATCTTCATCGCATAAAGTCACTTCACTCTGTTTAGTTTGGCCAGCTATAGCTGAGATAGCTAATGCCTCTGCATAGCTAGTTATTGCTCCATTAGTACAGAGCTACATGCATGAACAGATCTCAGTCTGAAACTCCCCAGTGTGCAGAACAGTCTCTGTTTCGCAGAGAGCAAATGAGGTCATTTTGAAACTGCCCTATGCCCTAACTTGCTTCTTAGGAGGATACTCAAGAGTCTGGCTCTTCTTGAACTGAGTTACATGCTTGCTTTATTTCTATTATGAAAACTTCATGAGGTAGGAAGTGATTTGTGTCAGCATTTTGTCAAGAATGTAGCACATAGTGGGTGTATTATTTTTCTAAGACTGCCATAACAAATTATTTGGTTTCAGCAACAAACATCTTTTGGTGCACTGTGTTGCAAGTCAGAAATGAGAAATCCAAATGTTGGTCAGTTTGTTTCCTTGAGAACTGTAAGGAAGAGGCTCTCTGCTACCCCTCTTGGAACTTCCTGTGGTTTTCTGTCATGGTTCATCTGGTAGAAACACTAAGCTTCCCTCTGCCTTTATCTTCATTCACCTTTTTCCTTTGGTGTGCCTCTGTGTCCAAGTCCCTCCTTTGCATAAGATATAGTTGCAAAGGGATATTGAGGTAGCTTAGTTGGCATGAGAATATGCATTCATGGTCAGGACCCACATATGAACATAGTGACATGCATGTATAATCCGAGCACCAAGGAGATAGAGATACCTCATGCTTTCTGACCAGACAATCTGTTCAATTTTAGTGAGAAAATCTCCAAAAAATAAACAAACAAAAAAACTAAGGAAGGATGATACCCAAAGTGTCCCCTTGGCAACGAATGCACTGATACATATGTGTGTGTACAGAAATAGACATAGACATAGACATAGACATAGACATTCATATATGAACACAAAAGCATGCAGTTGTGATAGACAGGAAACCCATGTGCTCTTTTACTCTTGGGTGATCCCAGCATAACTACTACTGTAGCTGGGCTGGCAAGAGCATCAGTGTGTAACATTGGGTGTGCATCAGTTAAACCTATAGAAGAAAGTTTGATAAACATAAGTCAGTGGGCGAATATAGAATAATTAATTATAAAGAGAATGTCTTAGCTACACAAAGAGGTTCCAGGGTAATTCCATCCATCCTGAAGATAGACATATTGGAATCAAATGAGACTAACCATCCAGTCCAGAGAAAAAATGCTGCCCATAGACAGAATGCTCTGTGCAAACACGCACTGCACTAACAGGTTTCAAAATGTTACGGTTGTTCTCTGATGGTTTTGAATTGTATTAAATTTCCACCGGCCTCTGTTTTCTTCAGTACTTTTGTGTCAGAATTCTTAGACCAACTAACTAGAATGTCAACATAGGTTGCACACAATACTTTGGCCAGACTCTTGATCTGTTACCATCTGAACAAAATTGTGTACTTCTGGGATGCTTCCATCTTCTCTGCCAATAATACAAATGTTTTCTAAATTTCTAGAAATGCCTGGTTTTCTTTGGATTTGCCTTGATATCCCACAGAGCTTTTTCTCCCTTAAGTAAGCAAAGCTCTGTGAGCTTCTCAGAGTCTGCCGCCTACTCATCTCAGTATTCAAACAGGCAGATGTCCTCAAAAGACCACACACCCTAGTCTATAAAGAATAGCACTGGTGCCCTGATTAGCCCTGTGTGAATCATCAGGAGTACAATCCCAAGTAATACATCAGTTTGAGTGTGGTATTAAAGACCTTACTGGAAGTAGGGGCAGACTCAATTACAGAACTTAGAAAACTGGAGCTTAATTTCTTGGCTCCTCTGACCAGATTTTTCAAAGCAGTGAACTGTGCTGGTGCTGTACTGCTTGCACAAGGCTCTCGGTCCACACTTATAGTGGGGATTTCATCACTGGCATGTGTATAGCATGTGTATGCTCAGTTGTGTAGTATTGGATGTGGAAAGCCCATGAAGTTATAGTGTTCTTGGATTCTGATGCCTAACAACTTGTGTTTCATTGTTAGCTTCTCATCAAGTCCATGTTCAGCTTTCTTTCCTCCCCATGGAAAGTTTCCAGAAGAAGGAGTGGGGTCCTCAGATCATCAGCCATACATACCTATTGCTATCCCTATATTTGTCAGGTTCTATAGATGGAAAACAGGGTGTATTGAACATAGAATATGTATAGAGTTTACCTCAAATCTCAAACAACTTGTATTAACTGCCTGGGCTTTGAGACTTACTGAATGAGCTTCCCTTGCATGCTCATGTTAAATGGGCATGAAAGATGCTCACTACCCACCTCCTAGTTCCCAGTCTTGCAGTGAGGTTCAGGAAGATATTGAGGAGTTGCTCCCAGAAACCTTCCACTCTACCCTTGGCTGAGATACTAGGAGGGTACCACTGGAGAAATAATACCCTCTACACTACATAGATGAAGTGAAGGACATTTCCTCTTCATTTCCATGTCAAACATTTGACTTGCTTTGCATGAGGCTACAGCATCATGAGGGTGGTTCCAGGATCTCCTCCCCCTTTCATCTTCCTCACTGTGACTGGCTGTTTTCTGGGAAGTGTCATTGCTTCATTTCCTCTGTATTGTGACCAACATGTGGGATCAACCACCCTGTGAAGGCCATGCTGGTAGTCCTGTGCCTACTGTTCTGTAAGACACACTGGGGGCTCTGACTTTAAAACCCTCACCATAAAGTAGTCTTTGGTCAGTCCTACATGACAGAGGATAGTCTCTATTTCCTCTTTTACTTCCGGTCTTTCACTCTGTCACACCATGTGTGAGGTACATTTCCCTATTTTAACACCATATCTACCTCCATTTCCTCTTTTGTTAAGCTATTTCATTCCTAAGGTATTTCTTGCTCACTATTAACTCCTGGCTTAGACATCAGCTCCTTTCAAGGATGTTCTTGATCATTTCAGCTCATTTGCTTTCTTTCCTTAAGACATGTATCCCATTGCACAGAAAATCCCAAGTCTGACTTGGCACTCTGGCCTGCCTAGATCTTCGCACTGTCTGAGTCCTGGCTATGTAGTTCACTACTGCATACCAGCTTACGCTTTGGAAGATGCGGTGTACCGAGCTATAGAAAAGAGTTGTGTGGATTCCATGTTGCTTCTTGAATAGGTCACAGCCCTCTGTGACTTTCTGGCAGTCTCTCCTGGTTTCCTTTCTTATATATCTGATAATAATTCATTTTATGACAGCTCTTTTTTTCCTAGCTGGCAAACTATTAGAGGCTAAAACTTATGCAATGCACAGTGAAAGACAAGGTCATACTTTATCATCTTTGCCTGTTTCCATAACCAGATTAGACACTTTACTACAAGCGAGGTGAATAACAGCCAATTGATATTTTTTTTTTATGTCAAACACCTTGATTACAAACTGTAGGTGAACACGAGGGAAATGTAAAAGATCCTATGACAAGCTCCTGCCCTTAAGGAGTGTATAGTTTCCCAAGACCTCCTTAATATTCAAGAGACTATAGTGATATTTAAAATACAAGCAGATTTTACTTTTATATACTCCTTTTAGATTGTGTGGGAGTGGTTGGTTGTCTTAATCATATCTTCTATTATGACAAATCACCCTGAAAGAATCAAACATAGAACAGAAAGATTCATTTTGGCTCACAGCTTTAGGATATAGTCCATCATGGGATAGAAAGGTCACCTTGCATCTGCAGTCAGCATTCAGAGGGAGTTGAATGTTGGCTATCAGCTCACTGTCTGCTTTTTAGTTAACCTAGGGACATGAAATGGTGTCACCTACATTTAAACTGAGCCTGTCCACCTCAGTTAACCACATCTAGAACATCCTTCTCAGAACTGCACTGAGATTTGTTACCATGGAAATTCTAAATCCCAATAGGTTGATAATTGAGAGTTAACTATTACCAAGGTATTTGTTGAGTCTTAGCTGGGTCATGTTCCATCAAAACCACATAATAACTGGCTGTGTATGAATCTAGCTTTGAGAAGGGCTGGAAGATGAAGAAGATATGTTGATTCATGGCTATGTGACATACATTTTCTTTTGGGTAACAGAAAAAGGATATCTCAACAGATCTCTATATTTTGTTGTATTTGGATGTCTTCTTTTCTCTTTGATGAAACCACTTGTTATACATTACATCATCCCAATGTGAATAATGTATGATTCTATTTTCAGCAGCTTGACTGAAGTTCTCAACTATCCCAGTCTAGTGACAGGGGCTTCTTGTCTTCTTGGTGACATTCATTTATAGTCAGTAGTACCCTTGGGTACTGCTCTTCTCTACTTCCAGCATACTTGCTTTGCCTGTATGGTGTCTCTCTTTCTTACTAAAAACTATATATCACATCCACAAAAATCTTAATGTTGGATATGAAAGTGTAGGTGACATTGTTACTGTCCCTAAATTGTATCTTCAGGGTAGCTATAAAGAAGCTATTGAAGAAAGAAAAGCCACTGTAGTAGGCTTAGCAATGCCAGAAGTCATTTCTTGTCTTGAACTTGGAATTGACACAAATTTTATGGTGGTAATGGAGGCAGTGGTGGTCGTGGCAGCAGCAGTGGCAGTGATGGTAGAGGAGGTGGTATTGCTACTGGTGATGGTGGTGGAGATGGAGGTGATGTACAGGTGGTGGTCATTGCAGAAGTGAGGGTAGTAAAAAGAAGATTGTGAAAATCATTTTTTGAACTCTGATATCCTTCATACCCAGGACAGAACAATTCTTATTAAATTATTATCTAAAGTACATTTATCAGGACAAGCAAGATGATTTAGGAGGTAAAGGCATTTTCTATAAAAGCTTGATAATCTGAGTTCCCTCCCTGGAACCCATACAAAGGGAGAGGGAGAGGATAAACTTCACAGTGTTGTCTTCTGATCTCCTTGCGCATACCATGGCACATGTGATCACACACATTCATATACACAGACACTACTGACAAAGGAATAAGCATTAGAATGCAATTTATCTGGCCTTTCCTTTCTGAAAATATCTACTTCGATGTTTATTTGCAAAATTCTACTTCCTGTGTGTTCTTCTCCCTTTGTGTTCACATGACAGTATTCATGATGGTGATGGGCTGTTACATCTGTCACTCAGAGAGTGATGGAGAAGTCATGAGAGAATTGATGGCTGAATAGCCAGAGCAGCTGAGCTTTCTCTGTCATAGCTATCCTGACATCCACAGTGATGTCAGCTTCATTTCCAGCTGCAAATATGACAAGACATAACCCAGAAGACAGCCACTGAACCTTTACATGGGCCTTCTTCAAGGTTTCTTTGTTTTTTGTTTGTTTGTTCTTGTTGTTCTTTTTGCTTTTTCTTAAATTCTGTATTTCTATACTTACTTTAAAAACATTAAAAAATAATAATGATTAAAAAGTTAAGCTCTGGGAACAGACTATACTGGAGCAAATTTTATCATGCAGCTTTGCAGTGATCTCTCAAGAACTTGCATAGTATCTCAAAATCCCTCATCTATAAAATGGAGATAACACTTGTATCTAAACCATGGAACTGTGAGCTGCCTCAAAAGTGACATTTATGAAGATGGCATGCATGGTACAAAGCCTTCTAATTCTTCTATTACTAATTCTTCTATTACTAATGCTCTTAGCAGATTCACCATCATCAGGAACCTTATTGACTTCCCTGAGTTCTGAAGCTTAGAAAGGTAGGAATAAAATTATGACTTTTTAGCAACCTCTAGGTTGCTGTGGATTTTAGAGACATTTTCCAGGTTTCAAAAAATGCTTTCAGTTGAATGGTTCCAGCAATATTCTTATCCATGTCAGCCTTCATCTGAGCACACCAAGGTCATCATTAGGGAATAGGAAGTCTGGTTAGATTGCTACATATAACCAAACATTCAGCTTCCTTAAGGGATGTGCTAAGACTACTACTGCTGTGCAGATAAAGCCAGGTATTCTAAATAGCAGTATTCATAGAAAACAGTTCTGCCTTTTGCCTGTGTTCATGGAAGGCAGTAGTCCACTCAGATGACTTGTTTCAAATAGATAAGAGTGTACACACTTTGTGTTGGAAAAAAGGCATTCTATATTGCTGTACTGAATAATTTCAGTGTGGAATGAAAGGGAATACTTCACATGAGTGGCTTAATGCATATAGATAGGTGTTGTGTATACTCTCTGTCTTTGTGACAATACATCGTAGAATACTATATGTGGTGATTATAATGTGGACCATTATTCACTAGTGCAGAGCAACAGGAGATGGTGATGACCAGGATCTAGGTACCATGTAGGTCAGAGAATGTTTCTGTGGACATAGAGATGGAAACATGACCCCAATAAGCACGTGCGTGAGTGTGTGTGTGTGTGTGTGTGTGTGTGTGTGTATCCTCATGGCTTGGAAAGATTTTTAAAGCTGAAGGATGGGTCCCCTGTGTCCTGGAACAGTGATGAGAAATATGGGGAAGCCTTCCTCCTCAATGTGGATGGCTGGTGTTTCAGTTCTTCAGGACACTGGTAATCCTTTAAGAAATGTACTCATTCCCCTTTGAAAATATCACCTCAGAAGCAACTGTCTCTAGGTCACTACTTGAACAGAGTGCCATAAATATTTGATGATTGCTAACTTTTAAGGAGTGGGGAAAACAACCTCTATATTGCCTTCTGTAACTCTGATTGGGAAACTCAGGCTGGAAGATTTGGCAAACATGACACCTCATCTTTGCAAGCCTGCCGCCCACTCAGGCTGTTTGTGTTTCTGGGGCTGCTGTTTGTTAGCTGTGGCGAGATGGTTTCTGTCCTTTTGAGCTTCCACAAAGAGGCAGGGGAAGTGGAATGAGACAAATTGCTGTCCTTGGAGTCCTTGGAACAGATTATTGTTGTCTCTGATTCTGGTTTGCTGTGAACTCTTGACCTAAGGGCAGTGTCCCAGCACTCAGTTTAAGAGGTACTTTTTCCACAAGCTGGAAGAGTTAGGAGACTAAATTGTGTATGTTGACCAAATAGAGGTTAGCACTGAATTTACTTCTATTTCAAATGAAGAGTACAGGGGTCTGACAGCTGGGTAGCTTCACTTCCTAGTCCTATGAGTATGAGCACCTTCAGCCCCTCAACAATGAGGTTCACCAAATGAAGAGGTTGAATCCTTATTCCATGAGATGGTGTAGACAGTGAATCATCCACCATCAGTATTTAAGACAATGATGGTGTCACTAATACTCAAGAACATGTTTCTTGGGCTAGGGATATGGCTCTGTAGGTAAAGTGTCATGGGAACCCAAGGACTGAGTTTCAGAACCCTAGCAGCCACATAAAAGCCAAGTGCGGGTCATGTGCCTTCAGCCCCTGCACTGACGCTTACTGGCCAGCTAAAAGAGCCAAAACAAAGTGCTATAGGATTAATGAGATATCCTATCTCAAATACTAAGGTGGGGAACAATGTAGAAAAAGATCACCAAATAGACCTCTGATGCCTATATTCATACACAGGTATGTACCCATACACATATGCACTCATGTGTACAACACACACACACACACACACACACACACACACGTACGCATGTGAATGCACACATGCACACTACAAAAGGGTTCTTCTTATCCTCCTCCTCCTCCTCCTCCTTTTCATCCCCATCATTATGACCATCACAGTCATCTTTCCTTTATTACCATCTTCATTGCTACTAACTCTATCTTTGCTACCACCGTCATTACTTCCATCATTATCACCACCCAGTCATCACTGCCACCATCTTCAACACTTTTGTGACCACAACAGTCACCACCATCAACATCACCATTCCTACCTGCACTACCCCATTATCATTACCACCACCACCATCAGGACCATCACTATTTTACCATCACTACCATTACCATCACCATCATTTACATCATCACCAGTTACCATCATAATTGCCATTCATATCTTCATCCTTATTCCCAGTGTCTTCATTTTCACATGAATTCAGTAAAACAATTCTCTAATCAGGCCAATATGGCTAAATTTCTGGTCCTTCTGTTAACCAATGGCTGGTTCTCTAGAGCTAGTGGTATTTTTTTTACTCTAAATGAGCATATAAATGTACCTTAGGTTTATTGTATATAAAAGGGGCTGTCTAATTGGAATGTCTTATTTATGAGTGACCCACATAGTAGGTAAGAGCCCAACATCAGATCTGTGCTTGTGGACTAGATGGACCAATTTCATGACAACAATGGGATATGCACAAAAGAACGTATAGATGATCAGATATGTGCCTGTTGATATTCTCTGTCCACAGAAGAATTACAAAAGCCTCATAGTGAAGAATAGTCTGCATCGCTGGTTCTGCTTTATGACTGAGGAAACTGCAGCTCACAGGGATAAGGTTGCTTGTCAACTTCTCCACCTTAATACTCTTTGCTTCTCAGTACTGTACCTTGATCCCCTTTGACAGTTTTAATAAAAGGCTAGGTTCCAACAAATTCTGGAAATTACTTAGTATTATTTAGCACAGTTTATAATTTTTAATTTTTGCACAACATTTTTATGTTGAAAACTGATTCACCTACATAAAGGTTCCATGAAGCAAAATTACCTCTTTCTAGTCTATTCCTTCCTGGTGCCATGCAGTTTATTTCACTTAAAGAAGGTCAGTGTAGATTTACAGCGAAGATGGCTCATTTGTCAAATTATTTGCCATAGAAACAAGAGGACCAGAATTCAGGTCCCCCAAATCCATGTGGAGTCTGGTCATGGACGAACATAGTGATGATTCTAGCTCTAGGGAGGTGGAGAAAGGCAGATATCTGGAGCTTGCTGGTCAGGCTGGCCACCTGCATTAGTGGGCGCCAGATTTAGTGAGGAATCTTAACTCAAAGAAAATGATGAGGAATGGTTGTGTAAATAACATAAATTCTGCCATACCCACATACACATACCACACAAATGCACATACATATACATAATTTTAGAAATATTGCCCTGGTTCCCCCATTCATAGGTTTGATAATACAAGATATCACATATATCATCTGAAAGACCAACCTTCTCTTAGTACAGTGAACCAGCTTGTTTGTGGAGACCCTAGGCAGAGGTTGGCATGGATCCCACCCTCTGGGGTTCTGAGGAAGCCATTTTACTGCCGACCTTTGTTATTTGATGACTTGGAAAGAATCCCTAAGTTCTCGATGAGTTCAGGATAGTGTTCATTCATTTTCTGATAGATTCTGCCAGAAGGTAGATACTTTCTTTGGTTCTTTTATTTAATATTTATGTTTAATTATTTTTAAGAATTGTCATTATCATTCCCAGGGAGTTTGTCCACTTTGGACTCCCCTCTCCTTTACCAGGCAGGGGTACAGAAATTTGCTCTCATAGTTATCAGTAAGGACATGAAACATGTAGCTCTTAACAGAAGTTGCTGTTTGCACATGCTGAGTTGGACTTTGGCAAGGACAACCTGGGTTTTAGAGTAAGTGGATCAGGCAGAGCAGCCAGTACATCCTTTTAGGGAGTCCAAGTGCTACTGCAATCGCCCTGGCCGCCTGGTGCATTGGGGAGTTATACTCAGGCTGTGGTTGGGAATGGCAAGAATGATTTTTATCTTAGATTTTTATTTCTAATGCTTGATATCTGGGAATTTTAAAAAATATTATCGATCATCACAGGTCCTTCTGAACTAGTGCAAGAGAAAGACAGGAAGGTTGAAGGCTTCCGGCTTCTTTTGCCCTCACCTCCTCCCTAATCTAATTTAATTAGAAGCGTCTATTGCATGCAAGATTGCTGGGGTTTGGGGCCCTGGGGTTTCCTTCACTGATAGCATGTTGATGTACTGAGTTCTTACTTCAGCTCAGAGTTCCCATCCACAGTCTCCATTCATGCAGGAGCTCTTTTCATAGGGAGCTGTGTCAATGATAAGCAGCTATCCACAGGAAGGTGTGCAGGACCCTTGAAATTACTCTTTTGATGGACAAGAAAGACATGGTCAAATGTAACTGACATTGATTTGACGCTCTTCTCCAATTGTTATGGTTTTAATAAAGATAGAAGAACCAAATATCTGCAGCTTTAAACAAAGGAAATGGTTTGGGGCCTGAAGCTGGCTCTGCAGCTGTGTGAGGTAATGCTTTCTATGATGCTCATTTTTACAGATCGAACAATGGGGTTGGAAAAGACAGAAGAAGCAAAAGAGGCAACAAGAGCCCTTTGCTGTTCATCCATTGCATGCCGGATTGCTGGGGTTTGGGGTCCTGTGGTTTCCTTCACTGACAGCATGTTAATGCACTGAGTTCTTACCTAAGATGTATGGGACAGGAACAGTGCTGCAGTTTAGGCTGTTTAGGCACAGGAGTCAAACCATCTGATAATCTAATCCACACCATGAATGCTTCTGGTCCTCAGTGCTTCTTTCCTTGATTTCAGTTTGGAATAACAATGTGAAGTTACTCAATTATTCCCATTTCACTGAAGCCAGTGTTGGCAACCAGAGTAGCTGCCGCTTGCCTAAGGGCACACAAGCAGCAGGCTGAGCACCTTCCTAGTAACCGTTAGTGATCACATTTTATAATCATTTTATACGATTAGCCTACAGACTATTTCACATATTTTTTGCTATTTTGTATGTGTGCTTGTGTTTGTGTATGTGTGTGTTCATGTCAGTGCAAACAGAGATCAGGTAAAAGCATCCATGTGTGTGTGTATAGGAAAATGTAGGGGAAAGGTACTTGAGCATGTGTGTGTTTGTTCTCCCATGGTACATACCAAAATACAACTTTAAGTGCCATTCCAAGAATTCTCCACTTTATTTATTGAGACAGGTCTCTCATTGGCCTACAAGTTTCCAAACAGTCTTAACTGGCTAGTTATAAAGCTCCCTCATCCACCTGCCTCTGCCTCCATAGCACTGAGATTATAGTCAGGTGCCACCATGTTAGGATTTTGTGCTTTTTAATTTTTTACATGGGTCCTAGAGAAATGAATCCCAGTCCTCATGCTTGCAAGGTAAGTGCGTTACAGACTGAACTATCTCCCCAGCCCTCTTATGGTAATTATGGATTTTTTAATTTGCCTGTGACCATCTCTTGATCTCGTGGAGCATCCTTCACCCTCCTTTATCACCCTCCCTGTAGCCCCCAAACATTCCTTCTTCCTTTCTCAGAAAATGAAATAAGATAGTAGCAAGCTCCCCGGTGGATTTTATAACTTTGCATATCATATATTTAGTTTAGTAATGAAAAATTCCAGCTCCAGGCTATGCATAGAATAGCATTTCTAATGTTTTTTAAATAGCTATTAGTGTAGTGGAGCAGTGTGTGTGTGTGTGTGTGTGTGTGTGTGTGTGTGTGCATGCGTGTGTGCTTGTTCCTTTCCACTACATAATCATCTGCTCAGTGGTACACTCTGAAACCCAAAGCAGCAGCCAGAGGAGGAGCAAGCTGTGATTGATGGGCCAGGCCTCCCTTGCAGAAGAGTTCCATCTGGGGCTGGTTTTCGATGCAGTCAGATGTTGAGGGGGAGGTCATCCAAGCAGCCTCAGCTCCCCCTCCATCAATACCCCAGTCATTCTCATAGTACCCAGCCTGTACACCCTTGCTCCTCATCGAGGCTTGCTCTGGGCAGATGCTCTGTGGTGTGGGATTAGAACAGCTGCTAAGTTTATGGAGGAGAGAGCATGCAGCATGGTGCAGCAGGTATTTCTGATTTTTTTTTTACTTGATACTACTGTGATTTGAATGGAGCAGAAGAATTGCTTTGTGATTATTTTAGTGTTAAGTCTGGGATTTCTGGAAGACAGTTTTTATCTTGCATCATTCCTGGTGAAAGTACGGGAGTGTTGTGGAGTGGTGTGTGTGTCTGTGTGTCTGTGTGTGCGTGCGTGTGTGTGCACACACACGCACACACACACATGGGATTTGGGGAAGCAGGTGCTCTTTGCATGGATCTGTGCTTGTCCTAGGACCAGCAAGTTAATGGTGTCGTTTTGCATTTTCCCTTTGTCTTATTGCCCCTGGGGCATGGTGCATTTTAGCCCATTTCAGCTCAGCGCAAGAGACTTTCTCTGAATATGTGCAATTTCCTGCCAGAGAAGTAGATCAGAGCAGACCAGGTTGCTGAACTCAAGTAAAACAAACTGTCAGCAAGACTACAAGTTGCAAACAGCCACTGGGGATAGACAGGCTCCTCCAGAGAGTTGACTTCACTGGATGTGTGCTGGTAGGGTCTGGGAAAAACAGATGCTTTCAGTGGCCATGTGGCCATTTGTAATCGGTGGGCTTATTAGTTCTTGACAATCCCCATGTATTTGTTCATTCTAAGGGCTGGGGTAGTCAGGGCAAGGGGCTTAAGGCAAGAAATAGGCAGAGGAATATTACACTCCAGGAGGGGAACAATCTAAGCTTGATTATAAAAAGCCGAGGAAACCGCCCAAGTATTCTCATGAACACACACACACAGAAACACAGAAACACACCCCTACCTGCAGGAACACATTTAGTTCCCTTCGAGTCTGCCTTGGCAGCTATGGGATCAGGCACTTCCCTTTCTCCTGGCACAGAAGGAGTATGACTCTTTCTCGGTTAAAATGTGTTCTGCATTAGCCTTTCAAGCCAACATGTTCTGCAAAGTCAGCCTGGCTGTCACTGATAGTTGTTGTGGTTCTCTAAGAGGAGTTCTACTAAACCACTCAGTGTGCTGCACAGCAGAAAGAGGCTGTCGGGACCTGGGTGGAGGCATGGAAAGGAACAATGAGAACGGTATTCTATCTCCTGTGTCCACCTCCGAGGCAGGCAGAGCATTGATGTTCCTGGTGCCCATGGAAATACTCTGTACCTGAGACCCGACTCTGGGAGTGTATGCACACATGAAGCTAAATAGATTATGGCTCCTGTCTTAAAATAGCAATAATATTCTGTCTATTTCATGCTTCAATAAAATACTTAAATTAAAATGACTTTTGGAGATTTTATTTTCTTTAAGGAATAAGATTTGTTTGCATCTTAATAATCACTTTGCTCTTGGTAAGCAAGTGGGAGGAACACTTTGAACATCCTGTGTCACGTTGGCCCCCACGTCACTGAGCAGGTTTTGACTTCATCTGATTGATGGGGAAGTTTGATCTATGAGGACAAGGACATTTCTTCTACACCTACCCTGACAGACCTTATTTAGCCCACACTTTGACACAGCTCTACCGTGGAGCATTATGGGGCTTCAACCACCAGAGATCCTGACCTCTTCCCACCCACACTCCCCCTTTCCTTATATTTAGCAACAACCTAAGACTGTCTTGGCAGCGGGAATTAGATGTGAAGTTTGCACAAGCTCTCAGAGTGCTTGCTTGGTGATGAGGGGGATACTGGCAAGGCAGAATTACCTCCCTATCAAGGAGGGACACCCACAAGTACCCTGACTCTGCAAACATCCAGATCGCTCGACTCTTCCATTTATTTAGGGAAAAGTGGAGGCTTGGCCTTGGTATAGAAGAGGCAGCCTCTGCACATTTGAGACTGTCCTGCAGGGAACACTCTCAACATTTTACCTGTCCCCACCACCTATCGGAACATGGCTTTAAGTTTCTACCAGGATCCTGTTCACATACCTGGAATTTGCCCTGGCCTGCAGTAGAAAGGGCATCTCATTTTCTAAGAAAATTTGTTTCAACCTAATCTAAGGATCTAGGAGCATCACTAGGGAGGGAACAAAGACATCTCTCAAGTCATTTGAAGGTGAAAAATACTTCCATAGGAAGTACAATGATCTTAATTAAATATTAGCTGTAATTAGCCTAAAGTACAAATGTTGGGAATATTAATTAGGGTCTCTCTGGAGCGGCTGTCGGTGTTAATAAGTAACTGTAGGGGGTCCTGCCAACATCTGTTTGAGGTACAAGATGTGATACAGAGCCCAATGTACCTGATCGTCAACTATTGTCTACTTGGTTTTCCCTGATTTGTTCCTTAGAGCTTGATACCTCACGTCTGACAGAGTGGCACAAATCTTGAGAGATTTGGGTTCTCTGGCAGCACAGGCATTCTTAACTGGTCCTTACCTTTCTTATGATGCTGTCAGAGGACTCTTAAGCCATGCCTCAAACTTGCGATGGCGCAGAGGTTTCCCATATTGCTGTATTACCCAGGGTTACCTTGTGCATCTGGCAAACAGCATCATTGTCTGACCTCCCTGCAGTAGGAGGTAAAATAGTTATGAGTACCATGATATGTGTCACAGTACATGAAAAGTAAGAATTCTAGACATCAGCAATATTAGCATTTGGGGCCGGTGGGTAGTTCATTGAGAAGATGTTCTGGTTTTTGCAATACAGGAATTTGGCAATATTGCTGTTGTTCAATGACTAAATGCTAAGAGCATAGCCATCCTGAGCTGTCACAGACAAAAATGTCTCCAGTCATTGCCTTAAATCTCTCTGGAGTACCCATACGTGCTTGAGAACTATTGGCCTAATGTACCAATTGGGAGGTGAAGGGCAATGTTGTTCAGCTTATCTTCTGAGGACCAATGAATAGAAGGAATGGTCTGTGCAGTGTGTGATTGTCTCTCTCTCTCTCTCTCTCTCTCTCTCTCTCTCTGTTTGTTTGTGTCCATGTGTCTATCTGAGATTATAATTATATATCTATTGAAAAAAATCTCTGAAGGGAGATTCTAAACTATTTTGTGTAGCATCATCACTGCTGCCGATATAGTGAGACAGCTAAGGCATTCCTTCTTTACTTAGAATATGTCCCTTTTCTTCTCTTCTTGTGTGGCTTCATGGTCTGTCCAAACTCTTTGTAAAATAATGGTTCCTTATCTGCACTTCCCATTTCTCCTGCTCTTCTGCAATAGCTGCCTGGAAACATTTTCCTGCACAGGTCCAGACAGTAAATAGTTTAAACTTTGAGGGTCATATAGTCTCTGTCACAGAAAACCAACTCTGTGCTTGCTGTACAAAAGCATCTGTAGGAAATTTGTTAAACAAATGAACCCATTTATTGGATTATGTACGATAAAACCTTAATTTAGAAAAATAAACAGTGGTCCAGGATTGCACCATATGTTGTTTGCCAAGCCAGTCTCTGTCGGATATGGTCTATAATTCTCCTCGGAAAAGAAAAGTGCTTAAGTTCCATACCAAAACAGCAGAGTAAGTACACACACACACACACACACACACACACACACACACACGTACACACGTTGGGCCCTTTGGATCTTAAGGAACAGAAAACCACCCCAAAGAAGCCCCAAGAGCAGGCCCTGGAGCCTCATATATATGATCTCTGCTACTGAGATAGGAAAACGACAAGCTCAAGTTCTACCTGAATAATTTTGTGAAAGAAACTCAAAAATAAAAAGTGAAGCTGGGCACTGGTGACATACACCATTAATCTCAGCATGCAAGTGTAAGAGGCAGGCAGTCCTCTGAGTTCAAGGCCAGCCTGCTCTACAGAGTGAGTTCCACTGCCAGGGCTACATAGAGAAACCCTGTCTCAGCAAAACAAGACAAAACAAAACAGAACAAAACAAACAAAAAATGATACAGACAGAGAAAGAGAGAGAGGGGGGAGGGAGGGAGGGAGGGAGGGAGAGAGAGAGAGAGAGAGAGAGAGAGAGAGAGAGAGAGAGAGAGAGAGAGAGAGAGAACAACTCAGTTCAGTTCTCATTTGACTTGAATGCATGAGGCCCTGGGTTTTATAACTAAAGGAAGGAAAAAGAATGGGAAAGAAAAAAGTGATTTTAGAAGTTTGAGTTATGCAAGATGAAGCTCCTCTGGGAAAGTCAAATGCAGAATTGAGATGGTGACTTAAATAGTCAGGTGTAATTCCAGGAGCATGCATCTTAAGTGAGATCTTCTCAAAAACTCACGAGCACACAGGTGTGTGGGCAAATGAGCAGAGGTGCAGGGGGGCTGGTGAGCTGGAGCACAGGGGCCTTTCACATTGTCTGACTGTATAAAATCACCAAGTACTGTCTTAAGTACACACATCTGCTGATGTGCTACTGATGTGTTACTGAGAACTTAGGCAAGCTACTGGGAAAATTATATCTATGTATATATATATGTATATATATATATATATATATACATATATATATATATAGTCCCTTTTTGTAACTTAAGCAGGGCTGTTTTCAACTGTCCATAAAGATAGATCCAATCTTGATATGATGTCATCAAGATGTGAGTGCTTCCTGTTTCCCCAGCACCTTGGCAACATTTTGTTTTGTGTGACATCACCTGTACACAGGCCCCAGGCTAACACTCTTTCTACAGCTTTCTATTATTTCTACTACCAGATCACAGTGCAAAGAGTGCTTCCCAAACACTATAGCAATATCCCAGGCTGACAAGAACTCGTTAGTATGACAACATAAAACTGAAGAGTTTGCTATAGAAATGGTCCCTAGCCTACACTGTGATTGGCAGCTGATATCATGTGGTTGATTCTGGTGGTAACTCAGAGAGATGCACTGTATGGGCTGAGGGGAAATGTCCATTAAAACGGAAGATGGAAGGGGGCATCTTTGAAGAATTCAGTGTAGACTCTGAGCATCAGTGAGACAGTAAATGTCCTCTTCTGGAGTTAGATAAGCATATGTAGCCACCCAGCCTGACCCATGGCTCACCTGCTGCTATCTCAGTGCAACTGGAAAATGGTCAGAAAAGAAGAAAGTGTGCCCTCTTCCTAGCAGCACAGATGTTGGAAATGTTATGGAGGAAGAAAGAGCTGGTGGAATGTATTCCTTGTAAAAGTATTTAAGCTTGTGCTAAGCCTATTTCTAAGTGCCAACTTTAACACTGTACAGTTAATGGTCCTCTTGAAATAAAGGCATGGGCTCTGTATATGTGCATTGCTCATGTTACTGTAGTAGAGGCTGAGGTCTCCTGTTGATAACTCATGTTGACCTTTGTGCCCAGAATCCTTGCAGTGTGACTAAAGTAACATGTAAATGACCATGGAAAATGGGAGAGGTGACTGTTGGCTCAGCCTCATTGTCTGCTTGTCTTTCTTTCTGTCTCTCTGTCTCTCTGTCTCTCTGTCTCTCTGTCTTTCTTTCTCTCTCTCTCTCTCTCTCTCTCTCTCTCTCTCTCTCTCTCTCTCTCTCTCTCTCTCTCTTTTCCTTTCTGGATGTACAACTACATTTCTTGAGACCATGAACATTTTAGACCTCTGGACTACTCTTTCCTATGCTTTCTCCATATGTGTATGTGGAGTGTGTGAAGGCTGGTGGAGTTATGGGGGTGGAGGTGGAGGGAGGGAGATGTTTCCAGAAATGGAAACATTTGAATTCAGGGTTTTTTTTTAAATTCTTTTGAGTTGACTGTAATTATCATACCGAATGTTTAGGCTATAACTGAAGGGGGGATTGTTATATAATGTCCTGTACTATGTATTAAAAAAGGAGACAAGATGAAGTGCATTGATTAATGAGGCTCAGAGTTAAATAGTATCTAGCATCTAAAAGGGAGAAAGTAGATTGTCAGCCAAGGACTCTAAATTAAGCCCTAAATTTCCGTTGGCTTCTTTTTATCATAGATACAATAACAACACACAGGCACACACATACTGACATATGTGTACACACACACACACACACACACACACACACACACACACAGCAGTAAGGTCTTTACTAGGGACTCTTCCAAATCACCTAATAGTTGATTTTAGTCCAAACACATCTCTCAAGCACATGCTTAAGCAATTTGTCTGCTCAACACAGTATTAAATTAGTTCTTCACTGTCACCATAGACAACTTGAAACTAGCCTCGTCCAACATTGAGATGACACTGAGGATCTGCCAGTGGTGTGCAGACCTCAGAAAGTAGTATTGGATGCCTAGGGAGTGTGATCTCATCGTGTTCCTTGATCTTTTGTTTACATCTGTAAATTGAGAATGATGATGATCACCATTTGCTCATAGTGTGTGGTGAGGCTTGGCTGAGAAGGGCCCTGCAAAGAGTGCTGGGGCTCAGTTCCTATAATGTGGGGGAACAGTTCTGTTTGTGGAGCTCTAATGGTGTTCTCTTCCCTTCTCTTTTTCTTTTCTTTCCACAGGGTAATCAGGAAGCAGCAGCCGCCCCTGACACAATGGCTCAGCCTTATGCCTCAGCGCAGTTCGCACCACCCCAGAATGGCATCCCTGCAGAATACACGGCCCCTCATCCTCATCCCGCGCCAGAGTACACCGGCCAGACCACTGTCCCTGACCACACATTAAACCTGTATCCTCCTACACAGACGCACTCGGAGCAGAGTGCTGACACCAGTGCGCAGACCGTCTCCGGCACCGCCACAGTAAGTGGATGCTATGTCCAGGACCTGGAGGGTGCTGTCCCTGAACAGGTGCCCTGGCCCTTAAGCCTGGCACTTAGTGGACAGAGTACCCTGTGTGCTGGGGATTTTGGCAAGCAAAGAAGCTCTAAACCTCCCCATACACTATCAGCTTCCCAGAGATTTCCTTGGTGATTGGGCATCCTTATCTGTTATGTAGACCATGTTTTCATTAGCTGTATTTATTAGTAAACAGACACAGGCATCTATTCTTTCTGTCTCTAAAGTGCTGAGTTCCCGAAAATGCTATCCCAATGGAATGCATACTTTTGAAAACTATTTCATGGAAATGTGGGAGTGTGCAGATGTAGAAAGAAGGTAGAGCTCCTGTTGAGCATGGCAGGTTCTTGAGTTCCATCTCCATCTCCACAGAACATGCAATCACAAACCAAATCAAACACCATGATGTGGACATGTAGCGGTAGAACATATTTGCTCATTTTAATGGATGACTTGCTGTGCAACCATTGCTACAATTTTATTTCAGAACATTTTATCGACCTTAAAACACAACTTATACCCACTTCCAGGCCAGCCATCTTCATTCTTGAGTGAGTGCCTTGGAGACCCATCTATACTCGATCTGCAAGTCCATGCTTTCCAGTGTGTTATTTGTTTGTTGGATCAGATCTGAAGTAGTCTAGGCTGAACCTGCGGCTTCCTGTATAGGTGAAAATGACTTGGAACTTCTGGTCCTCCTCTCTGCACCTCTAAAGTCCTGGATTATGAGGCACACTTCCATGAGCAGTTTAGCGGTGCTAGCACTGGAGCACAGGCTGGGTACATGCTAGGCAAGCATTCTACCAACTAAGCTACAACATCCAGCTGTAATGGGTAGGGTTCTGTTGCAGGTACAGATGGAAGGGATACATGGGAGTGAACATGTGTTGGATCTTAAGAGTATAAACTGAAAGCTGGATTGGATGGATAAGAAATAAGCAAGCAAACAGAAAGAAAAAGATACATTTTATGACCACCCTGTGTTAAAACTAAGATAATGGGCCAGTATCAAACATGACCACAGACACTAATAATTACATTAAAATTAGATGGTGCTCGTCTGTAAACCACCTATGGTAATTAAGAATCCTGAAACTTGTGTAGTCCATAGTAGGGAAAATGTCCTCTGAAGCGTTCCTTGGAGAAACGGACACAGATAAGGTCTAGCATGTAGCCTTTTAAAGGCTTATGGTAAGGTTGCCTTTTCTTTCCACAGTCAAGGCCCTGGGAACCCAGAATGCTTTGTTGTGCACATAATGAATTTTGTAAAAGGCAGGAAATCACTGGGTAGCTTTGCTGCTTGGCTCTGTATCTATTTCAGATACAAGCTTTAACCATAGTAAACGTAGCACATGCTCAGAAACGTTCTTTTGCCTCCACAGTCTGAATTCTGTTTCTATAAAGTGTACATATCACCTATAATCAATGTCTAGTGTACCAAATTCAGAGGAATTAGTACATTCCCTGTGAGTGTCACCATCTGGTGCCACAGCATGTTCATCTCCATGGAAACAAATTCTACCACCCAACCCCCTATCTCCCATCCCCTGCCAGTCCTCCATTCCCCCAGCAGGCTGGCACCTGCCTATCTGCTTTCCACCATCTATGGATGGGCCTCTTATGGTAAGGTCTTACCATCTGAGAACTATACTACAAGGCCTTTGGTATTTGACTTCTTTCACTGGGTTTCAATGTTGCCATGGTTACTTGGCATTGCTACTCTGTTGTATGCACAGTGCTCACTACTGACAAAGTCATCTGCCCAAGCCCTGTTGGGTGCTTCTTCCTTCTAGGTATTGAGAATGTTGCCACTGCCATGGGTGGTATTTGGCTGGCCTTCCTTGGGGATGTGTTCACTAGATTACTTTTCTGGGTTACCAGGTTTTCATGGTGGCCATATTATACATATTTACATCTCCATACTGTAACATGGAAAGCACAAATACTTGCCCGTAAATGAACAATTTGACTTAGATCAGTCCAATGGACTAGTACTCAGCAATACAAAGGATTGAGCAATACTGTAGATGCATATCAAATAACAATGCCAAATAACAGGAAAGACAGTAAAAAAGGATGCTTTTTGCCTTTTGTTGCTAATTTTGTGATGATCAAATGTGATAGGGCCTGAATATGTTGTTTTATCACTTACAAAATTCTTAGACAATAGTTATTTAAGTTAGCTCTGAGATGGTGAGTTTTAGGATAAGAGGAGCTACTGAATGCCAGAAACAGGGTACCAGATTACAAATGGAACCAGACAAGGGTTGGGGCATGGAGACCTAGAGACTGAACTCAGTACGTGTTTGACTTTGCAGTATGGGTATCAGTGAAGGCCTGGGAACATGAATTTTCTTTCTTCTATCCCTCTGAAGACCTGTGAAGAGACACCATGAGGGTGAGAAGTGACATACAGGATAGAATAGAATGGTGAATGGTAGGGAGGCAATTCCAGAAGATCATAAGTCGGAATTGAATGGATTGAGTGGTGGAGAGGCTTGGAAGATCATAGGTCAAGGATTGAATGCTGGAGTCAGAGAAGGGAGCTTTGAACATCTTTACTGATGGCAATGAGAAGGATCAAGGAAAGACAGCAGCAGAGGGAAGCAGCAACCAGAGAGAAGAGTTTACAGGCTGGGTGACTTGGGTTCATTAATTTAAGCCAAGGAAAGCTATCTCTAAGGGACACAGTGGGACAGGACATATAACATAGAGAAGATACACAGTGGAAGATGGGGGAAGGTCCAAAAACAACATGCTTGAAAGGAAAACCAGAGGAATGGGCCATCTGAATATCGGAATGAGCAGGGACAACAGGAAAGAGGAAATGTTAATATTTTTACAGCTTTATAGATGTACAATGTGCATGCAGTATACACACAACTGGAAAGAACATGCTTGATCCATCTGTATCAATGAAAACATGTACAGGAACTTTTACCAAAATCTAGAGCAATGAAAAGATGCATCACCTGCAATGTTTGTGCCCCGTGTCACCCTCTCATTCTTGTTCTTGGCCACATTCCCAGGCATCTGAAGGAGCCCCTCCTATGGCTATACACAGTCTTCAGCATCCACAGCAAGCAGTCTGTGCTCCTGTTCTCTGCTCATCACCACACTTGTCTTCCGTTTCTTCCACGAGGTCCCATGTATAAGTACTCACTTCTTACATTGCTGAATATTATTTCAGTACATGGGCATACCACAGTCTGTTTGTTTCTCCATTCACATGTGCACAGATATCTTCATTGTTCTCCATGCTGACTCACAGGAAATATAAGAAATGTGAACTCAAGAAAACAGATCAAGAAAACAGAGGACAAGCCAGGTCAGGTGTGATAGAGTTCAGAGACCTTGGCTCCAAATCCAAACCCGACACAAGTACTTTCTTAAGACATTCCTTTTCTTACTCTCTGTGTCTTCATTATCTCACTATGAAGGGTGGCATTTGGAACCTGGGTGGGGGGCATGATCCAGAATTTGGGAAATGTGCCAGGCATATACTTGTAAAAATTCTTAGACTCTCTGAAGACAAGGGATTCCTGAGTTTGGAGAATGTGCTTATGGGATGGAGCTGCCATCACGTTGTCTTCTCTTGTCACATTTAAATGATGCACACTGTGGGAGGGGGAGTGATAGAGGAAATATGCCATCTTTTCTGCTACAAATAATTAATGCAGATTCTTTCCCCTCTTTGGCCCCAGAAGAAGACACTTATATGTGTCTGGGTATATACTATGTGGAAGCCAAAGGGAGACATTGAATGCCCTCTGTCTCTCTCCACCCTAGTCTCTTGAGACAGGATATCACACTAAATCTGGAGCTCACTGTCTTTTCAGCGAGGTTGGCAGGGCACCAAGTCTGAGCTGTCCCCTGTCTCTAACTCCACTGCACTGATGTTACTGGCACGCCATGCTTACACCTGGCTTTTATACATGGAGGCTGGGTACTGAGCTCAGGTGCCCAGGCTTATTACCATCTGCTCGTCTCCTGCCAAGCCCTCTCTCTGCCTTCATTACCTACTTTTGATTTTTTTTCCCTGATTTGAACTTGTCTATGACAAGTTTACTTCAAATTGTCTCTGTCTCTCCACATCTTGATGGAGTTGATTTCTCTTTCCCTCAAGTTCTGCATTGCATGTGGAAGGAATTAAACTTTAAAGTAGGTCAGAACAATGCTCCTCTCAGTGCAGGATACATAGGCTTATATTAAGAGAAAGTTACTGTTAGGCAGAACCTAGAGCTTAGCTCTAGAGCGTATACATAGCATGATCTATATAGAAACAAGAAAAGGTTGGTGTTAGAAGAATAGCTAAGCTATTCCTTAGAGGAGAGTGCTATCCTGTAATAACTACCCTTTGACATATATATCCATGATGTTTAATGTCACTTTAAGGACATTGTGGAGGCCATGCATTCTCCATCCATATGGTGGCTCTAAGAACATCCGATATATGCACATGACTTAACACAAATTGCAGGATCTCAAAAGAGAGACAGTGTGCAACCTCGAGCTCCCAACCAGAGCTAAGTAAAGCAAGGACAGACAAGCCTTAGCAGGTCGTCTCTGCCATTCCCCGGGGGCTGAGACAATTCCCTGCAGGACGTTTTTCTGCTGAGTTTCTATTTTGTGAAGGATTCCAAACATATTACAGATCACGGTGCTGACAGAGCCATTGCTGTATTCTCCCAGATACTGTTCCTGACGAGGTATTTTACTCTTGACATATTATAATTAGAGATTTTCGAATGGAGAATTCTCCTTGTATCTCCAATAGCAACTTGACTTCTATTTTTAACACCTCTGCAGTCTGCTTAAGTCTTCTACACTTTCCCACTCACTCTGAACTCTTATAGGAGAAAGAACACAGGTCCTGGAGCCAAGTCTCTGAGCTCAGCTCTGGCTCTGCTGACAGGGAGGGGAACTGTCAGAGAAGCCTCTGTGGTTTCTAGAAGGACTGTTAGCAGTCTCCCCAGATCTTCCTAATATCATCAAACAGTTGAGAGAGTTGGTGATGGGGTCTGACTTCTCACCCTTTTGTGTAATTCTTTTAGATAAAGGAATGGGGTAGACAAACAAACCCCTTGCTTAAGAACATCATATTTGTTCATTAAATATTTATTGTTTGAGCAATTAAAGCTTACAGTTTAAAAAGTCAAACATTGCTTATATTTTATTATGGCTGAAGAAAATTCCACTTTGTCTATGTACTACACTTTCTTTTCCCATTTATTTGTTGATGGACATGCAAACTGGTCTTACTTCTTGGCTTTTGTGAGCGATGCAGCAACCAAGGTGGATGTTCACATATCTCTGTGGTACGGTGTGATGACAGAGTTATTTGAGTATGTGCCCAGGAGTGGTGTGGTTCTAGCTATAGCTGTTTTGAGAGACCGTCATACTGATTTCCACAGAGGCTGCACAAGATCACTGTTCTGCCAATGATAGATAGGGACTCCTCCTTCTTGGAAAATAGATAGAATTAGAAATCATTATTAAGCATAGTCAGGCAAACTCAGAAAGATAATTAGATTGATTTCCCTCATGTTCAGAACCTAGATATGAAGTTGTGGATATGTATATGTGTGTGTTCATAAAACAAGAAAGGGAATGTTAAGAAGGAAAGAAATGATCTTAATAGGCAGGGAAAAGTGATAAAAATGCATTTGGTACAATGGGG
Organism: Mus caroli; assembly: GCF_978045245.1. Lineage (NCBI taxonomy): Eukaryota > Metazoa > Chordata > Mammalia > Rodentia > Muridae > Mus > Mus caroli. The sequence continues at coordinate 3,786,397 of NW_028227272.1, forward strand.
AAGGATTTGCAGGGAGGAAGGGGGAAACAGGAGGCAGAGCAGGGGACACAGAGATGACAGTGATGATAAGGGACTTATTAGAACACACAAATGAAAATACCATAGTATGGTATCTTATATATATATATATGTGTGTGTGTGTGTGTGTGTGTACACACATATTAGTGTATTGTATAGTATATTAACTTTAAATTGTAATTGAAACTTGCATTAGAGATCAAATCATCTAGGGCTGGAGAGATAGCTATTTGGGTAAAGCACTTACTTTGCAAACATAAGAACTGGAGGGCAGATGTCTAGCACCTGTGTAAAAGCCAGCAGTGGTGAAGTTAAGGTATGACCCCACACAGCACTGGTGGAAGGGATAGGCAAAGACAGGTGGCTCCTAGAGACTCCTTGACCTGCAAAGCCACCTGAAACACAGATTGTAGGTTCAGTGAGTATCCCAGTCTCAGCAAGAAATGAAGGCAGTGATTGAGAAAGACATTAAATGTTGACCTATACTCTCCATACAAGTGTGCACACTGAGTGCATGTGTCCGAGTGTCCGTGTCTGTGTGTGTATGTGTGTGTTTGTGCATGCAATATACATAAAGACAATGGTTTTTAGATGTAAAATTTAAAAAAATAGGGTCTGTCATACCACACCCTAGGTTATAGAGACTGCTGCCAGAGACAGGGCTATCAAAATCTCCTTTTCCCTTCCAGAAATATTTTACACAGAAAGCAAGGCCGAATGAATCGCCATCTCTACCTCTTTTGCTATAATCTATAGCTCGATTCTTATGGTCAGTTACTGTCTCAGTCTGTACGTTCTCTAACCTTTTACTAGCTCAAATACTCAAAACAATAGAACTAAGATTTGCTGAGCACCTGCTTCAGTGCCATTTTATTGGGGGTGGTGCTTATACATATGCTGGAACCCACGTCACTAGTTTTGCCTCTGTAAATTCTTACAGGCAGAGGTTTTGCAGAGAGGGGGATATTGCTGATGTCACCAATTGGTCTGGTCTTATTGCCTTCCTCATCAGGCTTTGGGGAAGACTGAAGTTTGAATTTCATGTCCTGCTTCTTATTGTCTATGACTGTCTCTTTAAGAGAACATGGGTTTGAAATGTACACATCAGACACTTAACTAGCAGAAACCCTTCATTCATTTGAACCTGAAGAAGTTGCTAATTCACCGCAGTATAGCAGCCACCTTTCAGTCCATAGATATCTCTATTGTATGTCTCTGGGTATGATCATCTTCCCTTTAGAAAATGTATCTTAAGAATTGTCCGGGTTACAGAGAAGAGAAACTGGTTTGAATCCTGCATAGACTCCCAGGCCAGGTTAAGCTTTTGGGCATTATTTCAATATTTATGATACTCTCTGTTTCTCCCACTGTTTTGTTTTGGGGATTTTGTTTTGTTTTGCTAGAATCAGGGTCTTACTACAGAGATTGTGCTAACCTTGAAGGCACTATGGGGCTTAGGTTCTTCCCCTCAAGTCCCGATATTAAGATTGTATGCTACACCACCACTCTTGATTTAAATCTTTTCAGTGGTATTAGTCTCCATCCTTTTTTTACTGGGGACCTAAAGGGGACAAAGAGGCAAAGGATGTCAAGAGTTTTGAACTGGCATCACTGAGCTCAACATCCAGGTCTTCTGGTGTCAAATCATTAGTATCTGCCCATTCCAACTTTGTCCCCTTAAAAGTTTGGTGTCAGAGGCTAGGGCAAGAGACACAGGATTTTACCCAAGTCTGGTATCATTGTTTTGCCCTCTAAATTCAGAAGGCACATTAACTAAGATCCTGGCCTCTGGGTTTGCCAAGATCATCTGCCTCTCTGTTTTATCAGTCATAGAAATTGAGACCAGTTGATGGATGAACCTTCCTATTCTTGTGATTCCCATTTCCCCTTGTTCCCCTTACTCCTCACCTCTTTCCTTGTAAAGGCTATCAGCCAATGATTTACAGAATACAGAATACATATACATAATGCTTGTCCTTTGGGGAGGATTTTAGCCTAATGAATTACACTGGAAATTTGGCAAAATCATTGAGAAATAACATATCTGAAAATAGGATAGATGTATCATATTGGGAAGCAGAGAATTATAACCTCAGCAGTAAGTGTTTTTGCTCAGTGTCAGAGTGTGTTATTTGCATTGTTGTGAACAACCTCTACTCATCTTCATGTTTGTCCACTTACACTGGATGGAATGGTACCATCCATGCTCCAAATGCTTCACCCAGGGCAAGTGCTTTACACAGGTCCTTATAGCTAAAAACTAACAGCTGATGCTTAGTCCCAGGCATGCCAGATACAAGGACAGAACTGTAATAGACTGGAGGTTCCAGGGGCTTCTCCAGGCATGCCTGGGCTAGCATGCTGTGCTCTTCTGAATAGATAGCAGCTGCAGATTGTAATCCTTTTTGTGAGAACTACTCATGTCACCCCAGGGATGGCCACAGCAGATCCGAGATTGAAGCCTTAGAGTATACTCTGGTCTGAGACCTGTGCCTTCAGCAAACCCCAGTATTATGTTTTGGTGGCTTCAATTTTTTTTTAAATGATAGTGCTACTGAGCTCTCTTGTTAACAAAGGGTCCCCTCCCTCCCTTCCTTCCTGTCTGCCTGCCTTCCTCCCTCCCTCCCTTCCTTTCTTTTCCATTTTGTTTTGTTGATGTTATAATATCATTTGTAACATTATTTGTTTTTCTTTTCATTTATTTGTTTGTTAGTTTGTTTGAGGCAGGTATTCTTTTTATAGCCTTGGCTTTTCTTGAAACTCACTCTGTAGATCATGTTGCCTTAAACTCAGAGACCTGTCTGCCTCTGCCTAAAACATGCTGAAACTAAAGGTGTGCATCACCACCGCCAGGCTCAGGTCCTTAATGCTGCAGGTACTGCCTCTTGTTTCCTTCTGAGCCTAGGCATCCTGTGAATGCTTTAAAATTCATGACCCATGGCTTTTAGAATAAATTACAGCCCTTCACTAAGGAGGAGCAAGGCGCATGACTCCTATCGTGTTCAATGTTGTATTTGGCTAGGAAGTGCTTAGAGTTCAGGGGAAAAACAGACTCCTTCAACATGGATCCCAACATAGGATGCCTGAGAGGAGCAGAGGAGCTCTAAGAGTAAAAGATGCATGTGCGCGTGTGTGTGCTTGTGCGTGCGCGTGTGTGCGTGTGTTTTGATTCAAATGTCATGTTTCAAAATTCTGAGGCTTCATTCTGGATGCTGGATGCTGATATGACATGTTAGAAAATTCTTAATACAGATTAGGGAAAATGGCTTGGGTAATTTTTGTGAGTGTGAATGGTTAATTTTTCATAAGCATCATGGCATTTAGGTAAAGTACATCGAGTTCTCTGTGTTGGGAAGATAGCTCAGTGGATAGACACTATACATGACAAACATGAAGACCTGAGTTCAAATCCCATAAGCCATGGGGAGAGGTAGCATATACTTATCTCCTTGGTCCCTCAGTAAGGAAGGAGAAAGAGGTAAGAGCAGAGAATCCCCAGAAGCTCATGGACAAGGTAGCAGCTTTATAGCCAGTAGAGATTAAGAAAAGCGAAACCAGTCTGATACAGGTAGGTGGCAAAGACAGATACGTAAGGATATCCCCTGTCTTCTCCACACATATGCTGTGGCACATGTTCACCTACAATTACTCACTAGTGTATACAGATCATAAATAAGTCTATATACTACATTTTATTTCTGATCACATGTGGTACCCAAAACATGTCAACTAGCCTTTGTAATCTCTTGTTTCATCTCTTTGTAGGACATATAGATACATTTGAACTTCTGAAACATCAGTTAGGAGCTTGATACAATGATAGATACAATGATAGGATCCCAAGTCAGGCAGACCTTGGATTGGAATTATACATATTGAAGTTTTTTTCTCAGCAATCTGAACTTGTAACATAGGACTGTGACCACTGCCTCTCAGGAGACTAAAGTAAGAGGATCATGACATGAAGGACTACAGATAGACCAGGAGATAGGGGGTGGGTGGAGATTTAAAATCCAGATAAATAAATACATCACAAGAGTTCTTAAACTGCTTTCTGTTAAGTCAACATTAATATCAAATTCCCAAATTGATTTTAAAATTCAATTTGATATTTAATAATTTACAGGTAAATATTTTTCAAATACCATGTCTGAGTACAATAGATTGGTACAAGGTGTTTCTTAACCTGAGTCTAGACCAAGAATCAAGGAATGGACCATTTATTAGAAAAACAGATTTCTGATATTATGTTCCCAATACCCAAGAACAGCTTGTTTTGCCTAATGCAGAAAGCCTGGATGCATTCTGAGTGTTTTAATTGGGGACTTTGTTCATGTTTCCATTGCAAGGGAGGTTCCAGTTTGAAGCTCCATTTATCTTTTCATGTAGTGCTTTCTGCTTTTCCTGCTATGCTTATTTCAGTCGTTTGCCCTGTCAGGATGACCATCCTTGATGAAGATGTTATTCTTTGGGAACACAGCAACTTGGGATTTGAAGACATTGTGGTAGTGACTGGGTATGAGAAGATGAAGTAGGCTGCATATGTATCAAGTGCTGATTCAAATGTCTAATGTGTTGTTGTTAACTGTTTAAGCACAATAGATGGTTTAGTTGTTCCTGTTTGCGTCTGAGAAAACATTGAAACAGGCATCATACAATTTTGCAGGTTCTGTTTGGCGTACTCATTAGCATACCAATGAGTTCATGTCCTTAATTTGTGGTTACATATTCTTCCAGTTCATTGTTGTTTTCTATAAACCGTGTGTGCTTTTTATATAGAAGGCAATACAAGGAATCAGACTGTTCTCTGAGAATACAAGAATACAAGAAGAGGTCGTTCATATTTCCAACATGCTAGAACTGACTGGAGCCAAGGCGTTCCCTTAGTCAATCTTCTCACTGCACGTATTCTAAAATGATTGCATAAACTGTAATAAAACTGAGATTTTTTTTCAGGGTGAGGCATGTAATACACGTGCTTGAGAGAGACTGGATTATCATAGAGACAAATTTACAACAAGCAACTGCAATTGAATACTTTCCCATTAATATTGGGTTGTCATATTTTAGACATGATGCTTTGGAAACCTTTGGTAGAGCCTGAGTTTACAGTTAAGAGACAGACAAGCTGCTCATCAACCAGTCACTACCATTTTGAATTGTAGACTACATTTTGTGTTAGCAGCCATTTTGGATCGTAGCTGCTGCCATTTTGCACTTCTGACTGTCATTTATAATTGCTATCTGCTTACCTTTTGAGTTTTGAATTTCGTTCTTCTGTGCATTCTTGTTTTATAAATTTTGTTACCTGTGTTGCCTTGGTTGACAGTGAAATTTGATTCCTTGTTTAATCATGGTGTGTTAAATTTATTAACAAACAACATTAAATTGTGAACTTTAACCTTTAAAGAGAGAAAATGTTGCAAGTTTCTTGGCACTTGGATATTTTAACCTAACTTTAAACACAGGTAGAATGACAGAACCTTCCCTGGTTGTCTGAACTGCCTGTTTTGTCTGTGAAAGTCCAGAGAGGGATATTAATCTGCCTGAATCACAGAGCAAATACCACAGCAAAAATCAGAATGGGAGTAAATTATGAAAAAAAAAATGTCCCTGCCCTATCCCTAACCCTGTAGCATCTTCTTGGCATTGATCATCCTTCTCTTTTCTTTCTCTGTTTTTTGGATTCCAGAGTGGACTGGGGATGTATGTACTCAAGGCAGCCTTGTACACTGTCCTAAAGAAAGACCAGTGATATGCTTTCTAATGGCTTAATCCTGGTTTTCTGTACCATTTTGGTTCTTAGGTAGATTTGCATTTTTCTGACACCCCTGCTGCCAGTCACTCCAGAATACAAATACTCGAATAGGGGCCTAAGCTTTTGACCTCTCTATCTGTAAGACATACAGAAGCTATCAGTTTCTCAAATGGTAACTTTTCACATAGAGCTATGTCTGTGGCATCGCAAAAGACCTGCAGGGGCACAAGATTACATTCTCCCCATCATAGGAGGGAGAGAGACCTCCCAAGACATTTGAACCGGATATCTTGGAGGTTCCAAAGCCTCACAGACTCTATCTTCAGGCCTGTAAAAAGAATGTCATTTCCAGCTAGGGAATTAGCTAGCCTTCTGACATCAGAAACAGAATCGTCTACCCTTGAAGACCTGGCATTTATGCAGTTTTATGGCCCTTGAGAAGAAAACTACTTGGCCAAACTCATTTAAAAAGGAAAAAACAAACCAAAACAAACAAACCAAAACAAACCAAAACAAAATACCCTGTGTTGTCCAACAGTGCAGCTCAAACAAACCAGAACCAGAAGTGGAAGGGTTGAGAATGAAAGTCTTGTGTGGGGATGAAAAAGTGACTTTTCCTTAAGAAAAAGTTGCTACATTTCACAGTGTAAAATTCAGATTTAAAGAAAATGAATAATCCTGGTTATTTAAAGGGGAAATATAAATTTTAAACTTGAGGTGGAAAAAAATAAATATAGATTTCTTGGGCTGAAAGGAAGGGAGCAAGATTATGCACCTCTCGTTACTGACAATCCAGGAGAGTAACATCTAGCATTTAGTGCATTCAGGCAGCAGCAGAGGCTGCAGAGCTTCCAGCCTACATTCATGATCGGACTGAATCTCCAAAGGACGCAGAGTAGCCAGACACTGTAGTTCACCCTTCTTTACCTAGGTGAGGATACAGAGCACAGAGGAGATACTCAAAGTCACGCAGATAAGAAGCAGAACTGGGATCCATTGACAATCAGAGCATCCTCCCCTTCTTCACTCCCCACTGGAGGCTTCTCTGAGCCATCTCATTCACATCACCAATGAAGGGATTAGTATAAATTTGCTAAAATTATTAATGGGGAAACTGAGACCCAAATGTTAAATAAATTAAAACTCAGTCCTGGTATATTCCAGCGAATACACCTATTGACAACCCAGAAACCACCTCTTGACATTTGTTGCTTTCTTGTTCAATCATAATATCACTGCGGACCCATATTTTAACAAACATTGCCTCCAAAACTTTTAAAAAATATTCAATTCATACAATTTATTTATTTTTTATTAGATATTTTCTTCATTTACTTCTTAAATGCTATCCCAAAAGTCCCCTATACCCCCTCCACCCTGCTCCCCTACCCACTCACTCCCACTTCTTGGCCCTGGCATTCCCGTGTACTGGGGCATATAAAGTTTGCAAGACCAAGGGACCTCTCTTTCCAATGATGGCCAACTAGGCCATATTCTGCTACATATGCAGCTAGAAACACGAGGTCTGGGGGGTACTGATTAGTTCATATTTTTGTTCCACCTATAGAGTTGCAGACCCCTTCAGCTCCTTGGGTACTTTCTCTAGCTCCTCTATTGGGGGCCCTGTGTTCCATCCTATAGATGACTGTGAGCATCCAGTTCTGTATTTGCCAGGCACTGGCTTATGCTCACATGAGACAGCTATATCAGGGTCCTTTCAGCAAAATCTTGCTGGCATATGCAATAGTGTCTGCATTTGGTGGCTGATTATGGGATGAACCCCCAGGTGGGACAGTCTCTGGATCCTCCATCCTTTCGTCTTAGCTCCAAACTTTGTCTCTGCAACTCCTTCCATGGGTATTTTATTCCCTATTCTAGGGAGGAAGGAAGTTTCCATACATTGGTCTTCCTTCTTCTTGATTTTCTTGTGTTTTGGAAATTGTATCTTAGGTATTCTAGGTTTCTGGGCTAATATCCACTTATCAGTAAGTGCCTACCATGTGTGTTCTTTTGTGATTGGGTTACCTCACTCAGGATGATATCCTCTAGATACATCCATTTGCCTAAGAATTTCATAAATTCATTGTTTTTAATAGCTGAGTAGTACTCCATTGTGTAAATGTACCACATTTTCTGTATCCATTCCTCTGTTGAGGGACATCTGGGTTCTTTCCAGCTTCTGGCTATTATAAATAGGGCTGCTATGAACATAGTGGAGCATGTGTCCTTATTACCAGTTTGCCTCTATAACTTAAGGTCTGAGTCTGAGTAGATTGAGTATGCACAACCACAGAGTGAGTATAAGCATATAAGCACACAATTTCTCTTTCTCTGTGTGTGTGTGTGTGTCTGTCTGTCTGTCTGTCTGTCTGTCTCTTTCTCTCTTCCTTCACCCTTTCTCTCCTCTCTTTTTCTTTCTGTCTTTCTGCTTTGTTGCTCTCTTTCCTTTCCTCCCTTCCTCCCTCTCTCAATCTCTCTCTGTCTCTGTCTCTCTGTCTCTCTCTGTCTCTCTCTGTCTTTCTCTCTCTCTGTCTCTCTCTCTCTGTCTCTCTCTCTCTCTCTCTCTTTCCCCAACACCAGCCCTCTTTTCCCTTGTGATGTCTACTCATCTTAGAGAGTGAATGTGACCTCCACACCCTTGACAAGCCAACTGGAAGAGATCTAGACTTCCCATAGTAACTTTCTACAAAGAAATCCCTAGTTACAACCTAAATTGTATTTGACTTCTGCATGTTTGCTTCACATTGTAGCCCTGTAATTTGAATAGATTATTCTCTAGCCCTTTGTAGGGGAGAAATTAGCTACCGTTTGTTTTGAACTAAGGAACAACATGGTGGCATTGCTACTCTAATAAAAGAAGATGGACTTGGTCCATAAAAGGAGATTGTCTTGCAAGTGAGAGATGGGCTAACAATGATTAGAGGAGTTACCTATGGTTCCAGGCACTGTCTCTCAGGGCATTCATAGGGGGGCTACACAAGAGAAGAGCAGAAAACAAGGCAAGCGTGTGAGAATACCTCAAGGTCAACTTACCTACAGTTGAAACAAGTTAGAAGTTAGGAGGGGACGGGGTATGGTATTTGGATTTCAGAGATTTTTCTGTTTGAAGGTGCCTGGGATGATTTTTACAGGAGTTAGTATAATTGGACCCAGGAAGAGTCTCACTAAGCCTTGGAAAAATCATCAAAGGTCTAAGTAGCTCGAATGAGTAAGCTCGTAATAAAAGAGACTCTAGGGGACTCCACATCTAGATGCCCTTGCTGAAACGTTAAGGCTTTGCTGAATGGCGTTTCCTGGGGAGATGGTTTCTAGGCACCCCAGATATACAGAGAATTTTCAGGTGAAAGTAAATGCCATGCTGACATGTGTCATAACTTAGAAAGTCGCACTCCCTTGACTCTAGCTGCATATGTATCAAAAGATGGCCTAGTCGGCCATCACTGGAAAGAGAGGCCCATTGGACATGCAAACTTTATATGCCCCAGTACAGGGGAACGCCAGGGCCAAAAAAATGGGAAAGGGTGGGTAGGGAAGTAGGGGGAGGGTATGGGGGACTTTTGGGATAGCATTGGAAATGTAATTGAGGAAAAGATGTAATAAAAAAATAGTTTTATATGTAAAAAAAAAAAAAAAAAGTCACACTCCTGGAGTCCCCTGGTCAAATTGCCGGCAGTTCCACTGAAAACTCTCCTTTCCCTAACACCTCCTTACTGCTTCAGATGGCAGGGAAAGGACCTTTGAGTCCTATTTGATTAATATGCTCAGTGGAGCTCTCCCTACAGTCCAGGGGAGAATGTTTCAGTCTGATGAAAACACTCACACATTTCCTCCCTGCTCAGTCCACCTATCAGTAGGACCCAAACTTATTACAGACCCTTCCATTAGTTCCTGCTCTCAAGCCTCTTCCAAGCTTTTAGCCTCAGCAGTAAGAATCTAGGCCAGAAGTCAGCTAACTCTGGCTGCTGATGCAAATCTAGGCTACCACATGCTTCTGAAGATAAAGTTTTACTGGTGCTCACTGTAGCAATTGGTCCATGAGTTGCCTCTGGCCACTTTTGCATCATGGTCTCAGAACTGAGTGAGCATGACAATGAAATGTGACCCACAGAGGAACAATACTTACTGTCTGACCTGCAAGGGGAAGAGCTGCCCATCCCTGATCTTGGCAAATGTTTATGTACTCTGAGTCAGCTGGCTTTCTTTCTTCAGACCTCGGGCATGTTTTGCTTGATTCATGAGTGAGATGTATTAGCTGTAATTTAAAATGAGAGCTTTCACAGATGCAGCTCTGATTAAAAGATGAAAAGAATCTAACATAGAGTTCTGGAGTTGGAGGTGGTGTATCCGCTGAAGAGTGGCCTCTCTCTTAGCAGCTCTTCAATGCTCCTGTAACATCAAGGAAGGCCCTTTTGAGCCTTCTAAGCTTAATATGCTCAGAGGGCCTCCCCTTTCAGCCCTAGTCTGTGTGCCAGTGGCAAGAGCTCATAGACATTTGATGATGACTGCTGTAACTATACGGATTTGTTTGCTTTTGGTTTTAATAAGATATTTCAAATTCCAACCACTCACCCACCCACTAACCTACACACAGCTGTATTATATGTATTTATATAGTCTATGTACAGTTATTTAGAGAGACACATAGGTAAGATATGCAAGAAGATAATGACCTGCCTTTCCTTCTCTGTAATAGTATCGTACATCACTAGTGATGCAGATTTTAATGGAGGTAGATGCAGTCATAGAATGAGCCCTGAAATCATGATTATTGTGGTGGTTATTGTTATTTATTTTTGGAGACAGTGTCTTATGCCTGGGTCTCATGACTATTCTGCCTCAGCTACTTTTATGCTGGGATAATAGACATCATCACGGTGATCAGTTTTTAATGGCTTCTTTTAATAGGGTTAGTGTCAGACATGGGCAGTATGTGATGTGTGTATGATCTAATTCCACTAATTATAAACTGTCTGTGGCTAGTTTTAGCTTCACTTTTATGGCTAAGGGAAGAGACTTAAAGAGCTTCCTCAAATTTCATCAGATTTCTTCTCTGAGAGATGAGAGACATGGATCTCATGGTCCCAGTCCCATTCCCATTTTCAACAAAAATGAAGTTGAATGAAATAATTTTTCTTTATTTTCTACTCTTCTTTTTAATTAATATTTTAGACAGTGTTTTCCTATATAGCCCTGGTTGATCCACAATTCACTCTGTAGACCGGGATGGCCTCGATCCTGGAGATCTGCCTGCCTCTGTCTCCTGAATCCTCAGATCAATGGTCTGCACTACCACCCCCAGCCTGATATTGCTTTTTCTAAAACACCATGGCAACCCTAGCAAACAAAATTCCAGAAAATAGAAGCAATATTTTGGTAAAAGGTACTGCTGATGCCCCTTTTCTGGAGAGACGTGCATAGTGAAATTCCCCATGGGACATTTCCTGTAGATCTATATTCATTCTGATGAACACAGAGTGCCTATGAGTCCTTGCCACTGGCACACAAACAAGGAAGACTCTCACTGGACATGGGTAGAGCCAAGGAAGGTTATTTTGGATCAAATCTATAAAGTGTCTTCTATTTCTTTCTATAGATCTTCAGCATATTACTTTTCTGTTTCCCTTGGGAGTTTCAGTAGGGATAGAATCAGAGTTGGTGGTGAGATCAGGGTGGGTCACATAATTCTTTCTCCTACTGCCAACCATGGTAGAAAGAAATCTTTGGGAATAGGATCCAGTTTCATATAGCCCTTTGTTCTAGTGTGTGTCCTCCCTGCACATTCACAATAATGGAAGATAGACGAGGGGCTTTCGGAATTGCTGTTATGTTCCTTCTTCAGCCTAGGTGTTGAGAGCTGCAATCTCTCTCTGGATTTATTGTTCCGATACTGGGTCTGAACCCTTGGAAGGACACTATAGACTTGAGGTAATTACAGATCTGTTCCTTCTCAAGTCAGACTAAGTGGACCTCTGATTATTATTCAGAGGATAATGGGAGCATAACGAACGCTGAAGGGAAATTGTGCTCCTCTCTTTATGAACTGCTTTTATATTCCCTTGTGCATGGCTAGAATGCTATGAAATCTCCTTAAATGTGATATTACTCAATATAATACAATAATAATATATACACTGTATGTATTGGATCACTTTGCAAACAGCTCTTTTGAAATTGAATTTCCCATCATTTCTGGGGGCCAGCTTAGGATTGCTGGACCTGCAGGTCTCTCTGTAGCTGGGGGACTGGAGTCTGCCTTCACAGTCACTTAGGTTTCCACAGAGGTGAGCAATTGGCCCACATCATTTTTATTCACTGTGGGGATGTTGGCCTGCCAAGTTCCCAGGCATCTCACTGTGTGCGGCTGCTCAGTAATACAGGCTACTGCTGGTACTCAGCATACTTGTAAAATGAACTGGGTTAGATGGACTCAGGAAGGAAGCTGGAGTGAGTAGGGAGCCCGCTCATGCTGGAATCCAATTCTGAAGTATTCATAATTGCCTGTGCTGGAGACTCTATCAAAACATTGTTCTCTCTGAACATTTTTCAGATACTGTCACAGGACCAGGGCTGATTTTCTTTCCTCACACTGAACATGCCTTGAAAAACGTATCTTTTTACTTGACATCCAAAAATAGTTATTGCATTTCTCCTAGATGTCAAACACAGATCAATCTACTAAATGCCGAGCCAAGAGTTTTGCAGTCATAGACAACATTACATTTGCTGTAAAGCCACAAGAGTTACAAGACCCATCAGGTCCTCACTGTACTCCAGGCATTTTCTTGTTATTCTTAATGTTGAGACAGTGCCTGATGCAATGATATATGTATCATTCATTAATTCACAGTTCTTGAGTTCCTTTCTTTTAAAAGTCACAGAGGCCATGATGATTCAAGAGTGAATGACACAGGCATATGTTATTCTTCAAGAAACTCATAGGTGGAAAATAGAATGGAACATGAAAATATGACTCACATCAGTAAGTTTCCGAGAACTACTTGAAATAAAAATGTAAGTTCGGATGAAAGCAGGTACCAAGGTGTATGTAAATCAGTGTGTACCACCAGAAAACTTCCTTGAAGAGATATCTAAAATAACCTAGAATAATCTAGCACTGACCAATAAAGGTGGGTGAGAGAGATATCATGAGTAGTCAGAGAAGCAAAAGCAGGACCGAGAGTTAAAAGTTCACAATGAGCAGGAAGCTGCTCTGACTAACCTGCACATGGCCTGTGTACATCTCTTCCTACCGGAGCCTGATATGTTTGTGCTGAGTATTTACACCCAGGGACTTGCCAGTGTCCTGGCAGGGATTTCCTGGTTTGGTTTGCTGGAGAGCTGCCTGTTAACAGTCATCATCATATCAAGGCAGAGAGGACTTTGGCCTAGTTCAAATGAAAGCACACCAGTGTGATAGCCTGAGGCACAAAGACATTTCTGCAGCAAATATAGGAACACAGGTAGGAAACCCACAGGACTCTGTTAACTAGAAGGGACATCTTCTATAGTACCACCATTGACAGGTCACTGTTTATGTGAGAGAACACCTTCAGTCACCATCACCTTAGGAATTACCCAACTGGAAGGTGAGGTATACTTGAGAGAAGCAGTAATGGCAATGGCTCATGGCAGAAATAACAATTCAAAATTCTTCCTGAAAGGATCCGGGCAAGAGATGGCACCATGAGCACACATGGTCCTGTCAATGGTTTGAAGAGGCCATCAAATGGACTGAGAGTCTTCCTAAGACTCTCTAAGAAGGACCCTGCACACTAGCCTTCTATAACTAAGTTGAATTAGTGGAACACTTCTCTTTCAATCCATATAGTTTCCCCTTAAACGTACATGTGACTTGGTTGAAGAACCTGACGTTTATTGGCATTCCCCAGAGCACACCACTCACAGGTCTGCTTTGGTGGCATTTGACCATATCATTGCACTGTTAACTGAAAGCCCCCACTTCTCCCATCATTTTCTGTGAGAATAAAGAAGCCATTAATGTTGAGGTGAGTAGATTAAAGGAGATGCTAGGGCAGTTAATAATGATTGTCCACTGGACAGGATCTAGAGCTGGGGTTTTCAACCTTCTTAACACTGTGACCCTATAATATAGTTACTTCCTCATGGTGTGGTGACCCCCAAACCATAAAATTTTGTAGCTACTTTACTACTGTTATTTTTCTACTGCCATAAATCACAATGTAATTATCTGATAGGTAGGATATATGATATGCAACCTCCAAAGGGGTCTTGACCCACAACTTGAGACCAGTTGTTCTAGAGTTGGCTAGGAGACAAGCTTTGGAGCATGCCTTGAAGGTATTATCCAGTTGGGTTAGCCACTGGTCATGCAGATGAGGAATTGTCTTGATTAGGTTAATTAAGGTGGGAAGACCCAACTTAAAGGTAGGTGGGACCATTTGCTTAACTGGAATCCTGAACTTAATAAAACAGAGAAAGCAAGACTACTACTTACATTCATTCCCATCTGTTTCCTGACTCCAAGTGAAGTGTGATAAGACCCCATCTCCTGCCACTATGGCTTCCCCACTAGGATAGACTTTGCCCTCAACTATGAGAGAGAATAAGTCTGACTTCCCTCACACTGATTTTGTCATGTTTGTTCCACCCACTTGAAATCTACCTAATACAGATGTACCTAGAAAATGCACAGACTTGATCTTGTCAAGGGAAACTCCTTCTGACATGACTTCTCAGCCACTTTTCTTGGGTCTACTTAAAAATGATGTTGGGATTCACATGGGCAGTAGTGACCAGTCAGACCACCAGAGTAGACTTATTGTTTTTGGAGTGTGGGTGATAGTATTTGGAAGCTGTGAATGGGAAAACAGTTTTGGATAAATTAATTTGTTCAATGCATAATGCATAAGAAATTCATTATACACACACACACACACACACACACACACACACACACACACACATATGAATGAGAGAATCTGCTGCTTGTGGGCACTGGTCCCAATCCACTTGGTTCAGAAAACACTTATCAGCACCTACTGTGTGCCAGGATCTTGCTGGGAAACAGATGAGTCAGATACTCTTCCTGCCCAGGAAGAGTGAGAAATCAGTAGAGAGACTCAGTGAGCCATCAGTTCTGGCTTAGACTTTGGGGTTGAGAGAAAAGGGAGTGGAGTTTACGTAGGAGCAGGGTTATACTTGAGGCATACAGCAAAGGCAGCCGAACAAAGGCATTCCAAAGGATCTGTGAGTGGGTAGCTGTGAAGGAGGGGGTGGGATGTCTGTAACTTCAGTTGCAAGGGCTCTTTTCATTTGCCCTTGACTCTATCCATAAGATCCTGCTTTAATGCCTGCTATGTAGGCGTGCTAAGCCTTCTCCATTGGTTCCCACTAAATCAGAGTTACCATTGTTTAGCCATTACTAATTCTGCCTCTGCTGTCACTATTCCAGCTACCATTTTGAGTGTACTGTTCCTTTACCTGCTACTTATCATTTAATAATAGCTCATCTGCAACTATTTGGGAAATGATTACTACCTAGCAAACACTGAGTATTCAGGACTCCTACATTTGAGACATATTGAAACAACTAAAGACCATGATAACATAATTAAATTTGCAGTGTTTGCTTCTTAACAAACTAACCTCCTTTGTGAGATATAAATATTTTTATTTGCTTACAATTCTGGACTTCAGGAATTTGGGTGAGATTTAGCCAAGGAGATTAACTGGGTTGATTCAATACTAGTAACTGGGTTGATTCAATACTAGTGACTAAAGGCTGTAGTACATTTCAGGCTTTTTTTTTTTAATTATTATTATTCAAAAGTCTGGACAAGAAAAGGCAATTACCTTTTCTACACAGAACCATCACTTGGACAGCTCAAGCTTTCTCTCAGTTTAGAGGCCTCTGGTTAATAAAAGTTCCCATAGGGATATCATGACAGTGCATGCATATGCCTGTGGCTGAACTGCCAGTGGGTTCTCAGGGCAGGGAAGTGTGCCCTGTATATCATTCAGCTTGAGCCTTGGCCTTGGTCCTGAGCTACCCCTGCCAGGTTCAATGACTATAATAAATGCAGGATGCTCTAGTCTAAGCTCAGAAGGCTTTAGCAGTGGTGGGATTCTTCTATCCTCCATTTCTTGCTTTCAAAAATCCACTTTGCAAGCTTAGATTTCCCTTTCCTATTGAATCCAGGATGGATACCTGTTATCCCTGAACTCATGATGGTCCCTCAATCACCATTGCCATCACCAGAAACTTTTAGTTGTATTATTAGCTGTAGTTTAAGACTCTACAGTATAGTACTCCCTGGATGCTGGTACTGAAAGGCAGTACAGGCTTTCTCCTCACACCCTCACATAGGATCCATTCACTACTTGGCAAGTGACACATCTGTGCTATGTTACTTATTATCAACTCCACAGTTAGAGTCATAAAAGTATTTTCTCAAAATGTTATTATGAGGCCAACACAAACAAATGACTGCAAAAGGCAGCCTAGTGTGCCAGGCTTATAGAACATGGTAATGAGCAGTTGATTTTCTCTATACTGACTATAGTCATTGTGTAAAAGAGAAAAGATGATGGGTGGATGGATGGATGGATGATGGATGGATGGATGGATGGATGGGTGAATGGATGGATGGATGGATAAGTAGATGGATGGGTATACTTGTTGAAGTATGATAGATAAATGCATGTTTGCCTCTAATACTTTTGAGCACATCCAGGTACCAACCTACTATGCCTGTCCAGCAAAAGATCAATTATGTAAATCAGCAATCAAATGGCAGTAGACACTTTATAGACGTGTCTTTTGTAGTCATCCCATCATCCATGTTTGGCTCTTATAAAGATTTCCATTTCAAATGGGTAAAAGAATTAAGGCCCAGAGAAGTCCTATACCTTGCCAGAAACTCTGTGTTTACAGGCAAGCAGGCTGCATTCATTATGTCTATTTCTAAATCTCTTAGCAAAAGCCTCTGGATGGCTCCCAAGGGCCTTCATTGGGAAGACTCTGGTTGATTCTGATGGCAGACTGGCAACTTCTTAGAGGGTAAAAGGAAATAAAACATCACCCTCCCTTTCCTAGACTCAAGGTATTCCAGCCCACAAGATGCCCTATGCAGAAATCCCAAGCTTTTGCAGAAGCCCCCCCCCCCCGCCCCCCGGCTGCTGTGTAAACCCTGAACAGAAAGGTAATTCACTCTCATTATCCAGGAAACATATCTAAGGACAAGTACAAAAAGCTCCCACTTGGGTTCAAAGATAAGTTGTTCAGCCAAACAGCAGGAGATGCTCTCCCTCATAAAGAAGAGTTCATCTCTGGCAGCTGTAAAAGGGGGCCTTCACTCTTTGTTGGTGGCAAGGTCAATTGACTGTCCTAGGCCCAGACACAGAGTATTTTTATGCATGCAGCTTTCATTCCAGAAAGTTCCTAATGCCAGGCGTAAGTTCCCTTTACGACATCAGCCAGTATCCAGTGGTGATGACAGTGCCTTTTTTTATGAGTGTGATATATTTATTTATTTTTTCCTTACAGTCAGATGTTCATTAACATTCAGGATGTAGAAAAAGTGTGTGAAATTGCTATGGAAATTCTGCTTATTCTACTGGTAATACTCCAGATATTATTGTGTGCACATAGATTTAGGGACTTTCTATTCATTGATCTTGACATTGAAATTTGGGGATGACTATTGAGGAATGCTCAAAAGGTTTGGGCTGCCAGCATGGGCTTTGCTGTAGTCTAAGCAGCGGGTGTTCTTACTAACCACATGTCCTGAGGGCTTGTCACTTTCTCCATGTCTCCAGTCCTTCACCTGGCAAATGATTTTGTTGGTTGTCATGAAGATGAGACAGAATAATATGAGTGATGTGGGTGCTTAGGGAATCTTCCAGGCCATTTGCAGTTTGAGTGCCTGCAAAAGACATTGTAAGGAGAGAGAAATCCAGTTTCCTATTGAGCCAAGATCATACGGGTGGTGCTACTGCTATGGAGAGAGCTATCCCAGAATCTGGGGAGCAGGTCTTGAACTTGATCAAGCTAGCCATGACTGCTGCCTGAAAGTCTCCTCCAAAGACATCAAATACGGGTATGAGCAGCTTCCCCTGGGTGCCTGTGAGCTTGCCAGGCCTGCCGTTAAACTGAAAGGTCTTCTACCTCAGCTTCCCACAATGGGTCCAACTCTGTCTAATGGGAATCTAGTTTTGCTGAGTTCCTGCAGTGAGCTTGTGAAACCAGTCTGACAAATCTTACAAGAGATAGAGGAACAATGTTTAGTGGCAGACTCACAATTTCCTTAGATATACCATATGTAACTCAAGGTGTTTGAACCTGATGTCATAGGCCCGAGGACAGTGATGATGACAGCCAACAGCTGCCATGGCCCAGGATCATTATACTTTGTGTCACTTACCATAGAGAACTTCTCATCATGTATAGATGCGGCTGAGAGGTGACAGTTGTGTGTGTCTGTAGTTGCACAACAATGGTTCTCTCTCTGTCTCTGTCTCTGTCTCTGTCTCTGTCTCTGTCTCTCTCTCACACACACACACACACACACACACACACACACAGAGTGAGAGAGAGAGAGAGAGGGAGAGGGAGAGGGAGAAGGAGAGGGAGAGGGAGAGAGAGAGAGAGAGAGAGAGAGAGAGAGAGAGAGAGAGAGAGAGAGAGAGAGAGAGAGAGAGAGGTTGTGGATACTCACTATGGTATATATGTGGAGGTCAGAACAACTTTGTGGCGTTGTTTCTTCCCTTGTGTGGACTTCAGGGTCCAGCTGAGGTTACTAGATGTATCGGGCAGTAAGTGTCTGTACCCCTTGAGCTATCTCACAACCCTGCTGGCATGACATTTTATGTAAGTGCTGTGGATTTGAACTCAGGTTTTCATGCTTTCAGAGAAAGTTCTCTAATATACGGAGACATGCCAGACCCCAAACCCTTAAGTTTTGCCACGTAACATGGAGTCATTTCTAGAGGATCTCTTGAACCTGTTACTTATCTAAGATGCTGTTTGCTGGCCAGTTTCTAAGTGTCTACAGTACTGTTTCTTCTTCTTTTCCTGCTCTGATTTTACAAGGCCTGAGAGGTGTCCAGAGCTCCACGGGGCAGTGTCAGAGCCTGGGAGGCCTATGACCTTTTCCCAGCTCGGGGCTTTCAGTTGTGCTTTCCCTCCTTCCTGTTCATTGGTTGCTCTTGAAAAGCACAGAATGTGGAATCAGACTGACATGCTGTTGAATATATGTTAGCAGTGCCACAGGATCTGTTCTTGATGCCCTGGGTTGTCTAGTATCTTGGAAATTTACATTACTTGGAGCCTCAGAATGAAACTTCACTGAAAAAATAGAGCCATTGAAATATACAGCTGGATCAAGTGAAGTTAGATTAGATTAGGGGACATCATAAATCCTCCTATCCATGTACTAACTACGACCTCCCCTGCTTAGCTTCCTTGCACAGATGAAATGGAGTACATTTAGGGTGGTGTGGCTGTAGACCTGAGTCCTAAATGCTATCAGTGATGTCTTTATCCAAATCCTACATAAAATCACAAGGCCAAGAAAGGTGGAGACTAGTGTGATAAACCTTATATGCAAGCAAGTGCTGACATCTAGGAAGGGTCCCACAAAGACCCTCTCTTAGGCTATTGAAAGTGAGCACAGTTTAGCCAACACCCTGCTTTTAATTAAGTTCTTGCCCTGGAACTATGTAAAAATACCTCTCTTGTTTTGGTTTTGTTTTGATTTGATTTCTCTTTAATTTTTTTTTGAGACAGGGTCTCACTATGCAGCCCAATTATGCAGACAATCCACCCCTGAGGTGCAAGCTGTGAACCACCTTACCCACTCACCTGGCTTTTCCATTGTGTAGACACTAAATCTATCATTATTTTTATGGGCACTGTACAAAACCAGTATCATCAGAGTTATTTGGTTTATATATATATATATATATATATATATATATATATATATATATACACACACACATATATGTGTGTGTGTGTGTGTGTGTGTGTTTTCCTTTGCTCTTGCTGAAAATTTCAATAATCCTGTTTGGTTACACATTCCTGCCACCAGCCATCGGAAGGTGTCAGAGCCATGTGGTATGTTGTTCATGGCCATTGTGTGCCTAATACTTTGTTCAAGTTCAGCAAAAAAGGTGTTGATATAAGTAGAAATAAGGAAGGAAGAGGGAGGGAAAGAAGGAAGGAATTAAAAAGAAGGAAGGGAGGAGGGAGGGAGGGAGGGAGGGAGGGAGGGAGGGACAGAGTGCAAAAGGGAAGGAAGGATGCTAAGTTGGTGGGAAGGGAGAGAAGGAAGGAAGGAGCTGTGCAGAGGAGCAAACAGGGTAAGATATTAAAAATGTATCAAACAATGTTGGGCCAAAGCAGACATACAAAACAAAAGCTATTAAGATTACTATTCCAGCCAGGGCTGATATTTTTTCCTAGGGCCCTTCTGAGAGCCAAGGTGAACTTGAATGTTTCTGTGGACATAGTTCAAGGATGTTACCATGGAGATTGACAGGTGAGAACCCCACCCTCCCTTTCTAGAAACAGCAGTTGTCCTATGAGACTGGAAGCCCACCAGTGAGAGGCAGGACTCTGGCCGTGAAGAGTAGGGAGAGGGCATCATTTGCAGCCCCCCTGCTTGAGGCCAGGCCTCTGCCTTTGCTCTCTTCAGAAAGCTTTGATCTCTCCCTGTCCAACAGACGCATATTAGTCGATAATTCTGGGAGACATCAAAACTCCAGGAGCAGCTGCTCTCTACTTCCTGCAGCCTCCACAAGCTGCAAGCCATGTTAATGGGCCTCAGACAGGGTTGTTCTGGTTGAGGAGCCCAGGGCCCTACAATAGTCTTTTCTCTTGAATCCTGGTTTGGCCACTGCTAAGGCCAGCCTCCAACCCAGTGAATTTAGAGTAAAACCAATTGCCCTGAGTGACACCTTGACCTCTATGGAGTCTCCAAGGATGTGTGGCCATCTTGTTCACACTGGCTGTTTTTTGCAGAAAAGGTAAACAACAGAGAGAAAAATAATGTCTGTTCAGGAGCTGGGGGACAATCATTGCTCAGCTGTCTTGACCCTGTGGCCATCAGCACATCACCTGTGTGCTCGGAGTTCTCATCTCTGTACCTGGGCAACACAGCCTGGCATGCTGGATGGTAC
Organism: Mus caroli; assembly: GCF_978045245.1. Taxonomy (NCBI): domain Eukaryota; kingdom Metazoa; phylum Chordata; class Mammalia; order Rodentia; family Muridae; genus Mus; species Mus caroli. The sequence continues at coordinate 3,807,335 of NW_028227272.1, forward strand.
TGATCCTGACATGAATTCCTGGAGGCTCTTGTGAGAAATGAGATGCCAGTTATGTTTGGGTCATTCAGAAGTGTTATAAACAATGGACACAATCCTCACCTGGATCTGTGACCCTTCAACCCATTTGTATAAACGTAAGAAGATCTGTTATTGGTCCTATAATAAGCACTGTGGATCAAGAAACAGACCCAGTCCCATAGAAGATTCTAATGACATAAATAGCTAACTCTCAGTAAAGGAAAGGCACAGACCCCAGGTAAGCACTGATGGCAGTTGTAGTCATTGTGTCAGTTCACTGGTTGGGGCTTTTAATTTGTAGATACTGCAATACTTTTTTTTTTTTTCAAGACAAAGAAGAATTCAAAAGTTTCTTGCTGTATTCTTTTGTGATTTAAAAAAAATGTATATAGAGCTTAAGACAAAGCTCACTGAGTAGAGTGTTTGCTTTGCATGGGGTCCAGTCCCCAGCATTGCATAACTGGTGCAGTGAGATGCTTCATCTGTAACCAGAGCACTCGACTAGTGGAAGCGAAAGGCTCAGAAAGGAGTTTAAGGTCAACCTTGGTTACCTAGGGTGTTAAACCTATTGCACACATAGACTACTAGTAGTAATATCCTTTGAAATTATTTTGCTGGTGATGGTGTGTGTGTGTGTGTGTGTGTGTGCATGAGTGTGTATGTGTGTGCATGTGTGCACAAATGCATATCTATGTAGAGCTGGACATGTGGTTTTTCTTCCATCACTCTTGTCTTCACTTTTTGAGATGAGGTCCCTCATTGAACCGTAAGCTCACCCAATATGTTAGGTTCCAGTAGCTGGCCAGAGCTGATGCGATCCTCCTGTCTCCCTCTCCCAGCGCAGAGATCACAGGACCACCCTCTCTGCTTGTTTTCTTAGGTGTGCTCTGAGAATTTATATTCAGGTTCTTGGGCTCCTGTTAACACTTACTGACTGAGCCATCCTCCAAGCTCTCCCCAAATCTCTATCTCTTCTCCCCTCACCCTCTCCTGCCCCCTCTTGATGCTTCATTGTCTACTATTGTGTTAATTGAGGATATTCTATTTACCAAAGCCCTTATAGTATGGTACTTAGGTTGCCTCTCACTTCTCACTGTAGCAGGCTTATGATGCCCAGTGCCCTTTGCTCAGATCTCTGAACAGTTCCAACAGTGTTTCTGCGAGAAAAGTCCCAGAAGTAGAACTAATGGGTCAAAGAGTAAAAATGCACATCAAAAAAAATTCTTTTGGTAGTCAGATAAAACTTTAATCTCACCCTCTGGAAAAATTTAAACTCCCACTCACCTTCATGGTCTCCTCTTATACACCAACCAGGCATTATCTCAGAAAGATTTAAAATGCTCAAAGAAGTGCTAATGGCCTCTAAACAGTCCTTCCTAAAACATGGGCTCCATATCGGCTTTCAGCTTGATAAATACTTTCTAATAAGGTCATAAATATCAGTGGTACCAAAGGTTAATGTAGTGTGCAGTGCTGTAAAATGCAGCAGCCTACCTGCTACATCATAATGATGCATTGGAGCCTTCCACAGTGAAGTGTGATGGCTTACAAACTCAACTCTGGAGTGGCTACTAAGTCAACAAGTGCATAATTGTGTGTTGGCAGTGCGTCTTTGCAAATGAGATTTATTAAGTGAGCACCTTGACTTTCATTAAATGCCAGAAAGGAGAAGGGAGACAAAGAGGATAGGGAGGATTAGTGCGAAGAGGAGGAGGGAGGAAGAGGAGGGGAAGAGGAAGAAGGTGGAGAAAAGAGGAGGGAGATGACAAAAAGAAGGGAATGAAACAGGGAGCAAAGGAGAATATAAAGGGAGCAGAGGAACAGAGCATGATTAGAGGTTCTATTTGCAGCTCTTTGTGAGCTTAGGGGTGCTTAAGAGCATAATTTACCGAAGAGAAAACAAAGCAAATCATCGTCCTGTTCATAGCAGAATTTGAAGTGAATGCCTTGGAGCTGGCAGAGCCAGAAGCAGACTGGAAGGAGACCGGAGACAGGACAAGCGGCTGGAGCAGGAGACAGCAACTGTGTTTAGAACCTTGATTTCCCAGTCACTTTGTGTCTTGGAATTTGTGTCTTAGGAACCTGACTTCTTCCATTTTCTTATCTTTTCTTTCTGTTTCCTTTTTTTTTTTTTCCTTTCTTGTATTCAGGTGGAAACAGGTGTTGTAATTCTTGACATTTGTTCTTCAATGAACTGGTTTGAAGTTACAAAACTTGTAACTGATTAATTGCTGTGTGGATCTTTAAGCACAAAGTAGTATTTCCATCTAGGGGACAAAGAGAACGTGACACTCCAGGTGTGTGCCCATTTGGCTCAGCTTCTCTTGTGATGAAACAAACTCCAGGCACTGTGGACAGACTTTACCAAAGCATTTCTTTATTTGCCTGCATCTGGTGCCAGGCCTGTCTGAGCTTTCTTATAAAGCAAATTCTTCAACTCAGAAGCAGACATCATGCATGCGCCATGTGCACTTTCTTCTTTCCACCTGGGAAATGTTCAAAAACAGTCTCTAGGTGTCTTTACACAGATCCTTTAGTTATTAGGTTTTTAAACATTCAAATTTAGCATCATTAGGCTGGGGAGATGGTTCAATAAGGTAGTTGCTGTGCAAGTGTGAGCACTTGGTTCAAATTGAGAAACTCTATTAAGAAGAAAAGCTAGGTAGATAGTAACAGGGTGGTATTTCAGAACTGAGGGAGAAGAGACAGGAGGATCTGTGGGGAATGAAGTCAGCCAACCTAGCCTATTTTACATGTTCTGTGTCATTGACAGACCCTTCCTCAAAAAATGATAATAAAAAAAAATTAGCATGCAGGCATTTCCTGAGGAATGATGATACCTGAAGTTTATGTGTAATCTACACACAACCATACCACAAACACACACACACTCAGCCACACACACACATGCAAAAACGAAATTAGGCACTGAGCAGAGGGATGCAGACATACATAAACACCCTACACCCCACCCCATATCTCATCTCTGAGCAACACCAGAGTCAAAGGCAGATGGTGGATGCAATTCCAGTGAACAGAATGCTGAAGGCAGACAGACAGAATTGTGCTCTTAGCTCCTTTCTTTTCCTGCCTCTGCTCCATCAGCCGAGATAACACTGGACAAACTAGTTTCTTCCACCTGTGCTTCAATCCTGAACACTTCTGTCTCTAGTCACCAGCTGGGCTCCAGCCTGGAGAAGAGCAGGGATGGGATTTGAAGCCCAGTCTCACCTTGGTGCCACCTATAAGTTAGGAATCCACTTCATGAATGAGTTAAGAACTGGTATTCTCCACTCATGTTCCAGATATTGAACAAGCCAATGAAGATCCACCATCACAGAACATGCATGCCAAGGGGTCAAAATGCTATCCCAGCTACTAATCTGTAGTAGTAAGAGAGGGCTGGACAAGAGGGGTCCCGTGTGTCATTCAGAGAGAGCATGAGGAATCTGATAAGGTTGCTGTTCACTGATAACTAAGAGAAAGATCAGGTTTGGAAAGCTGAGGAAGAAGTGGGGCTCCAGAGAAAAAGAACCCAAGATGCAAGGACTTGGATCTAGGAGATGAAAATACTGTAGTAATCCTTGAGGGGTGAATATGGCCCCTCAAATTGGCACTTGTTGGGGACAGGGAGAATGCTTGGTGGAGAAAATATTTGCTGTGTAACTGTGAGAACTTGAGATTCCCAGAGTCACATGGCAGCATACATCTCTGATCCCTGTACACCTAAAGTGAGATGGAAGGCAGTGACTGGAGAATCCCCAGAAGCTCCCAAAGCTGCTGGCCCAGTATACACAGTGGCAAACAAGATTCCTACAAGGTGACAGATAAGGGCCAACACTCAGGATTTCCTTCTGCCCTCCACACACATGTGGCCACAGAAAAACATAGGCACATATGTAAGAAAATAGACACCTGTCAACATAACAGCCCCTACTTGGAAACAATGTGATGGCAGATACTCATTTTTGAGGCTGATGTATTTCCACTTACAAGGTAAGGTCTAGATTGCCAAAATTTGATACAAAGTGCAACCAAGTGGAAATTACAGAAGAGTTCCTGAGTGGTAAGCATGACTGTCTCTAGAGCTTTCTCTGGTGGACCAAGGACCATCCCCCAGCCAGGGTAAGCTGGCCAATTTAGGGATTCCCATGTCCAAGTGAGATTGAGCTACAATATAAATGCCTTCTTCCAGGATAGAGAGATGGTGTTCCCAAGGCCCAGAGGGCGGACGTTATGATCTGAGAGCACTTGACTCATGTGTGGCAACCCAGCCACGTTGTCCCTTTGGATGTCTCATACATTTTTAACAAGGAGCCTGGAGGCACTGTACAAATAAAATGGCCAAATTATTAAATTATCACTCGACAGAGCCTCTTATATTAGTCCTAATTAAATGATGCTTTTCATGGTAACAAACAGTGCTCAAGAAGGACTCTGATTTTTAAATCTGACCTAATAGAAGTCAAAAAGCTTAGAAATTTCTAGAATACAGTTTTCAGACGTTACGCAGAATTTTAACATTCTCATTAAGTACAGTGACTGTGATTCACCACAGCTCCAAAAAGCTTACAAGATTCCATTTTTATCCAGGATGGAGCTACAAGCACTGGGTTTACATTGCTGTCTTACACAACTTTGAAAGGTGCTTATTGGACAATGGAAAGAAGGCGCAATCAATAAAATTCAGAGAAAGTATGAGTACCTGAGTTCAGAAACTAAGTATCTGCTTAAAATATTGGTTGTGGCTGGAATCCTAAAGCTGGAGAGACAGAAACAGAATGTTCCCTGCAGCTCACCAGCCAGGCAATCTTAATAAATCAGTGATGTCCTGGTTTAGTAAGAGACCCCTTCTCAACAAATGAAATAGAGATTGGCTGCGGTAGTCACCTTATATCCACCTCCAGCCTCCAAATGCACATAAACATATGTGCTCCTACACACACAAACTTGCAAGCATCCAGGCATATGCAAGAAAAGACTTTTCAGACATTGAATCCTTTTATGTGCCAAGAGGAGAAATACCGGAGATAGAACAGTTACTTCAGCACAGTGCACAGAGATCATTTCCAAGGCACAGGACAAAGACTAAGGCAGAAACAGGAGCTGGCATAGAATAGTGGGTAGGGCCTGCATCAAGGTACTGAGAACACAGTTGCAGGCAGGTCCAGTGAGCCTCAAACTTGCTGATCTTCAATTCAATTCTTTTTTTTTTTTTTTTTTGTGGTTTTTTGAGACAGGGTTTCTCTGTATAGCCCTGGCTGTCCTGGAACTCACTTTGTAGACCAGGCTGGCCTCGAACTCAGAAATCCACCTGCCTCTGCCTCCTGAGTGCTGGGATTAAAGGCGTGCGCCACCACGCCCGGCAAAGGGAGATTTTGCATTGGCTGGAAGAGAGCCCCAACTCAAGCAGATGGAGACATTTGAGAATATGAGAGATGTTAAAAGGAACAAAAAACGCATCTTACACTGGAGTGTTGTGACTGAGTGGAGCTGAATGTTGTAAGCTATTGAGCTGGCTCACAGGAACCTGGAAAACATGAACTTTCAAATCTGTATCCACTGACATCTTATTGATAAGTTGAAGGAAGCCATGGTGATGCAGTTTACAGCAAACACAGCAAATGTATGTATGTATGTGTATATGTAGATAGATAGATAGATAGATAGATAGATAGATAGATAGATAGATAGATAGATAGATGAGTGGGAGGTAAATGTATGTGTGTACAGATGCCTAGATAACTGTGTTATTTCTTGAGTGCCAGCCATCATTGTTTTTGTGAGACAGAGCCTCTCATTGGCCTAAGGCTCACTAAATAGTCTAGTTTGGCTAGCCTAATAAACGTCAGGGATCTGCCTGAGTCCCCATTCTGAGCCCCAACACTGGGATGGCAAGTGCATGGTCCCATGCCCAGGTTTTTAAAATTTATGTTCTTGGAATGGAATTCAGATCCTCATGTTTCCACAACATATACCTGACTGCCTGAGCCATTCCCATGGACCTGGAGACTTTTTTCCTATTGCCAACAAGTTTCTTACTGTTGGGTAAGTTAAGTTTTGTGAAGATCCCCATCACTACAAGGAACAGTCATTATTCTTCAGCTACACTATGAAAGAGATCTCCACATGCCTGCAACTGCAACTGTTCTGTTCTGTATCCAAATCTTTGTAATTATTCCCAGACACCTCTGAGTCTGTGTTTGTTCTGAGTCTGTATCTTTCTCTTACATAGTGGAATTTTACCTCTTCCTAGAAGCACTTTTCTGCCTGTGAGGGCCTTGGCTGTCCCTACAGCTCCTTACATAACTTTAGGATCCTTGGCATTCCCACAGGGGAGAGGACTTCAGCTTCCGAAGGTCAAGACTACAGATGATTTTTTTTCTTCCCCAAACTCTCCTCTGGAGCCCAAACTGTCCCTGAAGCTGCAGAGCGGAGCCTGCTGGGATAGCTGTAAGATTTGATGGCCCCAGCCATCAGCAGGTCAGGGTTCATATACAATGATGCATTTTTATGATAAAATCTGAGCCAAGCCCCACTGGACTCTTAAATTGAGCTGCAGAAATGAAGACAAGATCTGTAGTTCATGACTTTGTGTAGAATGCACTTGAAGCATCTGCAAAGCTGGCTTGGTAGTGGGACTGCCTATTTATCACACCCCAGTCTTTTCCCATACATTCTCTGGCCAAATAAGTTCCAGAAGAAAGAGACAGTGGGCTTCCTTTCCAGTTTCCCCTCTCCTCCCCATCCCCTCTGCCTCCCATTTCCCTCCCTTACCTCCCTCTGTCTTCTTTATACTCTCCTAACCCACTTGCACATCTTCTTCTCTCTACCTGTACTTCCTCTTTCCTTCTGTATTGCCTCTCTCCCTTCCCCTGGTCTGCCCCTCTCTTCTCGTCTTCCCTTCTTTCCGAGCTCCTTCTCCCTTCATTTCCCTTCCATCCCACTCTTGATTGATTCTTTTAACTTTCCAGAGTATGTGGTTTTCAAGAGTACACAAAATCAATTAGCTGCACTACACAATGTTTTCAGATCTCTACGGCAGAGGCTCTTCTCAGCCCTGATGTGTCCTCCACAAGTGAGGTAGGTCTATGTGCAGGATACAAGGCTCAGATGAGTAAGTCCAAGTATTGCGGAAATGGGTCGGCGGGTCATTGCAGGAAAAACTGTCACATATCACCAAGCTAGAGCTACACAATCACCCCCAACTGTCTGAGTGTTCTTCAGCAAGATAGAATTGGCTGACTTGTGAAGGCAATCCTAGCCCAGTCTTGAAAACACTGTGAGTCAGGAAATCTGGCTCTGATGCCAAGAACATATGAGACTTCAGGTAGGTGGTGATGTCCAACCTCAGCTGGGTCTAGGCTAGGTGCTAGGTGCTCTCTGGGAGCTCAGATATACTCAGATGCTCTGACATCATGGATAATGGATAGAAAAAAACTGGAGCCATGATCCTTCTCTGTAGTCCCAGCTACTTGGGAGGCTGAGGAAAGAAGGTCACTTGAGCCAGTGAGGGCAACATAGAGAAGTCATCTTTCAAAAATAAATGCAAAAAAAAAAAAAAACAGAATTTTTTATTGTCAAAGAGCTCTCAGTTTTAGTAGGCTGATGGGATAATTAGCAAATTGTCTTAACTTTTCTAGTATGATATTTAAGGGAAAACCAAGAAGAATCAGAGGGAAGTCAAAGGAACTCCCACGTCACATGAACAGTTAGGCATCAACACGTGGTGGAAGGTCTAGAGAAAGGATCTGGCACTTGTACTTTCTCCCCACTGTCTAACCAGGCACGCAACACCTATAACTTTACCAGTCCATAATAGGAAGGAGCTCTCTCTCTCTCTCTCTCTCTCTCTCTCTCTCTCTCTCTCTCTCTCTCTCTCTCTCTCTCTCCCCCTCCCTCCCTCCCTCCCTCGCTATATGTGTTTCTGTGTGGGGGTGTGTGCATGCCTGTGCGTGTATATGTGTATGTGCATGTGTGGATATTGAACAATCTGATTTTGTTCCCCCAAATGCTTGACATTCAACATGTAATTTTTGCCATATTACCTCTATTTTTTACCTAGGTGAGGTTATTAGTTCAAACAATGAAGGAAATAGAAGTTAAAAATACTGCATTATTAGGAGGAAGAGTCACATACATCCAAGGTGTTGGGACAATTAGCATCTTGGTAATAAAAGTCAAATTGAACACTAAAGAAATGAAGTACTGTTGGTTATTTAGCAGTTACATAGTATCAGGTGTTTGCAAAGTGCCTGATAATTGTTTCTGACCATTTCTCTTGGTGTAATTCTGATAAAAGGCATTTGCTCTTCCTGTGGGGAGTGGGAGGAGGATGTGTGGGAATCTATTCAATTACAGCTCCCGCAATCTTCTTCGGTTTTGGCTTACAATGAAAACTCAAGTACAGAAAGGAAACACCCAGACATCTTGCTAAGGCATAAGCCCTTTTATCTTCTTCCTCTGCTGATAGCTTTCTAGAGACTCGTTTCCATCAGAGGAAAAGCCAGAATCCTAGGACTGCAACTTGAGATCATAGATTAGATTCTGGGATGGAAGGAAACCAGTATAGAAGTTCAGGAGAGAAGTTCAGGATATATGAATAAACATGGAGATTGGCTAATGGAAGTAGAACCAGTTCACCATGTTTGTTTTGGGAAGTGTTCATCTTAGGAGCAACATCAGTGTTAAGAGGAAGCTGGGCAATGGTATTCTGAGACTCGGGAGAAAGATCAAGTGCAGAGGTGCTTGTTGCATGAGTGTGAAGGTTTGAGCTTGATTCCAGCATCCACACAAAAAGCAGAGACACATGGATGTGCATTTGTGATCCCAGTGCTGAGGAGGCAGAGACCAGCAGATCATGTGCTCCAAGCTAGCCAGTCAGCCTGACCGACCTGGCAAGTTCCAGGCTAGTGAGAGACTTTGTCACAAAGGAGGAGGACAGAATTCTGAAGATAAGTCCTGAGGTTGTCCTCTGGCATCCAAACATATGTGTACTCATGTGCATGTACACACACACACACACACACACACATACACACACACCTACTTGGAGGACAATTTCTTTGCAACTCTTCCATAAAACTAAAACCATTTTATCAGTGAAAAAAAAAAGGTTTTAAAAACCTAAATTCCTGCAATATGTAAAATGACCCGGTTCTGTTCCATCTTTGTACGTTCTGGCCCCATGGAAATCTTATTTCCTATTCTCTTTCCACGTCTGCTTCATTTCTTGGCATATTCTGACCCCAGATCCTTGGCATATGCTGTTCTTGTGATTTGATTTGACTTTCATTATAATTGCTGTCTTCTCCTGAGCTTTCCGGTGTAGATTTAAAGCCCAGCCAACACTCCTTGTTTTCTTCCTTTGGCTATTACCTGGTCCACTGTGTACCAGCATCTCAGTGATCATGCTAGGACTTACCTAGATTTCTAGTTCCTTAAGAAAAGGATCTTTTAATATTCTGTTATGTGATGCATTTGTAGAACCTAGAAATGAACCTAGCACATACTTCTTGGATACATGTAGAGACTAACTACTAAATTCCAAATTGTAGGGTAATTGTGACACTCTGTTGTTTTGTCGGCTAGACTATTCTGCCAACACTGAAGTAAGGTAGATTTTATGTGGCAGTCTCACAGTATTCTAAAATGTAAGTATTCACCCTCTGTGACTGTATGTGGGTCTGTGAATGTAAGTATACATGTGTAGGTGTCTGTATGTGTGTGCTCCTATATGTGTGTATGTGGGGGCCAGAAACAATGTTGGTTGCAATTTCTCAATGGCATCTGCCTTGGTTTGGGGGTTTGGTTGTTCATTTGCTTGTCTGTTTGAATTGTTTTGTTTTACTTTAGAGACAGTGCCTCTCACAGGCCTAGAGCTCATTGCCTTGGCTAGAGTGTCTGCAGCAAGTCCCAGAGATCCATCAGCACCAGCATTATAAGTACACATACGTTATCTGCATCTTTGTTTTGTTGTTTTTTGCTTGTTTGTTTCACAAACATGAATTCTAGATTTCCTTAAATCCTTGCAAGTGAGTTTAAGCACTGAGCTATATTTGTAGTCCCCAAATGAAAACATTATTGCTACCATTGATGCACCAAATCTGAGGCTTGAGCTTTGCCCAAGGTCACACAGGTCCCCAGTCAAATTAAACAGCCCCGGATCTCCAGGTACCATATTCATTATGATGTCCTATATACCAGCCTCGCACTCTTTCCTCTTTTCATTAAAGCTGTAGCAGGTCACAAATAACTTTAGTCAGAATAGTGTAGCTCCTCGAGATTAAGGGCTGGGGTTTCTTCTTCCCCTCAGTATCCCAGGCAACTCAGGAGCACTGACTTTTTTTTTTTCTTCACAGTTCATGCAACAGAAACTTTGGCCTTGAATTTCTCCTGCCTGGGTCTGTTTCCAAGTCCTATCATCTCCTACAAATAGTTTTCTCACTAGAAGGCTGATATTAGGGAGGCATAAATAGCTGAGAAGTGTTTACCCTTAACTGTAGAACTCACTCTCCTCCTTCCTAGCTTTGTGAGCCTCTTCCAAGCTCGTTTCTTTCCTTTGAATTGGATACAGATGTTGCATCACTTAACATCATGGTCCCCAGTGATGGTAGCAGGACTCTGGAAAAAAAAAACCCTCTGCCATCTCCTTGGTGTCATTTCTTCTCCCACGTCATCCATGTGCACAGTTAGGAGCTGTGTGCAGTAGTTCCCTCCCATGCACACAGGGTTAGGAGCTGTGTGCAGTGCTCTCTCCTCAGTGCACATAGAGTTAGGGGTGTGTGCAGTGGTCCCCCTCCTGCCTTATGTGGGATCTGAAGATGAAGTTCAGTTCAGCAGGCTTACCTGCTGAGCCCTCTTTCCAGATCTCCGCATTTTATTTTAAGACAGGGGGCCTTAGTGGCTCTACTAGCTTTGAATCCCTTTTGTATTCCAAGATGGTCTTGAACTTGGTATCTTCCTGCTTCAGCTTCCTGAATGGCTTAGGGCACTGTGTAGAATGTGTACCATGTAGACAGGAAGCAAAGAAAAATGTAAGTTTGGCTTGGTGGTCCAGGAATGGAATCTCAGCTAGTAATTACTGGAATATAGTAAGAGAATTGTAATATGGTGAGTTTTGACTATTCAAGATCTTCATGTGCCTGTCTGTGTCTGGGCCCAACATACATCCATGTTTGTAAAAATTTATACATGTGAACACATATGTGTATGTGTATACATGTGATGCATATGGAGCCCAGAAGTCAACTTCTAGTGTCTTCCTCAATTGCTTTCTGCCTTACTTTTCAACATAGGATCTTTCACTGACTCTAAAACTCATTTGTTTTACTAGTCATCTGTCCAATGAGATCCAGAGACCTTTCTTTCTCTACCTTTCTCTAGCTAGGATTATAGCATATGCTATGATCTGACTTTTATATGAATTTTAGGGATTCAAACATGGGGCCTCATGCTTGCATGAGAAGCGCTATAACAACTGAGCCCTCTCCCCAGCCCTTCACAACTTTTATATGCATTACCTTTTATTAAAGGCTATTTCCAGAGCAAGCTCCCATAGTTCCTGGGGTTTGGACTTTAGCAATTCACTGTAGCTTACATACACATACTAATATTTCATCATAGGCCCCAGCCCCAAGCCAACTCAACACACACACACATACACACACACACACACACACACACACACACAGAGAGAGAGAGAGAGAGAGACAGAGAGAGACAGAGAGAGAGACAGAGAGAGAAAGAGAGAGAGAGAGAGAGAGAGAGAGAGAGAGAGAGAGAGAGAGAGAGAGATGACCACAGACAAATGGTAGAGCCATTCTCATAGTCCTCTTAAGAAGGCATTGAGAAAAGGACATGGAGCTGTGTCTAATAAGCATGCAGGAATGTGGGTAGCTCTTCATCCCTGGTCATCCCTGGTCCTGGCTATTATGTTAAATGTGTTTCACTGTTTTAGAATAGGATTTTCTCCTCCCTCTCATTTTCAAAAGTGAATAAAATTATTCCAAGTTTTATATTTTATTTTATCATTAAATGGTGAGTGGCTGTCACCTACTTAAGAAGGCAATAATCCCATCTCCTCATAGCCAGACTAGAAGCGCATTCGGAGACCTTTCCTGAACAGTTTAGGCAAAGATAAAATGTTGGGGAAAGCAGAAGGGTGAGTCTGCATGGGAAAGCCACTTAGTCTACAATTCAGTATAATGTATGGGAACACTGAATTATCTGAGAGAGTAGCAAATGCCCCATTGCATTGTTCTGTCTGCCAAGAAGTAGAGCTTTGCATCTGCACTGAAATCCATGCACCTATATTTTCCCAATCTTATTCCCATAGAGACTGGGGCTCTCCGAGGTCTGTAAGGAAGGTGTGCATCATTCCAAATAGAGAAGCCATTTCAAATACCTCCTACCTCCAGCTGCTACCCTGCCACCTTCAAAATAGAAGTGCTTTTCTGAAAAGAAATTTTATTTTGGGAAAAAAATTGTCTTCCAAGGACAGTCCAGGGATGCAGGAACAATATAAGACCTAGAAGATGCATCCCAAGGCTTAGAATCTGTCCTCCATATTGGTTTTCCCTTTAAAGTGTATATAGAGTGCAGTTAAGAATAGTTATCTCTAACCAGCATGTCATACCTGCTCACACCTATGATGCTTGAGCCTACAGTCAACTTGGACATTGAATCACCAACTTTCCCCTTGCCATTTGTCCCGGGGAGCCAGTGATCAATCATTAATCTTTGAATAGATATGTAGTGTTGGCTAAATCAAAAAGTGCTTGCCATACAAATATGTGGGCCTGAGTTTAGATCCGCAGAACCCACTTAAGAAGGCAGAGATGGTAGCACACACCCATAATCCCTTAGCTGGAGAGATGGCAGCGTAAGAATTTCCAGACCTTGTTGGCCAAATTCTTGAGTTTCAGATTCAATGATAGAGAGACCCTGTTCCAAACAGTAAGATGTAGAAATGATTTTCGAAGATACATACTTTTAGCTTTTATATTCATAACATACATACATTCACACACACACACACACACACACACACACACACACACACACACAATCTTTGAATGAGTGAATTCTCAAACAGACAAATACAGCTGTGAGCTGTGGTGCATGGAGGGATGTTATGCCAGGGAACTTAAACCTCCCCCACACACCCATGTGCTTGAGCACTTGGTCCCATCTGGTGATGCAGTTTTGGGAGTTTGTTGAACCTTTTGGAAGTAGACCATTTCTGGAGGAAGTAGGTTGCATAGAAGATGTTCATGTGCTTCATAGCCCAACCCTGCTCCCAACCCTCTGTCTACAGCCTGTGTTGAAAAAGCGAGAGGATTCCAAAAGACCCATTTCCTGCCATAGTGGTGTTCTCTTCTTCTGTATTCTCCCCACCATGAAGGATTGTACACTCAACCTGTGAGCCAGAGTAAATGCTTTCTTCTTGAAGTTTCTTCTTGTCAATGTTTTGGCAATAGAGATGGGAAAAGTAGCCAGTGCAAGGGACAAAGTTATTAGTCCTTAGGTAAGTGGCTAGAAACTAGAGGACCCAACCACAGTGTTTTCAATCCCAGATAATAATCCCATTTTTACTAGCCTAGAGTAGTATAGAATTGGTTTTTGAAATATAGATGCATACCACTAGAATTGTCTTTGTATTTTTTTAACATTATTTTTAGTTTTCAAATACAGGGCCTCATTTAGCCAAAGCTGGCTTTTAACTTGCTATATAGCTAAGAATAACTTTGGATTTTGCCCTGCCTGCTTCCACATCTCAATTCTAGGGATAATAGGTAGATATCATCAAATCACATTTATGTCATGCCGGAGCTGGAACCCAGGTCTTTAGGCATCCAAATGAGCACTGTAGCAACTGAGTCCTAGGATCATCATTTAAAAACATTTTTCTTTGTCTCATGGATTATGTATGCGTAACTCAAGGGTAGAAACCAGGAGTCTGCTATTTCAGCCAGCTTTTCCAGGTTACAAAGGTGTTGGGCTAGCTGTGCCCATAGAAAATCTGATACAGCCCAAGTCAATCCATTCAACAAATTACCAACTGTGGACAAACCTGTTTTCTGTGTAGGCGAAAAACTCAGTGTTGTGCTGAATTGCCTGGAACTGCCTACCAAGTGTTTCCTGTCATTCAACTGATCCCCATCCTTGAGTCTTTGGGTCTTGACTTGTAGTACAGCCTTGTGGTAGATATATTCTGTCTCAAGATGACACAATGAGGGATGAGCATGTGGTAGGCTTGGATTTATGCATGCTTTTTAGAAAACTTAATAAATGTCAGACATACTGACATGTCATTTTCCTCCTATGTGGTCACAAACATCAGTAAAACAAAAACCATTGACTACAGATACAGAAGCACCCTGAAACTCCCAAAATGTGTTCTAGAGCAAATTTCACTCATTTCTCTTTGATGTCAAAGGGCAGCTACTGATATTCCCCAAGCCTTTTCATTGGACATGGCTTCATTCCCAATTTCAATAGACCTTCACTGGAAGGACAAGAGCTATGGAGAGAGTAAGTGGTCCCTTCAGGGGCACTTAGCACCATGCTTACTGCTCAGATCTCACTACTTTCTTTCTCTCATTGAAGAGCACAGGAGCAGGACACTTTTCTCTTTTTTCCTCTTCTTTCTTATCTTTCTCTTCTTCTTTATCCTCTCTGCCCCTCCTCCTTCTTCCTCTTCTCTTCCACCTATTCTTTTTAAATTTATAGTTTAATTATTCTTGATTATGTAGTGTGCATCTATACATGTGAGTGCACGTGTCATCAGAAGCCAGAGGCTTCAGAGCATGCCCCCCACCCTCCTTTCCCGCCCAGAACTCGAGTTAAACCCAACATGGATGCCAGAATCTGAGGTCAGATCTTTTGTAAAAGCATTATGTATTGTTAACAACCTATACCCAGCCATCTCTCCCACACCTTTATTTTCTGTATTTATGACAGGACCTTACATCCTAGCCCACAAATAGTATGCAACTTAACATGTAGACACTTTTAGCCTCCCATGGACATCAGCATGCCAGCCTCAGCATCCCAAATGTTGGTACTGTGGGTAACATGCAGAGTAGAACCTAGTCCTTTACAGCACTAAAGGTTTCTATGGGCATCATCTGCACACATGATGACTGAGCACCTAATTAAATGAGACTGCCTAAGAATTCTCACATCATCTCCTCTAGCTGAATTGTCAATGCAATGTCCTTCAATCACTACACATTCATTTTCTTACTTACATGGCTTATTGTCTTTTCACTTTATAGAACCAAAAATTCCCCAAGGACTGAGAGTATATCTTTTCATCCCCACACCAAGCAATTGCAAATGTTTCAAATAAACCCAACAGGTGCTTTTAAAATGGTCAAATTTTTCAGTATGATAGACCCAGAACAGGGAACTATGACCTATAGGACAAATCTAATCCTCTGTCTGCTTTTATAAATTAAGCTTTATTGGAAAGCGGACTGGGTCACAGTTCATTTCCCTATGAACATGTCACTGATGGCTGCATTAATGTATATCAGTTACAGAATGGCCCACAGAGGAAAACTATTTACCCTGAGGCTAAAGAATACACTGGAAAGGAAGTACAAATATGTCTATGTCATGAGTCATTCTCTTAGAACTTCTGTTTTCCAACATGCAGTGCACTGGCTTCCCCCCACCCCCAACTCTGCAATGCAGAAGAAATAAGCCCTGAGAAATGGGATTTGGAGCTTGAAAGCAAGCCAAATCGTGTCACTTTGCAAAAACTGTATGCTCTATATGTCAGGATTCTTGCCTCATTTATGTGAAAAAACCTATTGCACTTCACAGAGGTAGTAACACCACTCTATGCTGTATATTGGGGGGAAAACAATTTTAGAACAACGCTCTTGAAACCCGTGTTCTCAGATTCATTTATAAAGAATGAGAGGCAATTAGTCAGGAAAACCCTGGATCCTCACTAAAACCAGCTCCAGTTGTAAACTCATCTCCAGGTTCTATAACTGAATTGTGCTTTTGGCAGTTTTCTCAGTCCTAGAAAATTACCATAATGTATAGAATTAACATTTGGTTCATTTAAATCTTGTATAATTCTTTGGGTGAAATCTTTCAGCTATGTGTATTTGAAAACTCAATAAATTTTTTTTTACTGGGTATTATATTTATTTACATTTCAAATGTTATCCCCACTCCCAATTTCTCCCCCCCAGAAAACCCCCTATCCCATTCTGCCTCCTCCTGCTTCTATGAGGATGTGTCCCTACTCACTCACCCACTCCTGCCTCCCCACCCTCTCATTCCCCTACAATGGGGCATCGATCCTTCACAGGACCAAGTGCCTCTTCTCCCACTGATGCCTGACAAGGCCATCCTCTGCTATATATGACTGGAGCCATGGATCCCTCCATGTGTACTCCTTGGTTTGTAGTTTAGATCCTGGGAGCTTTGGTTGGTTGATATTGTTGTTCTTCCTATGGGGTGCAAACCCCTTCAGCTCCTTCAGTCCTTTCTCTAACTCCTCCCTTGGGGACCCCATGATCAGTTCAATGGTTGTCTGTGAGCATCTGCCTCTGTATATGTCAGGCTCTGGCAGAGCCTCTCAGGAGACAACTATATCAGGCTCCTGTCAATGGAGGTTTGAGGTAGCTTGTGTTTTTGAGTCCACCAGGAGTATTAAAGACAAGCAAAGTATTTAGGCAGGAAAAGGAAATAGCTACAAGAGAGTCACTAGTGAGGAGGGCAGATGTACAAGCCTGGAGGTATATGCTGGCTCTTTCAGCTGGAGCTAGCTGATCTGGAGAAACCAAAGGTTTGTCTTTAGAATTCCAGAAAACAGAAGCAAACTTCCATGGAGAATAATTGTCCTTCAATTAGGTATTCAAGTAGTTGACGTTGAATTCTTAATGTCAAACCCAGTATCAGATATTGTCCTATTGATCCCAGCAGCCAATGGCTAGAACAGTAACAAGCACAAAATCATTTAGTTTAGCTTCTAGCAGTAGTCATATTTTCACTGTTTGCTATGGCATGAAAAGCCTACGCCTTAGAATTCAGAGAGCCAGAGTCATCTTGTCACTGTGACTCTTGCTTCTGATAAGCAGTGATGCCTTGCCTGTTCCATGTTCTCATTAGATCCATCCAGAATGACTGATTGCATGCCTATGAGCCCTTGTCCTTTCTTATCTCCAAGTTTTGTGAGTTCTCCCTGGCTATGTTACTCTGCTTCCCTCAGACCTTACACTGAAGTCCATTCCCCTGATGGGATGATCTCTGAAGATTGGATTGGGGGGAAGTAATTAGGTTAAATGGGGGTCATGAGTGTAGGGCTCTCTCATAATGGAATTAGTGTTTTCCTCAGAAAAGAAGGGGAACAAAGATATTCTCCCTTTGATCTGTGAGGTCACAGCAAGAAAGAATCTAACTATAAGTCTTGGTGTTACAGGTCCAGCTTCCCAATCATTGAGGTGTGTTTCCCATTGGTGGCATTTTGTTTCAGCAGCCAGAGAAGACAAATACAGTCAGTTACCTTGACTCCCACATCCTTTCGAGTTATGGGACCCTGATGCCTTTCATGTTCTTTGTGCCTTTTCAAAGGATGGAAAGAGCTGAAGAATCTGGACTGAGCCCTGCCAGGCCTCCCACCCTTCTCTCTGAGGAATTCTATCACTTGAGCTGAGCATTGAATTAACTTGAACTGGGGGAAATGTGATGTGTTTTTCAAATGTGCCTTACCCAGGTACAAAATTGGTTCTGCCAAACTAGAATGGGGTATTAAATATATCCAAACCTATGTGATTAACTTATTTGTTTGCCTATAGAGCTAACATGATAAAAGGCAGGAAGCTGGGGGACACTGTGCAGCCCAGTTCTGAAGTGGGATTGTGAGAAAACCAGAGACTTGGGTTTTAATTCACATGCCTTCACTCGTTATTATTACTTTAATGGAAAATAACTTTTTACAGTCTTTCTCCATTTAAAATGGAGAATTGCAACATTGTCTAATGCAGGGTAGGAAGTTGATTGGATGTGCATGAATTTTCTAACCCCCCTCCTCCCATGCTCTGTTCTTTGTACACATTCAATAAGGTTACAGTTTAGCTTAGAACATATATATATATATATATATATATATATATATATATATATTCCCCCTGAACTTTTTCAATTGCTTTTTTATCAGGTTTACAAATCAAATCAAATAGGTATATTGCAGAGCTCTGTGATATTATTTTTCGAGTTTATAGCACAATGTATTGAATTATGCCAGCTTCTGCTCTGGCCTTGCTCTTCTCTGCAGAAAGAGAGCAACCACAGACTGTAAATTCAGCTAGTACCCAGCATCACTAGCTAAATCAAGACCTGCCATTCATGCTGCTAGAAGAGACAAAGCAAGTGTTTGTTACACAAATCAATTTGGTCCAAAATACATCGCATTGGGCACTCAACCATTGCTCAAATGATATTGTCAGCTTAATCAAATCATGCCTCCAAGACTCTCACAAGTTTCTCCTTTTCTAAGAAAGAACTTGATTGGTAGGAGAGTGAAAAGCAGGGGCTATTCAGAAGTACACATTTTATTTATTAGTGTGAAGAGTGTTATACAGAGAGGGGAGGAAGCTGGCCAGAAAGAAAAGATTCTGTGTGTTTACCAATCTGCTAGAAGGAAAATCCATGAGCTATTCACATCCCCTTGAGGGTATTGGGTTTCCGTACTGTGAAGGTAAAAGTCAGAAGACATGTGCACAAAAAGATTGATGTACTTGATAGACTGGAATGACTCAGGAAAGGCACATTGAGGGCCTACTATGTGCCAGAAATAATGATTCAAAACAACATCTGTTATTAGATAGAATGCTTGCCTTGAAGATGTTCATATATCTCAGGATAGCTTAATAATTAAGCTCAAGCGTGGGGTCTGTAGAGGTAACTCAGCAGTTAAGAATGCTTGCTGCTCTTTCTGAAGACTAGTGCTTGGTTTCCAGCATCCATATTAGACAGCTCACAGTCACTTATAATTTTGGTTTCAAGGAATCTGGTAACCTCCTCTGGCCTCTTTATGTACTTGTGCATGTCCATATCCACACATAAAGACTCACAAACACATAATATATCAAATAAATACTTAAAAGTAAAAGGGGATGGAGCTAAAGAGATGGCTCAGTAGTTAAGAGCACTGGCCATTCTTCCAGAGGACCTGGGCTC
Organism: Mus caroli; assembly: GCF_978045245.1. Taxonomy (NCBI): domain Eukaryota; kingdom Metazoa; phylum Chordata; class Mammalia; order Rodentia; family Muridae; genus Mus; species Mus caroli. The sequence continues at coordinate 3,826,559 of NW_028227272.1, forward strand.
AACTCCCAAGAGCCACATGGACGCTCAAAACTATCTGCAACTCCAGTGAAAAGAATCTGACAACTCTCCCACAGATGTACATGCAGACAAAACCCTCAACGTACGTAAAAATAAATACATTTTTTAAAGTAAAGAAGAGGATAGGGACATTTTTCTAAAGTAAGCTAAAAAATAATTATGACTAATAAGGGCTCAGGAGAAGACCCCAGAGACTCCCAGAAGGCATCTGAAGCAGCCTGTTCCAGGCTTGTTAGTCAGCTATGTTAGCACAGTTCTCACCCTGACCCAGACCTGACCTCAAGTGTAGCAATTAGAACAGCAGCGAAGCTTTAATCCTTTGTGTGTGGTTTGCAGTTGTCCTCAGTCCCATCCTTAGACTCTACAAGGCATCCTTACCTTCCTCTTGAGAGATTGTGACAGGACAAAAGCAATCCCATTTATGGGGTCCAATATCCTGCTCTGTCCCCGCTGGTACCTTTGTAGAGGCAACTTCACCTCTCTGAGTTTCAGATGTCCGAGCTGTTCTGATTATTCTATGAGGTGAGCCATAGACACCTCTTTTTATGATTCCTAGCTCCTGGTATCTGAGCAGAGTTTTCAATTTCCCAGTCTCTTTAGCCATTTCCACATGTTCTTCATGAAACCAGCACTGGACCGCAGCATTTGACAGCAATGGCAGTCAGGGACCTTTTGTCTCAGCCTGGGCTGGCAGAAGCAAATGGCCCTCCTCAGTTACTGTTACTCTTGGCGTCTATGTCTCTTCTAGGTAGCTTAGAAACTTTCAAAAATTTTGTACCAAATATTGGGATACAGGTGTGCACCCCCTCCCTCCAGCACATACACTGTGAGCAGGAGGTATGTAGCTTTAGTATGTCCAGGAATACAGAAGGGGGTTAAGAAACATGTATTTGTAGGATGATGGAAATAGTAACAGATAATGAGGTCCAACAGATGACAGGGGTTCAGGAGATACAACTATGTATGTGATGGATACTATTCTCAGCCCATATTCTTTAAAAGATGGCAAACTTATTGACTCTACAGTGTCCGTGTTACCTGCTTTGTGAATATAGAGCAAACTCTGAAAGGAAGTTTGTTCTAGGGACTCATCTGTCTCCCTATCTCTTCATCCTTCTATACTTTGTCTCTCTTGATTCCTTCACATTGACTGAAAAGAATCTGTCTGTTGGAAGTTTCTGGGATGCTGGAAATCCCGTATGTCTGTGTTTTGTTACAGAGGTGATGATGGTTTTAAGCTTTCTTTGTAGCAATGAATGTTGCTGACTCTAATGATCTTCAGACAGAGGACATCACCAAATGTGGATGAAATTTCTTTCCAGAGCTTGCTTCTACCTTTTCTATCTCCTTAATTCCCAGACTCTTGACCTCCCTCTGTCATCTCCTCATTGGGCCAGAAATGGCAGGCAGACTGCTTCTCACATCCCAGAGCCCATCACTAGGTTTCCTTCTTCTCCTTCTGAAGACCTTTGAAAGGATCTTAGTGTTTGTACTGGCCTCCTCATGAATCTAGGATAATCTAATTCATGCTCAGGTGATAAGTGATTTCAGCTCTGTTCATTAAATTTCCCACTTCTTTGTCCCATAAGGCAACTTTTTCACAGGTTCTAGATATTAGAACATCATTAAAGGACCCTCTTTGTGTTACAGTTGAACTCTTAAAAGTGCCCTGTTATGATAGATGGAACAGATTTTTTCCCCACTTACTTCAACTTCATCTTAATCGGCAGAAGTGACCTTTGACTCAGTCATTGGAAACTTTTGAACTGTAAGTAGGAAATCTGGATATTCAGCTGTCATTTATTTTTGAAGCTTAAATGTAGATCAAGGATTTCCAATGAAAAATCAATGTGCCCTGCTGAGATTAGGACCTATAAGCATAATGGAGACAATAAATGTCAAAGACTTGGTGCAGAAAAAAATAATTTAAATGCTCTTTGCACTAATGATGCATCACAATACTGTGCTTGTTAAATAGAGTTAACACGGCTATGTGCTTAAAATTGACTTCATATTTTGCTTCACTCTTAAAAACATGTGACTTCTAGACATTATAAAATTTCATCAGCTGCTCGTATTTTGTTTTATTTTTGTTCAGGGCTGCCCAAGTGTGCTTCCTCAGCACCCTTGAGCTATATCTAGTACTGGGTTATGCATACATGTATTTTTAATTTCCCAAATATAGCTTGCTTCTTGCTTGCTTTCTAATCATTGCCCAGTCCCTCTCCGAAGCTGGCTTCTGCCTTATAGAGCCCCACTTTCTCTCTGAATTCTACTTTCTCTTGTAGGTTCACATCTACCATGCTTTATTCATGCATCCTCAGTAGTAACTTACTGGTAGCCCTCATGAGCCACAGACAAAAGTCTCCTGAGCTAGTCTGGAGAATCTAAAGTTCAGAGGGCTTAAGTAACTAGGCCAGTACTAGATGGAAGTGACTTTTTACTCAGATGCCTAACTGTAAACTGCCCTTTTCTGATGGTTCTACACCTAGTTGCTCAGTACCGGTTAGGAGGCACCAGGGACTCTACAATATCTAAGTAACCTACTATGATAACTCTGGGGCAGAGACGGAATCTGAAAGGAGCTGATTTCTATGGATATCCTCTCAAATAGTCATCCCTGGATTGGTCGATATCAAAATCCAATTTCACTAGGATTAGCTGTGGGTTGCTTAGAGCTATTCATTGAATTAGGAACGATTACAGCGGAGGGAGCCCCGGGGTTCTTTATTAAGGTCTTTGTGGAAACACTAAGTGATCTTCAGGAGATTAAAGTGCCGCTGGTGTTTTCTTAACATTTATAACCTGTGCCAATACCCAGGGAGTTTGTTTATTAAGGAAAATTCTTCAGCCAACAGCCTGCTTTCTGATAGGGTTATACCACAGAAGGCCAACACAGAAACTGGTAAGGTGGATCTTAATGTACTTGTTCAGAACTTCTGACTCAGGTTCCTTAGTGACCTGCTTCTTGTGGGTAATGAATCTCCAATGTATAGAGTCTTCCTGTGTGATTAGAAGGCTATTTCTCTCTCTCTCTCTCTCTCTCTCTCTCTCTCTCTCTCTCTCTCTCTCTCTCTCTCTCTCTCTCTCTCTTATTTCTCATAGCCCTGTATGTCTGTAGACCAGAAAAACAGAGAGCAAAACTGAGATGCTTTTGTTGGTGACTGTCACAATTGATGTAATGTACCCTCTTACTAAGTAGGACTTCACCATTATTGTCTCATTCTGAAAAAATGATCCAGAGTACATGAATAATGATCACTTTATTCATTTTCAAACATAAGTATAGGATATTGATGATCTTTTTAGAAACTGACAAAGGGCTTCCCACCCTGACAGAGAGGGTCAAGCGTCTCTATCTATAACCAGGTATTTAAAGGGAGGTAGCCAACCTGGCCTGATGAAGGAAGAGTTCTTTTCTCTGCTTAGGTTGGGACATTCTTCTTTCTTTTGCCGCTTGTTGGAGGGTAGCTCTTTTGAGAGTAATCAAGATCCCAGAGATGATATTAAAGAATAACACTCATTTCTGAAAAATAGTCACTAATTGAATTTGCACTTCTGGTTTCATGTTTATGAGGGAACTGTCATAGGTTGAGTGGTAGCCTCTAAAAACACTTTCATAGCATAAGCTCTGCCAACTGCAAATGGTTGAGACTGAGTTTGGGAAAAGGGATCTTTGCAGATGTAATAATATTAATTATCTCAAAGTATCCTTATTTAGAAAGGGCTCAAGATCTAATGGCTAGTGTCTTCATAAGAGAAAGCTGGAGTATACTTCAGTGAGCCACTCAAAGAAGATGGCCATGTGAAGATAGAAGCACATGGGGTCGCAAAGCCCCAAACCAAGAGGTGCCCAGAAACAGAAGCTGTAAGAGGCAAAGAAAGAAGAAAGTTGGTTCTCTGGACACCTCTCTTTTAGATTTTTGTCCTCATTGCTATGGAATGAGAAAGTCCTGTTTTAAGCCACTAAACTTGTGACAATCTGATCAGGAACAAAGCCAGAGATCATGTTTTTTTATAACAGAATGCCATGTCACAAACCTGGGAGGGGTATTTTGCTGGTGGTTTCAGAGCTTTTGATATGTGTTCACTGGAGCACAGTGCATAGTGGAGATGTAGAGAGAAGGGCTGTCTGCTCGGTGATAGCAGTATGAAGAACCGAAGAGCAGGCTAAGGTCTAGTTCCCCCAGTGACCTCACTTATTTCCATGGTGCATCACCTTTAGGTGCTGAAACTCCCAAAGGGACAAGGGTTACTTAGCAAGCCTGTAGCTAACACATGTATTCAACATTACCAGATCTGAACCCTAGCAGTCATAGGAAAGCACAGGATTTTTCCTGGGATTTTTTTCCTGAAGATTCCAAGGGATATGCTTTTAAAAAGCCCACTTAGGCCCCAAATGAAGTAGAAGCACTCTCTTCACTATATATGGTGGGAGCTCCTTGATCTGAAGTTAGGGCTGCTTGTACCTACCCCTATATTTTGGTCCTTGTCCTAAGCCTGTAGGGCATGGATCATTATCGTCTTCTCACAGATGAGTGAGCTGTAGGCACAGATATATAAAGGGCCCAGATACAAATTAGCAGTTGGTGACAGTGGGATTGCATACTACAGGGTTGACGCTCTAGCCCTGGCTGTCACATAACTAGTTACCTCAGACACGGACATGCTCAGCTTGAAATAGACTCTTTTCCTGTCTCTCTTACCCCATAAAGGTTGATATCCCTATTCCCGCCTTCTACCAACCTATACAAATTTGGATTTCATTTCACATATTTTCAGTAAAAAATTATTTCTGTCAAAGGTATGCCTACATAACAATTTATGGGTATTTGTATAAATGTGTACACTACAAAATGATTAATCGAGCATTGTATGTTTTTATCAAAGGGAACAGTACCAAGATTTCTCCAAAGTCCTGTTTGACTAGAGATGATTAATTTTAATTTTTACATGAGCAGCATAATGCTATTAATCATTTAATATGTTTAATCATAATCTCTGTAATTCCTAATTAGGTTTATTAAACTGAGCCATTCAGCAATTGTGCACAAATCCAAGTCTGAGTTTCTTTCTTGGAAGGAAGAGAAGCTCATTTTAATTTTTTATTCACATCACAATTTCCAGTAGGGTAGGGAGAAATGGACTTGAAACCTAGGATCTAGTGATTGCTTGTGCCAACTTAGGGTCTTGTGGTAGGGCATTAAAACCTCCTACTCTTTGGCAAGGTAGCAATATCATGGTTTAAAGGTGATGTCTTTGTCTTTGATGTGGAACCCGATGTGCTGTAACTAGGAAAAACAAAAAAACAAAAGCTAAACACAGTGTGGGTCTCTGGGATACAGGATGATGATGATGATGATGATGATGAGTGTGTGTGTGTGTACATGTGTGTGTATTTATGTAAGTATGATGCCATGATGTGCCTGTGGAAATCAAAAGGCAGCTTCAAGTATCAGTTCATCTCTTCTTTGAGAGAGTCTCTCTTTATTGGTGTATTTACAAGACCAATTGACTGTTCACTTTCAGGAACTGTCCTGTATCCACTGCCTATGTCACTGTAGGAATGCTGAGATTACAGGTATAAACAGGCATTACACTGTGCCCCAGTTTTATGCAGGTTCTGGGGCCACAAACTCAAGCCCTCATGACTGCACAGCAAGCCATGTCACCAAGTGCATCTCCGCTAGCCGACATAGCTATCCTTTAACTGGCACTCGAAGCAGACAACAGTGATTCTCAGGCATTTGTTTATTATGCATTTATTAGTGGTGCACCAATCTTTTCATGCTCTCAGTCTGTCACCACATCAGCCAATCACTTAGCAGGCCTTTGGCATTCACGTAGCATGCTGGTCACAACTCAGTCCTCTGGTCATCTTTAAGTGGCTTATAACAGCTACTTACTTTTGTGTACAAGGCTCCTTTGGGTCTACAACTTCTGTCCTCCTCTCAAGTTGCGTCTCTTGCTCATCCTCTTTGCATTCTCTCTGGCTTTCCATGGCCTCCCCAGTGAGGAGGACTTCTACGGACATCTTGCTATCTTCGCTCATGCTTTGCACTCTTTTGGCACAGACTCTGTCTCCTAACATACCTGTCTACCAAGCCAAAGTTTACGTGCTTTGGGACCCTCAGTGGCAAGTGGGACTTGAACTTGCTCAGCCTGCACCCCCACAAAGTCCTGTCTGCATTATAATTGCTTTTCTTTTCCCACCTCTTCCTACATCTTCTTCTTCACATTTCAGGCAAAATAACGTGGTTGTCAAGATCGCCTTGTACTTGAAAATCAACAAAGGCATCTGCTAGGGTTTCTGAGACTGAATCCGGTTAGGTGGGTGGTGCACAAGGCTCCAGGAGGTCTCAACTTAAACATGTATCCAGAGTGTATGAGGAAAGAGGATGCCAATGAAATATTCTAGTACCCAGAGAGCTGCTGAGAAGATTGCTAATTATGCTCCTGTTATTTGGGTGTTTCTTTTACATTTCACTGTGTAAGATTGTCTCCTCTAAGTCTCTATTATTTTACACCTGGCTGCCTGCACTGATAGTTTTTGTCTTGGTTATATGCCTCTAAATTGCTTATAAATACATGAGGATGATTCTTTGCTCATGAATTTCAGCTTGGCAAAGACCCTACAACAGTAGTTCAAAGACATACTAAAGTGGGCTGCGTCTACTGCCACCTACAGGCATAATATGCTAATTGCAGAGAAAGTACAGAAAAACAAAGCTCCCTAACTATCCTTTCTGAAAGGAGGAGAACGGATGGAAATAATGAGCTATACTAGTAGCCTTCTATTATCTGCATCAGCATAACCCAGCAGAGATTTTGTACAGATGGGAATATTCTGTTTTTCCTATTTTCCCAACACAGGCACTACCTTTCAAATGATTGAGCCTTTCAAATGCAGCAAATACAACCTTATTTATACTTGATTTAGTGTTCATTTCTTGAGATTTATGATCTCATAGGTTTGCAGCAGTAGACATTATAGATTTATACAATGAACATCTTTTTTAAAAGTTGAGTCAATCATCTTATTCACTGGATGAATTGCAAACCTCCAAAGGGCCTTTGCAAAATTTTGACATTTATTAATATTTTACCTGTTCCGCCTCAGTACTTACGTATGCATAGTGTAAGAATCTGGCCAGCACTGAGGGATACATGTTCTTATTTTTAATGATCTTTAATCCTTTTTGATGAGTTTTCCACTACCCACCCTGAGCCCCAACCCTTGATGTTTCCTTTATTTTCTCACAATGTTTACCTTCTTCTTCCCAACCCTCTCTATATTTAAGAACGGTCTTTAATGTGCCTTGTACCGTGAGAGTTACCCTGCATGAAGCCAGAGCTTCTGACGGTTTTGATTGATATAGAATCCAAGATTCATATGTGGGTCCTCAGTGGATGCTCAAAACAAACTTTTTTGCTGTTAATTTAAAAAAAAAAAAAAAGGCCAAAAATATTTGTCGGATAGCATCCTGCCATGTGGAGGAAGGGAGCAGGCATTGGGACCAAGTCCTTATAGAACTCATCCTACCATTTCGGGGAAGAGACGATATTGGGACCTAGTGCTTACTTTCCTTTTTTGTTTGTTTGTTTGTTTGTTTGTTTCTTGTTCCTTTAGCAGACAGATGATGCAGCCCCTACCGACGGCCAGCCCCAGACACAACCTTCTGAAAACACAGAAAACAAGTCCCAGCCCAAGCGGCTGCATGTGTCCAACATCCCTTTCCGGTTCCGGGATCCAGACCTCCGGCAAATGTTTGGTGTAAGTACTACCTCCACCCTCAGTTTCGCTCCGTGTGGGAGCTCTGAGCCTGTCCCACTCTAAGGTCGAATGTTGTTATGGAATGAAGGCATTTTAGCATCTAATACCTGGGTCGACGGGGGTAGGTCCCCTTAGAAGTGATAGGAGACATTGATTTGTTTTAGTTGTACTCATAGGATTGCTGCCTTCCCAGTTGATCATCTTCTAACACGGAACTTAAATGCCAAGCAGAAAAAAAGACTCCTCTGTTAACCACTGATGATAAAGCCCATTGATGATCCCAAGTTCATCAGCCCAGGACCTCACTTTGTAACTAAAATAAATGTTGAATCCCTTGCTTGCTTACCTGGAAGCACTGCCCAGGCATGAGTCTCTCCCAATTGTCCCCAGGCACTTTGTACTGCAGCTGCAGTGAATGGCTAGTTCAGCATAGTTTTCAAAATCAGCTACTGCTGCCACCACCAAAACTACCAGTTTCTAAATCTGATTTGATTCTTGCATCATTCTTGCAGGTTCCTAGATGAAGCTTCAAGGGTATTTATTATGCAGCAAAGGGCAGTCTGCTCTAAGTACCATGGTGAAACAGAACTAGCCAGGAACCACCATTCACCCTGAGGAAATAAATGAAGGCTTTGCTTTCTCACAGTTCATCATGATCCTGAATATTTTTCTGGAAGATGTTTGAACAATCCACCCAGGGAAGGGAAGAGTTTACCATTTATTTAGTCTCAGCTGTGCCAAAGGACAAAGCTTTGACAAGGCCCAGATAACGTTTTTTTTTTTTGTTTTGAAATACAGTAATTCTGCATATCCATGACATCCCAGTAGTGGTCGTAAGCATCTGTGCATTCGACCAGAGAACTACATCCTTAACACTTGACTCAGAACAGAGGTGGGCTGCTTGGAGAATCCTCTAAGAGTTTGAGCAGAGCTGTGAATATGGCAGAAACAGTAAGAAGAGGCCAGGTTGGATGTCCTATTGTGAGCCAAGCTAGTATTATTCTCTGCATGAACAGGAAGCCCTGGTCCATTACTCAGGGGCTCCATGAATTGGAGGATGAGCTTGAACCTTTCATTTCTTTCACACACACACACACACACACACACACACACACACACACACACACGCACACACACATTCACACACACATACACACACATACACACACATACACACACATACACACACATACACACATACATACACACATACACACATACACACACACATACACACACACAGACACACACACACACACACACACACACACACACACACAATGCTTATCAAGTATGCATGTGACACAAAAGCAGAGCAGGCATCCTAATATTTAAGAGACCCAGGCTTGAATCCTGACATTTCAGAGGAAAAGGTCAACTTTTGCACTTTTATGGCTCTCTCATTTGGTAATAACCTTGAGTTACACCCTCTAACTCTTGCAGAATGAAGATACCCTCGGGCACTCTCAGGTCAAAGATGACTTTGAAAAGTGCAGGGCATTCGAAGTTAGAGTCGAGGTTAAGTATGTGCAAAGCAGTGGGACCCAGCTTGACTGATGGGTAGCTGCAGGAGTTATATTCTCTTTGCCATGTCAAGCCAGAGGGATGTCTTGCTATCCGTTCTGTCTTTATTCATCAAGTGTCACTGTGATGCTGGCTTTGAACCACTTTTAATGACCACTCTCGTAATCCTTCATGGTGACATGCAAGGCAGCCAACCCCAGTTTCTCACCCTTAAGGGTCTATTTTCTTTCCTAGACTTTTTTGATTATCTTGAACTTTACCTGAGGCTACAGAGCTAAGTCAGAGATGTAGTCAAAATACTCTCAGCTGGAAGTCATATAGAGGAAAGGCTGTAAGTGTTAATGTCTGAATCCCTCTCTCCTTTAGGGTTAAGGCAGATGGCTTAGAGAAAAAACTTGTCATGTGACATGCTACCTGGTATTGGACCCAGATCAAAATCTATTTGTTTCAAAAACAGTTTTTTTCTTCTTCTTTTGAGTCAAAATTCTCACTCAGCTAGCTAACAAGATGTTGATTCGATATGATGATTGATATACTCTTAGCATCTGTCATTTAAGGGAGTGCAGTATATGTTTATGAACACTGAAATTAATTCTACTTATCACAAACAACATCTGTGTCTGTGTTAAAGAGTATGTGTGGATTTTGTGTGGTGTGGGTTTCATCTATAAAAAATCATTGGGCCATATGGATTCTGGACCCCGTGCAGTAACTTGGGAACCCTCTTTGGATTTTACAACTGCTATTTTAAAGAAATGGAATTTTCCTAAGATGAACATGGGTGGTCACAAAGTGGTTCTGTAATATAATAAATTTAGCAGCATGAATCATACTGAGAGGCATCTGGAACATTCTGCTTGGCTCCCCACAGGGCAGTTTAGGGGACTCAACACAGTTTCCTCTTTCAGATCCCACTTACTGTAAGCAACCATGATTCAGTCCCAGTGAGCGTCCTCTCAAGCGCTTTGGCCACGAGACAATGTCTCTCCTTTTCATGCTATCTTTTGTCTTCTGTCTCCTTGCTAGGGCAGAGTTAAATGAGGATAGTTACAGAGAAAACTATAAAGATCAGTGTGCCTCCTGCCCCTGTTTACTCTATTGTTCAAAGGATGAACAGAAATTTCCATGTCAAAAACATAACAAGACACAAAGAACTCTCTTTCAAATTGCCTGCAACTTGGCAGTGTCCAACTTGTCCAAGTGCAGAAACTCTCCCCCAGGTTTTGCACAGCAGTCACTTGCCTAATATTTCTCATGTTTTAATGTGTGCTTTCGGGGCCTCTCCTGTGAGATTGGTATCAGGGCTGATTCTCATCATTGTCCATTTCCCATTGTTTGCCTTCATTTTTGCCAGGGGTACTTCTTCCAATGCTGCCTTTAAGTTATGTTTCATGTTACATCTCCTTGCGTACTGTTTTCTCATATGGAATATTCATTCCTTGGGTGAAGTGGACATGCTACAGTGTATAAAGCAGTATGTCAAGTCGCTTCCTGTCATCCATGTCACCATGAGTGAATGGGGCTAGTGTGGTTGTTAGTGTATGAAGCAGTATGTCAAGTCGTTTCCTATCATCCATATCACCATGAGTGAATGGGGCTAGTGTGGTTGTTAGTGTATGAAGCAGTATGTCCAGTCGCTTCCTGTCATCCATGTCACCATGAGTGAATGGGGCTGGTGTGGTTGTTAGGGTCACTTATTCTAGATGTTTCTGTGGGATCAATAACTGAGAAGTTATTGATCTCAGGCCTGGCTGTGTGTCTCTTGAGGTCTGCTGAAGCACAGCCCTTCACATTTGAATTCTTCCATTTGTTCTGTTTTATTTTGCTGGTTTTTGGAGGCAAAGTCTGAATCTGAGTGAAGAACTAGCTTCAAGCTTGCTGAGTAGCACAGGCTCCATCATCCAATCTCCATCGCCCTGCATCATCCTCCAAAATGGTGGGGATGCTAGCAGCCAACAGCATGTTTAAACTTTTTCTTGCCCATATAGAGTGTTCAAAATGTGTATTTTATTTATTCCCTCTTCTGGAAACGAGTCGGAGATTTTACTCCCTTGACTTTGGAGAGGCTTTTGCCGTTATCGATCTTCCAGATTTATCTGTGTAGCTCAGACAGTCATGATTGGAGACATCTGTATTTCCTTATTGAAGTTATATACTTCATTTCTTCATTACAAACTGTGGATTACAACCAATTTAATTATAATGTGTCACTCTTAAATACAAAATACTTATTATAGATTAATGTTTAAAATTTAACTTTTCTGTGTTTGGGATGAGAGCTGACTATGATATATACAGAGCCCTGGTACAAGACATGGAATCACACAATTGTTTTCCAGAAACTGTGTGATTAGTTGGCACTCTACATACAGTTTGTCCCCTGCTGAATGATGCCACACACTCTCAGTTTTGTTATTTATCAGTAAAGTGATTGGGATGCAGATCATAAACCTCTATTCAATCCTTACTACTTATGTAAAAAAAAAATGAGAAACCATAGCCCATGCTTATAATCCCAGCACTGGTAAGGGGCACAGGAAGAGCCCTGGGGCTTGCTAACCAGCCAGCCTTGCCTACTTGGTAACTCCAAGTCACTGAGAGAGCCTGACTCACGAAACAAAGTGATATTGCTTGAAGAAGGACACTTGAAGCTTTTGTCTATCCTCCACATACATACACATGCCTACACATACACATTCATGGGTATCTGCACAAACACATGCATCTGTACACGCAGAAGCACACGTGTATATATACATACAGTAAATAAATACACTCTGGATAGGAAAGTGATATTCAAGTCTGTCATTACTTATACTAACAAAACACATGAATGTGTAAAAGAATGGATGGTGCATTTCTATGGCTACAGTACAGGTGGATTTCCTTGCACCTTTCATGTTAATACAGCACTCAATTAAGCAGGTGGTTAGGAAGAGTAAAGCCATTTTGAGGACACATCACAGTGCCTCCTTTTTCTGTACTGAATTCACCTTAAGAGCAACTCCAGGCAGACTTCCGGCACCCTCCCAGCCGGAGGACACAGACCTGCCCTGCAGAGAGCGCCATCTTGGCTCCGGGACTCCCCGAACTTAGTCTACAGGTTAGAGTGAGGACCACAGAGGCAGACAGCTTCTGGGACAGGCGGGAGCCACAGAGCCACTGAGGCAGCACCCTTTTGGGGCCGCAGACATCCGGCACCCTCCCAGTCGGAGGACAGTGACCTGCCCTGCAGGGAGCGCCATCTTGGCTCCGGGACTCTGCCAAGCTTAGTCTCTACAGGTCAGAGTGGGGACCACGGGGGCAGACAGCTTCTGGGACAGGCAGGAGCCACAGAGCCGCTGAGGCAGCACCCTTTTGGGGCCGCAGACATCCGGCACCCTCCCAGTCGGAGGACAGTGACCTGCCCTGCAGAGAGCGCCATCTTGGCTCCGGGACTCCGCCGAGCTTAGTCTCTACAGGTCAGAGTGGGGACCACGGGGGCAGACGGCTTCTGGGACAGGCAGGAGCCACAGAGCCGCTGAGGCAGCACCCTTTTGGGGCCGCAGACTTCCGGCACCCTCCCAGCCGGAGGACAGAGACCTGCCCTGCAGAGAGCGCCATCTTGGCTCCGGGACTCCCCGAACTTAGTCTACAGGTTAGAGTGAGGACCACAGAGGCAGACAGCTTCTGGGACAGGCGGGAGCCACAGAGCCACTGAGGCAGCACCCTTTTGGGGCCGCAGACATCCGGCACCCTCCCAGTCGGAGGACAGTGACCTGCCCTGCAGGGAGCGCCATCTTGGCTCCGGGACTCCGCCAAGCTTAGTCTCTACAGGTCAGAGTGGGGACCACGGGGGCAGACAGCTTCTGGGACAGGCAGGAGCCACAGAGCCGCTGAGGCAGCACCCTTTTGGGGCCGCAGACTTCCGGCACCCTCCCAGCCGGAGGACAGAGACCTGCCCTGCAGAGAGTGCCATCTTGGCTCCGGGACTCCGCCGAACTTAGTCTGCACAGGACAGAGTGAGGACCACAGAGGCAGACAGCTTCTGGGACAGGCGGGAGCCACAGAACCGCTGAGGCAGCACCCTTTTGGGGCCGCAGACATCCGACACCCTCCCAGCCGGAGAACAGTGACCTGCCCTGCAGGGAGCGCCATCTAGGCTCCGGGACTCCGCCGAACTTAGTCTGTACAGGTCTGCTGACAGAGGAGACTCAGAATCCCCAGAAGAACAACCTCTGAACAGAGACAACTATAACAACTCCAGAGATTACCAGATGGCGAGAGGTAAAGGTAAGAATCTTACTAACAGAAACCAAGACCACTCACCATCATCAGGACCCAGCACTCCCACTTCACCCAGTCCAGGGCACCCCAACACACCTGAAAAACTAGACCTGGATTTAAAAGCATATCTCATGATGATGGTAGAGGACATCAAGAAGGACTTTAAAGAACTACAGGAGAACATGGCTAAAGAGTTACAAGTCCTTAAAGAAAAACAGGAAAACACAACCAAACTGGTAGAAGTCCTTAAAGAGAAACAGGAAAACACATCCAATCAGATGATGGAAATGAACAAAACCATACTAGACCTAAAAAGGGAAGTAGACACAATAAAGAAAACCCAAAATGAGGCAACACTGGAGATAGAAACCCTAGGAAAGAAATCTGGAACCATAGATGCAAGCATCAGCAACAGAATACAAGAGATGGAAGAGAGAATCTCAGGTGCAGAAGATTCCATAGAGAACATGGGCACAACAATCAAGGAAAATGGAAAATGCAAAAAGATCCTAACTCAAAACATCCAGGAAATACAGGACACAATGAGAAGACCAAACCTACGGATAATAGGAGTGGATGAGAATGAAGATTTTCAACTCAAAGGACCAGCAAACATCTTCAACAAAATTATAGAAGAAAACTTCCCAAATCTAAAGAAAGAGATGCCCATGAACATACAAGAAGCCTACAGAACTCCAAATAGGCTGGACCAGAAAAGAAATACCTCCCGACACATAATAATCAGAACAACAAATGCACTAAATAAAGATAGAATACTAAAAGCAGCAAGAGAAAAAGGCCAAGTAACATATAAAGGCAAGCCTATCAGAATTACACCAGATTTTTCACCAGAGACTATGAAAGCCAGAAGATCCTGGACAGATGTTATACAGACACTAAAAGAACACAAATTCCAGCCCAGGCTACTATACCCAGCCAAACTCTCAATTAACATAGATGGAGAAACCAAAGTATTCCACGACAAAACCAAATTCACACATTATCTCTCCACGAATCCAGCCCTTCAAAGGATAATAACAGAAAAAAACCAATACAAGGACAGGAACCACGCCCTAGAAACAACAAGAAGGTAATCCCTCAACAAACCTAAAAGAAGACAGCCACAAGAACAGAATGCCAACTTTAACAACAAAAATAACAGGAAACAACAATTACTTTTCCTTAATATCTCTTAATATCAATGGACTCAACTCCCCGATAAAAAGACATAGACTAACAAACTGGCTACACAAACAAGACCCAACATTTTGCTGCTTACAAGAAACTCATCTCAGAGAAAAAGATAGACACTACCTCAGAATGAAAGGCTGGAAAACAATTTTCCAAGCAAATGGTCTGAAGAAACAAGCTGGAGTAGCCATTCTAATATCAGATAAGATTGACTTCCAACCCAAAGTCATCAAAAAAGACAGGGAGGGGCACTTCATACTCATTAAAGGTAAAATCCTCCAAGAGGAACTATCAATCCTGAATATCTATGCTCCAAATACAAAGGCAGCCTCATTCATTAAAGAAACTTTAGTAAATCTCAAAGCACACATTGCACCTCATACAATAATAGTGGGAGACTTCAACACACCACTTTCACCAATGGACAGATCATGGAAACAGAAACTAAACAGGGACACAGTGAAACTAACAGAAGTTATGGATCAAATGGATCTGGCAGATATCTACAGAACATTTTACCCTAAAACAAAAGGATACACCTTCTTCTCAGCACCTCATGGTACCTTCTCCAAAATTGACCACGTAATTGGGCACAAAACAGGACTCAACAGATACAAAAATATTGAAATTGTCCCATGCATCCTATCAGATCACCATGGACTAAGGCTGATCTTCAATAACAAAATAAATAATAGAAAGCCAACCTTCACGTGGAAACTGAACAACACTCTTCTCAATGATACCTTGGTCAAGGAAGGAATAAAGAAAGAAATTAAGGACTTTTTAGAGTTCAATGAAAATGAAGCCACAACATACCCAAACTTATGGGACGCAATGAAAGCATTTCTAAGAGGAAAACTCATAGCTCTGAGTGCCTCCAAAAGGAAACTAGAAAGAGCACACATTAGCAGCTTGACAACACACCTAAAAGCACTAGAACAAAAGGAAGCAAATTCACCCAAGAGGAGTAGACGGCAGGAAATAATCAAACTCAGGGGTGAAATCAACCAAGTGGAAACAAGAAAAACTATTCAAAGAATCAACCAATCAAGGAGCTGGTTCTTTGAGAAAATCAACAAGATAGATAAACCCTTAGCCAGACTCACTAGAGGGCACAGGGAAAGCATCCTAATTAACAAAATCAGAAATGAAAAAGGAGACATAACAACAGATCCTGAAGACATCCAAAACACCATCAGATCCTTCTACCAAAGGCTATACTCAACAAAACTGGAGAACCTGGATGAAATGGAGAAGTTCCTAGACAGATACCAGGTACCAAAGTTGAATCAAGATCAGGTTAATGATCTAAACAGCCCTATATCCCCCAAAGAAATAGAAGCAGTCATTAATAGTCTCCCAACCAAAAAAAGCCCAGGACCAGATGGGTTTAGTGCAGAGTTCTATCAGACCTTCAAAGAAGATCTAATCCCAGTTCTTCACAAACTATTCCACAAAATAGAAACAGAAGGGACTCTACCCAACTCATTCTATGAAGCCACAATTACTCTGATACCTAAACCACAAAAAGACCCAACAAAGATAGAAAACTTCAGACCAATATCCCTTATGAATATTGATGCAAAAATCCTCAATAAAATTCTTGCTAACCGAATCCAAGAACACATCAAAACAATCATCCATCCTGACCAAGTAGGTTTCATCCCAGGGATGCAGGGATGGTTCAATATACGGAAATCCATCAACGTAATCCAGTATATAAACAAACTCAAAGACAAAAACCACATGGTCATCTCGTTAGATGCGGAAAAAGCATTTGACAAGATCCAACACCCATTCATGATAAAAGTCTTGGAAAGATCAGGAATTCAAGGCCCATACCTAAACATGATAAAAGCAATCTACAGCAAACCAGTAGCCAACATCAAAGTAAATGGTCAGAAGCTTGAAGCAATCCCTCTAAAATCAGGGACTAGACAAGGCTGTCCACTTTCTCCATACCTATTCAACATTGTACTTGAAGTCCTAGCCAGAGCAATTCGACAACAAAAGGAGATCAAAGGGATACAAATTGGAAAAGATGAAGTCAAAATATCACTCTTTGCAGATGATATGATAGTATATATAAGTGACCCTAAAAATTCCACCAGAGAACTCCTAAGCCTGATAAACAGCTTCGGTGAAGTAGCTGGATATAAAATTAACTCAAACAAATCAATGGCCTTTCTCTACACAAAGAATAAACAGGCTGAGAAAGAAATTAGGGAAACAACACCCTTCTCAATAGTCACAAATAATATAAAATATCTTGGCGTGACTCTAACTAAGGAAGTGAAAGATCTGTATAATAAAAACTTCAAGTCTCTGAAGAAAGAAATTATAGAAGATCTCAGAAGATGGAAAGATCTCCCATGCTCATGGATTGGCAGGATCAACATTGTAAAAATGGCTATCTTGCCAAAAGCAATCTACAGATTCAATGCAATCCCCATCAAAATTCCAACTCAATTCTTCAACGAATTAGAAAGTGCAATCTGCAAATTCATCTGGAATAACAAAAAACCTAGGATAGCAAAAACTCTTCTCAAGGATAAAAGAACCTCTGGTGGAATCACCATGCCGGACCTAAAGCTCTACTACAGAGCAATTGTGATAAAAACTGCATGGTACTGGTATAGTGACAGACAAATAGACCAATGGAATAGAATTGAAGACCCAGAAATGAACCCACACACCTACGGTCACTTGATCTTCGACAAGGGAGCTAAAAACATCCAGTGGAAGAAAGACAGCATTTTCAACAAATGGTGCTGGCACAACTGGTTGTTAACATGTAGAAGAATGCGAATCGATCCATTCCTATCTCCTTGTACTAAGGTCAAGTCTAAGTGGATCAAGGAACTTCACATAAAACCAGAGACACTGAAACTTATAGAGGAGAAAGTGGGGAAAAGCCTTGAAGATATGGGCACAGGGGAAAAATTCCTGAATAGAACAGTAATGGCTTGTGCTGTAAGATCGAGAATTGACAAGTGGGACCTCATGAAACTACAAAGCTTCTGCAAGGCTAAAGACACCATCAATAAGACAAAAAAACCACCAACAGATTGGGAAAGGATCTTCACCTATCCTAAATCAGATAAGGGACTAATATCCAATATATATAAAGAACTCAAGAAGGTAGACTCCAGAAAGTCAAATAACCCCATTAAAAAATGGGGCTCAGAACTGAACAAAGAATTCTCACCTGAGGAATACCGAATGGCAGAGAAGCACCTGAAAAAATGTTCAACATCCTTAATCATCAGGGAAATGCAAATCAAAACAACCCTGAGATTCCACCTCACACCAGTCAGAATGGCTAAGATCAAAAATACAGGTGACAGCAGATGCTGGCGAGGATGTGGAGAAAGAGGAACACTCCTCCATTGTTGGTGGGATTGCAAGCTTGTACAACCACTCTGGAAATCAGTCTGGCGGTTCCTCAGAAAATTGGACATAGTACTACCGGAGGATCCAGCAATACCTCTCCTGGGCATATATCCAGAAGATGTCCCAACCGGTAAAAAGGACACATGCTCCACTATGTTCATAGCAGCCCTATTTATAATAGCCAGAAGCTGGAAAGAACCCAGATGTCCCTCAACAGAGGAATGGATACAGAAATTATGGTACATTTACACAATGGAGTACTACTCAGCTATTAAAAAGAATGAATTTATGAAATTCCTAGCCAAATGGATGGACCTGGAGGGCATCATCTTGAGTGAAGTAACACAATCACAAAAGAACTCACACAATATGTATTCACTGATAAGTGGATATTAGCCCAAAACTTAGGATACCCAAGATATAAGATACAATTTGATAAACGCATGAAACTCAAGAAGAATGAAGACCAAAGTGTGGACACTGTGCACCTTCTTAGAATTGGGAACAAAACACCCAGGGAAGGAGTTACAGAGACAAAGTTCGTAGCTGTGATGAAAGGATGGACCATTTAGAGACTGCCGTATCCAGGGATCCATCCCATAATCAGCTTCTAAACGCTGACACCATTGCATACACTAGCAAGATTTTGCTGAAAGGACCCAAATATAGCTGTCTCTTGTGAGACGATGCCGGGGCCTAGCAAACACAGGAGTGGATGTTCACAGTCAGCTATTGGATGTATCACAGGGCTCCCAATGGAGAAGCTAGAGAAAGTACCCAAGGAGCTAAAGGGATCTGCAACCCTATTGTTGGAACAACATGATGTACTAACCAGAACCCCGGAGCTCTTGTCTCTAGCTGCATATGTATCGAAAGATGGCCTAGTCGGCCATCAATGGAAAGAGAGGCCCATTGGACTTGCAAACTTTATATGCCCCAATATAGGGGAATGCCAGGGCCAAAAGAATGGGAATGGGTGGGTAGGGAAGTGGGGGGCGCTATGGGGGACTTTTGGGATAGCATTGGAAATGTAATTGAGGAAAATATGTAATAAAAATATTAAAAAAAAAAAAAAAAAAAAAAAAAAAAAAAAAGAGCAACTCCAGAGAAGAGCATACTCATTGATTCTCCAGTTTCAAAAGGTCAACCCTGAAAACATAGAAACAGGTCGCATTCTAGAAACTGGATGGGTTATAAATTGGAATACATCTGTATAAACATATACACCTAAGCATACAGTAACAGCTAATAAAATTAGAGAGAGGCAGGATGTGACAGACTGTGGGAACACGCTTTGCAAGGAGTAAACAGAATGAAATTATAATCCCAAGTGTAATGAAGAAAATTGTAAAAGATGCACCAGAATAAAATCTCTCTCTAGACTCTATGCACATACTCTGAATTAACCTTTACTTTTGGATTTTATGCTGTAGCTGGTAAACATCCTTCACAGTTACGTTGTATGTGTGTGTGTGTGTGTGTGTGTGTGTGTGTGTGTGTGTGTGTGTGTGTGTAATATTATTTGATTCAAGGTTGTCTAAAACTGCTCAGTACATATTTGCCCAAGCACACCTATATAGGTTTCTGGATTTTTGTCTTGACACAGTCATTGAGATACCTCATGTGGGTCCGAGGTGCTATGAATGCTTGCGAACATTGTCGAGCAAACAAATGCTAGTTATGTCTGCAAACGAGTCGTGTCTATTTAAATTGAAGATGCACCAGCTGTGTTGGCATCATTAGTGCCAAACTTCTCAATTAAACCAATGATACTATAAATACAGTGCACAACTGTCTCAGAAATTGGGCTTGCTTCAGCATTCCTCCTATGACTCGTTTAACTGGCTCCCAGAACCATCTACTCAGTGCCACCTGCCAAGGAAGCAAACAGTGGAGATCATTCCAGGGCATATGGTGTCATTGTTTCATTTAGGGAATGACACATGCTAAGATGGGTTTCTGATCAGTTTGTCTCATCCGCTTCTTATTTTAAGGGAAGTATTTTGTGTAGACTGCTTAGGGAGGAGTGTTCCACGGGTGACATTTGCTTCATGATGTTAGAATATGTCTTTTTCAGCCTTCTCTTTCCATAAATATATGTGCTTCTATGCTCTGATGCCTGAAATAAATATGAAAGCATCTGTGGGAATGGGATATTCTGCAGAAGTTGTTCTGAAGTGCTTACACAGGGGAGGGCTCTTTACTATAGAACTTGGTTCACCTCTGAACGACCAATTCTTCATTTGTCACATTGGAAAGTTTTCTTTGTCTTTTTTAAGTCAGTTTTTTTCTCTGCCCCCAAAATTGGCACAAAAGATGTACTAAAGGACTGGCAAGATGGGTCAGAAGATAAGGTACTTGCTGCCAAGCTTGACACAGAGTTCAGTACCTAGTCCCCTGACCTCCACATACATTCCTTGACATATGAACACATACATGAACACTCACAACACATAATGTCATTACAAGATTTTAAAGAAAAACTTTTAAAGGATAAAATAATTCTTTAAACTAAATGTTTAATGTGTACCATTGTAGGATAAGTTTGTGTGGTACCTTTTGCTACTCTACTTGGCATACTGGATGCTCCAGGCTTTTCTTCTTGGCTTTGTCTTCTCAACTCTTCATCCCAGAACTTCTCTATAAAATAAGATAGTATCTCTGCTTACCAAGGAGTCCATGAAGAAGGTTGAATAGAAGACTTACCTTGAAGAATAGACCCTGTGACACAAAGGATCTAGCTTCGAAATTCTTTATGTCCTGTAGTCAGAGCTTTTATTACTTCAAGCATTTGATATTTCCAGGATATTGATGTATGTGAGCTTTTCTAATTATTACAAGGATGGAATTTCACATGTGTTTGAAAGAACAGTCTCAGTATATTGCAGATATTTTCTGTTGTTGTTCTTGAACCATCAAGATGGTCCAGTTGGTAAAGGCACTTGTCAACCATTATGACTTGAGTTCATTTCCCAGGACTCACATGGTAGAAGGAGAGAACTAACTCTTCAAACTTGTTCTCTAACCTCCACATGCTCGTAATGGTACACACACACACACACACACACACACACACACACACACACCAGACAGGCAGATAGCTAGATATAAAATTTTTAAAGAATAATTCTTGAGTACTAGCAGGAACTTTTTGCCATTGACTCTCCAAATTTCTTGCAATTCATGACCTGGGCAGTTTGGTCAGAGAAACTACTCAGCTTCTTGAAATCATTATTCTTTTTTCCCTTTGATTCTGACCTCACTCGCATCCAAACACTACTGTCCTGTGCTATAGAACAATGTTTAACACGCTCATCCAAGGAAGAGAGAACAATATGGACTCTCATAGGGTACCAAGTCTGCAGTGAATACCCAGGTTGCACATGCAGGCAGTGGATGGCAGAAAAGTACCAAATGAAACAAGGAATGCTTCCCTTGGCTTTTGTTTCTTTGTTCGGTCACCTTTCTGTTCTGCTTAAGGAAAAAAATCCCATCTTACTCTTGCCTGGGCCAGATTGCCTACTTTAAAATAATCACTTCCACCAGCATTATGGGGAACAAGCTGCATGCTAGAAACACGTACACCATTTTCTATGAAATCTAGGAAAGATAAGAACCTTAAGTTAGAAAGATTCTGGGTTATCAGATGCTCATGTTCTCAAAGAACACCTCTGTGTAAGCCTCAGTCATTGATTACTTGATGGGCAGTATTCACCAAGACTGCTAAATGTAGGATGATTTTACTAACACACAAACACACACACACAAACACACATACACACACACATACATCAATATTCAGAATTGAATTGCAGATAAACAGCAACTTTCTTCTCTTATGTACTAAATATTTTGTGGGACTTATTTATTCTATAAATTTGAAATTTAGGTGTCAATCGTCATTTGCATTTTATTTGCCTGTCTGGTTGTTTGATAATTGAAGATTTTGTTTCTGGGCCTTTTATAGAGATAGCTCATGGTCGGGGTGTAAAATGTGTTTGTTTAAGAGTATAGGCTCTCATCTGGGGGGCATGGTGGCATTGCCCTAGGCCCACCCTGGTTGTGCAGATATCTGGATTATGACACACCTTTTGTGTGTGCACTTTTTTCACATGCTCTGGTTGCTCTGATTATCTTCTGTGAGCTCAGAGCTAAAACCTTCAAGATCACATTCTAGTTGGGTATTTTATTATCCAAATCTCAGCTCCCTTGGGGTATCTGTCCCAGTGGCTGGTGGAAATGTTATATAGGTAATGACTAGCCATTT
This sequence comes from Mus caroli, assembly GCF_978045245.1. Classification (NCBI taxonomy): domain Eukaryota; kingdom Metazoa; phylum Chordata; class Mammalia; order Rodentia; family Muridae; genus Mus; species Mus caroli. The sequence goes on from NW_028227272.1 coordinate 3,848,992, forward strand.
TTTAATCTCTGCAGCTCAGTGCCTGGGAACACACACACACACACACACACACACACACACACACACACACACACACAGGAAAGAGAGACAGAGAGAGACAAAGAGAGAAACAGAGAGAGACAGAGAGAGAGAGAGAGCACAGAATTAACCTCTTGGTTAGTATTTTGTCCTGGGCTCTGACAGTGTCCCTTCCCTGGTAGAAAGGGCTATCGTCAGAAGATAATGAATACACCAGCATTTCTAGCATTTTCTCATTTTAAGCATTTCACTTATTAACAGAAAAAAAAAAAGATGCATGCTCTTAACTAAGGGGAAGCTCTCTGACTTGGGGAGTAATTATTGGTGTATATTGTATAATTTATCTGATTTCTCTCTTTGCTCATGAGATATTTCTGTTTCTTTGCAGCAATTTGGTAAAATATTAGATGTTGAAATTATTTTTAATGAGCGAGGCTCCAAGGTAAGCAACTTGATTCAGTTTGGAATGTCTTAGCTTGTTGTGACATGTCTGTCAGGGACAAGGGAAGTAACTGCAGGGCCTGAGTCAGCACCCTGAGAAATGCACTTAGGTGGGAATGTCTTTAGAGACGACCTCCCATTTCCTAAATGTTGAGAATTGCATTGAGTTCCAATTAAAATATGTAGGGGGTGATTTTTAATTTCTGATCCAAATATATAGAGCTATAAATACATATCTTAAATTTCTACAGGAAAATTACCCATGCCTAAAACAATAATGATATTGCTACATTTTTTTGTTTTTCAGTGATAATTATGTTCTTTATATTAAAAAGTATGTTGATAGTCTCACAAGGAGGTAAATATGTGATTCCTCTGTATTAATAAAGTGCAGTTCTTTTCCTGCATTACAGAGGAGAAAATTCGCTATACACCAACCTTTTGAATGCAATTTTGTTCATTAGTATGTTACAGATCCTTATTTTGTATTATGCTATTGCTTTGAGTTTATTTTCTTACTGGAAAACCAGTGTTTAAATTTCCTTTTTCTAGAGCTTGTCAAAGTGTTCATGGAAGGCTCTAAGAAAATTCTAGCACCTACACAGGAAATGTAAACACCCTATGAATTCACTGTGTGCTCTCTGTCCATGACTATAGACGTATGGTTCCAAATCTGCAGCATCAGCAACATCCAGGAGCTTATTCACCATACAAACTCTCCATCCCCAACCCAGCCCTACTGAATCAGAAACCCTGAAGCTCATCCAGCAAGCCATACCTTAGCAAGCCTTCCAAGCTTTTCCTCAAAAAGCCAAACACAAGTGTCTCTCTTTTCCCCTAAGGCTAAGCCCTCACCTGAATATAGAATATATAGCTTTTGCCCACAAGTATTTCATCACTGTCTCCATTGATGGCATAAGACCCCCCTCTTTCTTTTTTAATATTTAATCTTTTTTAATCTGAGAAGATTCAAGAGCTTCATGCAAACACTCCTCATAGGAAATAATTTCATAAGAAGTTCCAACATTGTCTGTGACTTTGGATGAGGATAGAGTGGTCACAGAACCCAGATAAAGCACAGCTGGGAATAGCTCAGATTCTATGACAGCTATGGTTAATCGAATCTCAAGGAACCTTAATCTCCCATCTTCTTTCCATACTTAGCTTCTGAATGTGAGTGTTGAGACCATTTTTATCAGATACAGAGATGCTGCTTGGGCTTCATAATGCCCCTTGTATGGGCAACTCAGAACAAGTAGGCACTCAGGTAGGCACCAAGCACCACTAGTTTTGTAGTGTGTCATATGTCACAGTAACCACACTATGAAGCAAACCTTACAATTTATTATTCCTTACAGCATCTGCCCTCTGCTCAATCCCTCCTAAGTAGATTTAACATTGACCGAGTAGGATAGTGTTGATCGAATTGAGGAAACAAAATTCAAGGACTTGCTTTTCCACATACAAATAGTTCTGTAATCTGCCAGATGAATGAAAAGTCGATCCATTAAAAGTTTGCAGTTCTGCACATTTAGAGACCTGTTTTTTCTTTGTTGGCTTTAGCTATTTTCCATTCTTGTAGGCTGACCTCTTAGTTGGGGTGAGGCGAAGAAGGAAGCTGTTTGTGCTTTAAAACCACCAAGTATTTTTATGCCTGCAGATAGAAGCGTACCAAGAGAAGGGTATAGTTAGGGCTAAACCTGGCTCAGGCCTGGTGGATTCCTGGTAAAACCAGTGGGGATGATGTCCGATGTGTCCCAACTCTGTCCTGACTCTGAAGATCTTTATCTTACCATTGCCATGTAAGATGCTTTAGTTTTTATATTTTTTCTTCCTTGTCTGAGGCTTGTTTGGAACTTTTAAAATTACATTTTGTTTAGTAAGATTTTTGTTGGTTGAAGAAAGCTATTTCATTCCTTCCGAGAGGTGTTTGGGGACACCACTAGAGTATTGTTGGCTATTTTCAAAGTACAAGGCAGAGCTGGTTTTAGGACCTTTCCCATCATCTCCTTGATTAGTCTGTCCCTGGTGGCTTTAGGGAAAAGAGCATTTCCATTTTCAGCATCTGAAGCCTGGACTTTGTTGGACTGTTTTGTTTTTCTTTCCTTTTTTTCTTCTTTTAGGTTAGGTGACATCCAGAATGGCCTCTGGGAGGGAGCCCCCACTCTCTGCCTTGCAGGTGTGCATACTGAGTGATACCACATCCCTGGAATGTCCCTGAGACCATCTAGCTGGGAATGCTACCTGGGACACCAGCTTGTTCATGGAGAGTTGTTACATTTGGCATCTTTTAGAGCAAAGGGCCTTATTTAGAGGAACATTTCCATCTTAGCTTTTAAGAAAAGAAATCGTTGTTAGGAACTTATTTCCATCAGTTGCTGCCTCCATTGGCAAGGGCCCAAAGGACCAGAAACTTTCCTCTTGGTCCTTTATTCCCTATAGGGGACTACCTGAGGCATATGACTCAAAGTTGAGAGAGGATAACTCTATATATGTGTGTGGGGGCACATCCACTGGCATCTTTGGTTTTTTAGAAACACACAACCTGAATAGTTGATGTATATGTAGATGTTATAGGAAAGGAATATCTTGAAAAAGAATGACAGACAGACTTGCTCATCAGAACTGGACTACATGAAGGCATAATGAATTGCACAATTCAGTTATTCTTTTAAGAGATTTAAAATCATTGCTTTGCTTCTGAAATGCTTTGTTTTCCAGAATAAGTCAGATTTAGCTATCCTCTAGTACACCTAAGAAATATGCAATTGTGTCTTTGATTTAGTGTATACGCATCTATGGACCAGTTTCTCTTTAGTTGAATCATTCTTGAGGAAGAAAGATGTGCTTCTAGCTCTCAGCTTTTCTTGAGCATTAGAAAAGAGCAGTCATGAGCAGCTGCCCTTAAATGTGTTGTACACTGCTGTGACAGGAAGGCTGATGAGACTCTGAGCATGTGGTTGGAGGTAGGGAGGCTTCCTGAGAGGAGGAACTAAGTTGAGCGTGAATGAAGGCTAAGGAAGAAGGGAGGAAGGAAGGGAAGAAGATGGTATCTCAACAAAGACAAGAGACTGTACATTCAAAGGACACTGGGAAGATGTGAATAAGAGGTTCTTGGTTGTCAGGAAAATGAGTTCCTCTTACCCTCTCATCATCTCACCTGTTCTCCACACATGCTCTCTCCATTGGAGACTGAAGGACTTGACTTTTCATTTTGAGCAGAATGTGTGAATTCCTCATTCTAGAACATGAAACAGGGCACCTATGTGAGGGCCCCAAAGGAAATCCACTGCCGATCAGGATCATAAAGGAAGGAGGAGGCTATAGGAGAGTGAGAATTTATTATTCACTGAAAGGCACTGTTCTAGGGATCTATTTTGGGTCAGCTGGCCTGTTCTTCATGCTCATTTATCAGAACAGATGCCTCCTCCAGGAAGCCCTCTTCTTTCATCTCTGACTGCCTGTCCAAAAGTACAGACTGAGATGGTATGTCTCTTAGTGGAAGGACATTTGACCACAATCTGAACTCTACTCCTATCTCCTCCCTCCTCCCTCCCTCTCTCTCTCCCTCCCTTCCTCCCTCCCTCCTTATCTTCTTCCTTCTCTCACTCTCTCCTTCCCTCCCTCTCTCTCTCCTTCCTTCCTTCCTCATTTCCTCTTTCTGCCTTTTCTAATTTCCTTATTTCCTGTATCCTTCACTCCCTCTTTCTTTTCTTCCCTTTGGGATTCTTGTTTAATTATGCCATGCTATCAATCAAACTTGCCAGAGGAGCATTCTGTCATTGAGCTACACCCCAAGGTCCCTTTTATTTTTGTTTTAGACTGAGTCAGACAGACCTTGAACTTGCAATTTCCAAGCTGCTGGCTGGGTATTTGGGGGGATAATCTCTAGGACTTGCTCACCTTTGAACCTGTCCTTCATACGTCTCAACAAGTCATTCAACAATACTCTGGTCCCAATAGAAAAGACAACACCGTTTCCTCCATCTATGAAGTGGGAATTACAGATTGTCTTCTCTTAGCTGAAGAGAAAATACAGATCCCTTGTTTCTTTTACCGATTCCTAAGTGTCTGACTTGGATACTTGTAGACTTAGGGCTAAAGGGGATAAAGGTCATGTCTGAGACATCTTGGGCATATGGTTTTTACTGTGCCCCCTGCCTACATCTATGCATAAAATTAGAGTCATAAACTCAGCCTTCTCCACCAATGATGCTTTCCAAAGCAGGGCTATAACATTTTCCTTATTCCAACACATACACCTTTGTTTCTGTGGGTGTGTAATAGAAGGAAAGATCAGGAAAATCCAGACATGGGATCATCTAAGTAGATTTCTGAGGCAAAAGGATATCTGGTCTCTGATAAGGGTTTCTGATGTGACAAATACAAAATGAGGCTCAGGAATGAGAATGTGAACAAGCTTGGGTTCGTTTGCAATGCACAACTGAATTTGAAAACCAGTAGCCAGGATAGAGTTGTCAAATGAAGCAACTTGTCCCCTCAATTTCTGTTCTTTGCCCTTAAAAAATTCATCCCATTCTCACCAAAACTTGAATACTATTAGCAAGTATTTTTGAGCCACCAGATTAGGTAGGCAACATGTGCAAAGTTTTTATGGAACGTGTCACTGTATATTAATTGGATCACTCAGGCATGTCTTACTTATGAATCCTCACTTCGGGAAAAACAATGTGAAGTCATTAAGTCAGAGTTACTACATCTGACCTTTTACCATGTCTTCTATGGACAGATCCTCCTCTCCCAGCACGTGAACACATGCACAGCTCTAACTTTCCACAGACAAGTGCAGTCTTGCAGTGTCTCCTAGCTAGTGCATCCAGAAACCCTTCTCCAATATCCCTCAGTTATGAAGTCATCATTGGTGCCGACTATAGGATGGCTATTACCACTCTACATGTATGATTACTGCTCATTTCATTTGTGAGGGTGAATGTCATCCACGAGGATGAAGCAAGTGTCTGCAGTGTGCATGAGGCTTCTTCTGTGCATATTGATGAATTGATGATGCCCATGCAGTGAAAAATTGCTCCCACTTACCCCAGTGTGTCCACATCATTCCAAAGGTTGGTGTATGTATTTCTAATCAAAATGTACAAATAAGCTTAAGGATTTTAGAAGTAGTAGTATATAAGATTTCCATGCTCATCATAAGAACCATGTCAGTGAAGAAAAATGTGGATTTAGACAAGCTAGATTAGTAAGGTTTGTGGTAGAGACTGAAATATTAAAAGCAAAAACTATACTTGTGAAGCAAAGGGTGTACTTGCTATTTATTTGTCAAAGAAGGTTTCAATGTGCTGCACAGATTCACCACATCTGGAAAATATGTTTTCTACCTGTTGATATAGCAGATGACTACCAGCCTAGTCCCAATAACATTGTTTTCTGGTTAATAAACTAATGTAAAAGGTCAAATTCCAATGTCCTGTACTATTATTTGGGGGAAGGGGAGGGAAGGGCAAAGCACAGACATAGAATGGAACTTGCTTATCTACATTGTTAACCAAAAAAATTATTTGTATTCATTTCATGTGATTTATGTTTTTGTTTATTAGAACGACAAGATCAAGATTTATTATATATAAAAAAAAGGTCTTTCCTTTTTTTTAGGCTTGTTCCTTTTATTTTTGAGAGGCAAAGGCTGTACAGTTGACAGACTTGAATAACCCTAAAGTTGCATGAGGGAGAGCTGTTCTTAAGCCCACGCAGCATGACTTCCGTAGGCAATGTGACAGGACTTGAGCATTCACCGTGGAATTCTGTGCACACGTTTTATTCTGTTTTATTTTTTAATTTGCATGTCAAGACCTGGTTCCCTTTCTTTTTCCTCGTTCTTTAGTTTCCTCTCTGTGGAGACTGTACACTTATTTTGATTTCATTTTCCTTTTGGTTGGTTTCTTTTTTTCTGTAGTGATGTTTAGAAAGGTATTTTTTGTTTGTCGGTTTGGTTTTCGTTTTCATATCCATCTTTGAATTCTTTAGGGGTTCCAGCTAACGGGTGACAGGAAAAAAAATCTCGTTCACATTTGGTGCTTAATGACTGCACATCTTAGTGTTCTTATAATTTCTCTAATTTGCATGTTACAGAACTGAAGCCAGGACAAGAAATAGCAATGAAAGCGAGAGAACTTTACCAAGTGGTCGTTGACTGAAATAATAATATGCATGTTGTTCTCCTTCTCCCTCCTGCATGCAGGGATTTGGTTTCGTAACTTTCGAAAATAGTGCGGATGCGGACAGGGCGAGGGAGAAATTGCACGGTACCGTGGTAGAGGGCCGTAAAATCGAGGTGCATGTCAAAAATATTTTCCTTTTCCTCTTTTTTTTTTTTTTTTTATAAATGTCTGCTTCACGCTCATTCGTCCTTCCAGGTGCATCATTGGTGTCTCGTGTGTGACCCTATTCCCTTCTCATTGTTTATATATATTTATATATTTATATATATTTATATATAAAAAGGAAAACTGGCCTTACGTTTTCTGTTAAATTTTACTTTACATTATTCTTTATAGGACTGCTTGAGAGTAGATGGCAAAGCTGAGATGAGAGGAAGGCTAATAAGAAAGGTTCTGCTTGTTTGTTTTAGTTCATTTTCAATGTTTTATGAACAACGGGTGCCATAGGGTCCAAAGAGGACACAGTATTTAAACCAAACCAAATAGAGCGAGCTTTGTTTTGTTTTGTTTATTTTTCAGTCCACTTTAGGGTTGAAGAGGGATCCACAGTGGTTTGCAAATTAGACCAAACTTCAAAGACAATAACAATCAAAGATACTAAAACAGAAAAGAAAACAAACAAACCAAAAAAGAGATGAGAGGCACTTCTCATTAATGTCTCACTCGAAAACAAAAGCCAACTTGAATTCTTGCGTTCTTCTGATTAGACATTGAATAAGCAATCAGCATTTCCCTTCTCTGCACATGGCCTCTGTTGACTGGCAATGCAGACCCCACATTCTGACATCCAGCGCCTGCCCTTTATACCACTGGGTTCCTCTTCAACACAATCAAAGGGTCATATCTGTTAAAACTTAAAAACAAACAAAAAATTACCAGTTAAAAATGCTTTAGTCTTTGGAGTAAGATGTCGCATATTTTGCCTTTTTATTTCCCCCCTCGACGGTAACGCTTAGGCCCCTCACCAAACTCTCAGTAACCATGGTAACTGTATACAAACCCATGCTGGCGATGGTGGTGAATGGTAAGTGATGAGTCCATCTGCCGCTTCACGTATTTAGTGCTGATATATCTCTATACATATCTCTCTACCACGTGAATTTTTTTGACTTGTTGTATTAAGTTTTCTTGATGCTCCATTTTTTTGGGTCTTTGGTACGCCTGTAATTGAGTGTACGTTCTAAGCTAGCCTGGGAGGCTCTGACTGGACTGAGTTACGAGCAGTGCACATCTTACTCAGACCCTTAACTCCATATTGTGTTACACAATGCACCCTCTCCTTTACCCTTTTGTTAGCTGTGACTTTAAAGCTTGAATGATTCGTTAATTCTTGCAATGTAAAAGGCTCTTGTTCCAAGTGTTGAATGCTAGATGTTGCTTCCCAATGGTTCCCCCTCCCGAAGTGTTGCACACGGCTTAAATTTGTCTGTCCCTTTCCTTGACATTTATGTCCCCTGTACTTTGTCTCCTCCCTCTTCTCCACTGCATGCCCCTTCCATATTAACTCGATCTTTTTGTTTAAGAACCTATTTCTTGTTTCTGTGTTACCATGGAGCACACGCATGCCTTTAAATCTTCAATTATGCAGTATCTTTTAATTTGCTTTTACTGTCTCTTTATTAAACTTTTAAATGAGATGACATTGCTTTATTGAAATGATTCGTAAGTTAAATTGCTTATGAAGTAAATGTAATTATAAAAATGTATGATTTGGGGGGTTATGCATCTATTGCGATTTGTAAATTAAAATGCATTTTAGTTTCTGTTTTAAGTTTTGGGTTTTTTTGTTTTGATGTTGTTTTGGTATTGTTGTTTGGTTTGAGTAACAACAGTCACACTGCATGCAACTAATTGGATCACGGGCCTTGGTGTCCAAACTCACTTCAGTTTTCTATGTGTGTAGGTTAATAATGCGACAGCTCGCGTGATGACAAATAAGAAGACTGTCAACCCCTACACCAATGGTAAGTACACACCCCCTGTTCAACAGGCGTCTCTGCCTGTCGGGCCACAACCTTCTTTAATCAGAGAATCTGTTTCTTTTCTGTTTTTGTCTTTGAAAATTTTATCCATGTATCCATTTTCTCTTCCTCATATGCATCCCTAAGTCTCCCTTCCAATTATCCCAAGCAGTCTCCGTCATATCGTCCACCAAATTCATGTCTTTATTTATTTCTTTGTTGTTTGTTTGTTTTAACCCACTGATTCCAGTTAGTATTGCATGGGATGATCCACTGTGGTCTTGAAGAACCCATCGGTGGTCAAATTCTTAAAGAAAAGTGACCGTGACCCTCCTAGGCCCAGTAGCCACAGATTGCCAACAGCTCTGCCAGGGCTGGAGCCTGAGGAGCCTCCCACCAATCTATCCTGGAATTCTTTTGTTTAAAAAAAAAAAGTGCAGGTCTTGGGCTGGTGAGCACAAGTGCTGTGAGTTTGGGCCATATGCCACATTGGCCCTCCATGCCTTCTGTCTCATTGCTGACCGACTACAGTGAACTAACTCAGAGCTGATTTTCACAGCAAAGCAAATATAGTTTTTAAATTCAGTCATCCCATCTCTCTAGAGTCCCCTCCCTCCACCAGGACTAACACCAATCATGACTTGCCTCGTTTAACTTCTTGTAATGCTAGCAAATTAAGGAAAGTGTAAAAGTTTTGTTAGTTATTTTTTTAATCCATAAATCCTTAATAATTTGTCACTCATGGAAGTATAGTTACAGAATTTGGTTCTGGCTTTCAGTCTTCTTGGATATTAAAGTATTCTTGAGGAAGCTGATGGTTGAGCCTCATGGGAAAGTGGCTGCATGAGTTGGTTATCCTCTCTGATGCAGGTATCCTGAGGGCCATGGGACCAGTTGAGTCCATGGATATGTACTGGAGACTTCTGTAGGAAAAAGAATCTCTGTGGTTACCACAAATATTTCCTGGGATTTATCATTACAAAGACCTGACATGAAGCTCTGAATATACATGCAGAGCATATACAAGACTCTGGGTTCGAGTCCCACCATCACCAGAAAAAAATTGCTTCACATTGATATGAAGAGTTATAAATGTTTTCACACAGTTTGATCCATTTCTTCTTCTCAATATAAAGATCTATTAAGGAATAAGAAGTGTGTGTGTGGGGGGGTGTTCAGCTTTTATGTTAATTAGCAAGAAAACTGACTCAGCAGGAGACAGAGCTGAGTCCAGATTCCAGCACACACAAACAAGCCAGGTGTGACTATGCACCTGCTTAAAAGGACAACTCTGTACAGGTGGAGGCAGGAGGATCACTCCAGCTGACTGACTGTTAGCCTAACGGTAGGAGTGCCCCTGCCTCAGATAGGAAAAAGCCATGGAACCATGAACCAGAACACTCAAAGTTCTGGACAGCGCCCCCCCCCAAATATGTGTACATGTACACACTCACACACACAGTACTCATAGGCATACATATTCAACACATACATAAATAGAAGTGATCCAGCAAGTTAAAGTATAAGAATGCAATCGAATGATTATATCCATTAAAATGAGCAGTATAAAGGTAACGGTAGGAGGATTATAGTAAAAAAATGAAACAAACCTGAAGAATGAAACCCATGTACACTGTGATTTCAGCTGATGTCAGTAATTCTATGAAAATGGTTATGCTGTGTTGAATATCAAGGGCAAAATATATTTATCTTTGGTTTATAGGTTTTAAAAATAATGTACTTCCTTACACACAACAGGAATATGTATGAAATTTCTATTTTTAAGTTTTAATTATACATGAAACATAGGCTTATTTTAAGGCAGAAAATAACCAGGGAGGAAAGAAAGTGACAAATGTTTAGGCAAGCACTCTTGCCAGCCTGCCTCTTCCTCCTTTTAGGAGAAGTCACTGTTTCAGACTATTGCCTAGAATTCAGTTTGCATTTTCAGGCATAGACATACATAGACACACAGTTCTGTGTTTATAATGTTCACAGTGTGATCTACATATTCCTAACATAAATACCATTATGACACACATAGCTTTTAATCAGCAGTTACGAGTCAATTGGACTTCTTTAGGTGGTGATCCATACAAACTTAGCTAAGTCCTTCTCATGGCTATATAGCACTCAGATCTTCAGCATTCACTGATGTTTCATTATTTTGGTTTCTATATTTTTGTACTATTACAAATTAGCATTTTATAGTTTTTCCTTTATCTTTCCTGCTGGTGACAACCAAGTTGACGATGTCAGTCTTCTTACCTTCAAAAGCAATGGTATGAAACAGATATTTACCCTTAATGTAACATGGAAAGGCCAGAAGGATAATTTATTCTGCTGTCTAGTTTCCCCAACCTCGGCAACCAAGGACTTGCCCTTGTACTATGTAAATAGTTTCTCAGAGCCCCCAACATCTCTGAAATTAAATGTTTATGGGGATTTTCTATTTGGGTAAAATTCATAGCTTTGCAACTGGCAGGTGTTCACCCTGGCATCCACGCAAAATATTGTACATTCAAAAATTTGTGACATAGCAAGTGTGTGTGTGTGTGTGTGTGTGTGTGTATGTGTGCGCTGCACAATTGTAAGTATACTTGCATGCCATAGGAAGGTGTGAAAGTGTATTGAGTGAAAAGACAAACAAACAGGCATACAGTAGTCTGGGAGGATGGCTCAATGGGTAGAATACTTAGGAATGAGGGCCAGATGCAGATTCCCAGCACACACACAAATGGCAAGTAGATGTGACTGTTTGCCTGCACTATCCACTTCTGAGATATGGGAAGATGGGGAAGTCTTGGAAAAGCTGGATAGGTAGATAAAAGACCTTCCTTATTAAATAAGGTGGAGAGGGATGTAGGAAGACATAAACATGATGGCAGTGCCCTGGGCTCACACACATTCACACATATATGTCCACAGACATGCAAATGCCTATTTATAGGCACATTATAATACATACGTGCATACACACATGTCCATATACATGCAAGCACACATATCCATATGCACATACATACAAGCATATATATATATATATATACATATATATTATTCACATGCACACTATAATACATACATACATACATAAAAATATAAAACAAAGAAATCAAATGCGATTCCATAAGCCATGTAATGTATATACATATTTACTTTAAAGGAAGAGTTATTGATTAATTTCACATCTAAGAAATAAAAACTGACTTATATAGAAAATTTAAGCACAAGTCAAAGCCCATTCAAAATAACTGGTATTTCTGTAACACTGTGTGTTATGTATTATGTGAGCCTTTTCAAAGACTGTGCACCCAAGTGAGGGCCCTGGAAAGTCAGCAGCATCATCTGTATTTTAAAAAGAGGTCATATGAGTAGAGGATGGAATCTCTTCTTTCATGTATGAAGTATTGCCAGAATAACTTAGAATTTTCTTCAAATTATAACTGACTACAATTTGAGAAAATAAAGACCCTTAAATCTTTAAGAGGGTGTGGGTTTTGTAAGAGATCTTGGTAGTGGAGCTTTGCATCATCGTGAGGCAAATGCCTAGCATAAAGAGGAAAGGTTTGATTTAACTGATGCTTTCAAAGGGTTCCGGCAGGAGCCCATGGTTCTTTGGGCTCTGACCTGTGGTGAGAGACAGCATTAGGACATCAGCATGGTTGGATATGATGCAGAGACCATTCCCCGTTTGGCAAACAGGAAGCTGCAACGTAGACTGGACCCAAGGACCATGAGTAACCTTCACAGGCATACTGCCTGAGGTCAGCTTTGAAAGAGCCCATATTTCTAATCCCTTCCACAAATGCTATCATGTAATGGATCCATCAGAAGGTTAATACCTTAACTATGTCTAATCTAATCACTTCCCAGCCTCGTCATCTGATGAGCAGGCCTTTTCATACTTTTATGAAAAGTAAGCCTCGTGTAAGCATTTCATATTCAAACCATCACAGAGAATAAAATGATACCTATAAAGACATACTAGGATAAGAAAGTAATCATTTTGAGATTCCATCCTTAGTTGTATGGCTTATAACCCATAGAAATAATACCTTTTCCAAAGTTATAAGTTGTCAAATTTTGAAGCCAATCTTCAAGTTTTGTAATAAAAAAATTAGTTGCCAATGTTATGTTCCTGAGTTCCTTCAGTTATGGATCCAACTGAGGATTCAACAGTTTCAGGCTCTCCATGTTGCCTAAGACTGTTCCTAATGCAATGAGAAGGTAGCATAGGGGAGTGTGGAGAAGGGTCTGCTGCAGAGGACAGTGGCTGAGATCAGTGTATAGGGTACAAGAGGTAGTTCAATGATGTATATATATTATAAAAGACAACAGAAGTAGATGTAGAAGTTTTGCAAATTCCACTTCTCAGAAAGCTCCTCAAAAGAGGGAATTAGTCTCTCTGTCACTCTTTCTTTATCTCTCTGTCCCTCCCTCCCTCCCTCCCTCTTTTTCTCTCCCCTATTTCTTCTAAAAACATGTCTGTAGATAGATAGGAAGAGGGTGGAAGAAGTGGGCTTTGTACATTGGATAACAAATTGAGAACTGGATTTGGAGGGATTTTCTAAAAGTTGGAAAAGCATGTTAGATGGGATTTGTTTCCTTAGAATTTCTTACAAGGCTGGAATTGGGCAAAAGTGCATAATTATGAAGATAGGAAGGCTTTGTTTCTGCTATGAGCTCTGCTAGTCACTGCTGAGATATATCCAAGATTTTGAAATTCTCCCTACATGGTTCTGTACAGTGGGAGATGGACATACACTGGGACCAAAACCCTAGGTAACTGGGATTTTCCAAGTAAAGTTCTACTATGGTGCAAGGTAGAAACAGTGTCCTCGGTTTTGCTGTCTGCTTGGGGAGCAACAGTCTGATTACAGAGAAGGTTCAGTCTCAAGTAGTAGTCGTCTCACTCATTCTTTCTGGCCAGGTTGTAGGAGCAAAGATTCAGATGTTAAACGAGCTGCCAAGCAAAGGAAACAAGAGAAAAGACTCTGAGAAATTCAGTCTTGTTTTTGCATTGTTTGGAATATTTGATTGTTTATTTATTTGTTTATTCTTTAATAGTCTTATTTATGTATTTGGTACATTCCAGTCACACACATCCTTATTTCCTCTTAGTCTTGTCCCACCCCACGATCCCACTGAGTATCCTATCATCTATCCCACTCTCTTGCCTTTTTGTTTTTGGTTTGGTTTGGTTTGAGGTCACACTGCTTCTCCACAACCAAAACCACTTGTTTGGGTCTGAGTGTGGAGCTGGAATAAGGTAACAGTGGCTTCAACAATGAAGACCATGGCTTCCTCCAGTCTCCATAAGCTCCCACACCGCCCTTCCTGGTTTGACTGTGTACTTAGAGGCTTGTCCTTGTGCAGGTCCGTGAGCACCACAGCCATGCCGTGCTGTATGTCACAGCCCGCATCTTTGAGCCATCTTTTGTTTATAGTCTGTCTGTACCACTGAACTCCCTTCTCAGCTTCATTAGTACTTCTCTTTGGAAGCAAGGTCTTAAGTTGCCTATCCTGACCTTGAACTCAATGTTGGCTATAATCATAGTAGGCTTTGAACTTGAGATTTTTCCTGTCTCGGGCTCCCTCAAACATCTAAAATGACAGGCCTGACTGAAAGTCAGCCTAAAACATTTATCTTCTGAGTGTTTACTACGTGAAACAAGAGATTTCTGAGTATACAGAACAGTACAGTTTGATGAGAGAAGGCCACAGTTGGGAGTTTTGACTAGCTGTTCTTATCTGAGCAGTTACCACTGCTCACCTGTAATAAAGCTATCTGAAGGAATTCTTAACATCAACTTGCCATCTCTTCCAATGTTTCACAGAAACCCTATACTTTAGGTGAAATCTATATGTTGTCTATGAATACATGTTATTAACAAACAAACCAACAAAAAAAAATACAGAGTGACTCAAAACATACAAGAACACAGCACATGGACCTGATGTATGAATACCTGCTTTGTCATTTTGTATGTTGCTTCCTGCTCCATTTGATCTATGAGGTCTCTGTTTAGGATATATACAGGTCATTTTCTAAAGTTTCATTACATTCACTAGAGCACAGCTTGTACACCAGGGATCTTGTCCAGCATTTTTCTGAAGTAGGCTAGCACATAAGCCTGGACAAGCTACATTTTAGGGAGGCAGGGAGTCTGGTTTGCTGCAGCTCCCTGAAGTGTGAGCTCAGAGGGGTAAAGCTCCAGGAGCCTGCCTGGGCTTTGCTCCATTGCCCTGTTGGATGGGGCCCTGGGAGGCTGGGAGTGGTAGGCTTTATCTGCTTTTTGCTTTTTTGTAAGCCTCATTGTTCGGCTTAATGTCCCTGATGAAAATCTCAGAGTTTTCGAAGCCTGGGGACATACATAAACTGTCTCAGAAATTAAAACTGGGATCATTTTGTCCATCTTCCTGACAGTGCAAGCTTGTACTTCCAGCAAGGTTATCCCAGGGGTCTCTTCCAGGTACAAGAAGGAGCCATGGAAAGGAAAAGTCCATTTGCGTGTGATTTGCATACATTTACATAAGTCTTCTTGAAGTCTGTGAGTCTGAGCAATTCAGCTCTGAGGTGATTTTCAAGGGCAGTTCTCATTGCCTTCCCTGGAAGATGGCAGTCCTTAAAAGGTTCTTCATTGCATGTAGAACCTTTGGCTTTTGGAGGGCAGGTGACCAAATCCTAGCCAGAGGGAAATGAGACCACTTAAATGACCATAGGAAAAGTTCTTTGTACCTTTTGATTTCTTTAGAATAAGGCTAAGTCCATGTGTATTGAATATTAAGTATTTGTCAAGTGCATTAAGTGCCTGGGACTGCCTGACAGTGCTGCCTTGGCTTACTTTCAATTCCCATGTGGGAGAATAAGAGAGAAAACAAATAAGAAGAGTAAGAAATGAAGGGAGGGGAAGAAAAGGAAAGGAAAGGAAAGGAAAGGAAAGGAAAGGAAAGGAAAGGAAAGGAAAGGAAAGGAAAGGAAAGGAAAGGAAAGAGAAAAGAGATTCAGATACTGTTAGCAGCTATGCAGAAATGTAACTGGAAAATGAATCCATAAGACAAGGCAGGAGAATGACCTGGAATACCGTGTTTTAGAAAGGAATTAGAGACACAGACAATACCTGCACACTTGGGAAAGAGTTGGGAAGAGTTCTCCAAACAAGGCCAGGATGTTCAGTTAGCCTTGGTGGTTTTCAGATTAAAAAGATCAATACCCTGTATCTTGGAGAGATGGGGACAGTGGTACAAAGTGAATGGACGTTGGTTAGACTATGTGGTCTTCTAGTCCAAGGCAAAGAGTCTGTGCTTATCCTGAGTCCAGAGGGAAGATGCAGAGTTTGGAGTATTGGTACAGAGCAGGTGGTTAGTTTCTTACATACCTCTGGACCCTTGTGAATAGAATGGAAGGGGAGGAAGGGGGAAATAAATGGGGTCTTTTATATTTCATTGTTTAAAGATACTGATTTTTAGCTGTGTGTATGTGTGTGCACGTGAGGGAGTGCATTTGGTGTGGGTGTATAGATTAAATGCATGCGAGTGTAGATGCTTACAGAGGGCAGAAGAGGATGCCAGATTCCTCTGGGGCTGGAGTTCTAGGGGTTTGTGATCTATCTAACATGGGTGCTTGCAATGAAGCTTCATTACGCTACCCAAGTAGTACACTGAGCTATCTCTCCAGCCACAGGGATAGTTTTCAATTATTCTTATTGCTTTATGTTGCTTTGCTATGACTCTTGTCTGACAAGAAACAAATTGTAAAAAAGGAAGCCACTCTCTCAAGTTTAATGAAGTACTTTTTAATGGATTGCATGAGATATGAAGATAAGATAGGAAGTATTGGGCAGCATTTTACGTGGCTCGGTTGTTAGAAGTGCCATTGTCTGATGGGGAAGACGAGAAGAGAATCAAGATTCAGGGCTAAAGGAAGAGGTGAAGGTAGCATCCAGTACAAGCATAAGATCCAAAAGGATGTTTAAGCTTCCTGTCTGGAAGTAGGTAGACTCTTGTAGAAGAAAAGGTCAGAGATAATAAGGGATATAGTACAGTCATTGAGGCCTTAATTGAGGATGACTTAATCAGGCTTTCATGTTGTGAATGGTCAACCTCTCCAACATGAAATACTTCAAAGTCCAAGACCAAGCATCCCCCTGCCTCCAGCTAGGCCCAACTTCCCAAAATCTATTAAATCTCTTAAAACAGAACCACCTGCTACAGGCCAGATGTTCAGATAAGCACAGAAATACACAGGGAACATGTCTCATCCAAACCATGGCAGCATTTAGATACAAGCCATTTCTTTATCTCAGGTATATTTATTGAAAGATGTTTGGTATTTGGCCCTTGTTCTGAGAAACATGGGCCAACAGGATGGAGCTCACATAGAAAAATGGCATAGCTTACATACATGAATCATTAAATCTAAATTGGGTATGGTCTCCCAAATCTATAGTCTCAGTATTCCAGAGTGGGAAGCAGGAAGATCAAAAGTTCAAAGCCACCCTAAGTTACATAATGAGTTCAAGTCCAGCCCAAACTACATAAGATCCCTAGAGTACATAAGACCCTGTCTCAAAAAACTACTCTACTGCTGAAATTTCCACAGAAATTTACTAGGAATATCAGAGTCAATCACATTCTCTGAGGCATAGCATTCTTTAATTTGTTATGAAATACCTCAAGGTCCTCCCCTGAAAAAAAGAAGGGAAGGGAAGGGAAGGGAAGGGAAGGGAAGGGAAGGGAAGGGAAGGGAAGGGAAGGGAAGGGAAGGGAAGGGAAGGGAAGGGAAGGGAAGGGAAGGGAAGGGAAGGGAAGGGAAGGGAAGGGAAGGGAAGGGAAGGGAAGGGAAGGGAAGGGAAGGGAAGGGAAGGTAAAAAAAAAATCCAATAGGTCTGCAATGTGCCTTTTAGTTTATGGTTGTTACGTGTGCTTTCTTCTTAATTGAACATCTCTAAAAAGTCAGAGTTCATATTTGAGGCATCTTTCTATCAATAACATTTAGAAAACTAGAGAATACTGTTAATGTCACAGAGAGGTGATTTGAAAGTTACCTTCCGTATTTAGCACTGCTTAAGGTTTTTATGCTTCTTGGATGCATTGAAATGTATTCCATGCCAGATCTCTAGGGGATAAACTAACATTGCCTCTGTTATTCACAAAGCACACAGCAGAGAATTGGAATTCTCTACTATCTAGAGGTCACAATCAGGAACACTAATCGTTAGAGTATGTTCTCTCAAAGATTTCTGTTTATGCAAGCATTTAATAGCTATGACTTTAATGCGGTCACCATGTAATGGATTATCCAACAATGTTATATGAAATAAGACAAAAACTGAAATTATAATAGTGGGTTTATTGATATGGTTGGAAATCAATCCTGTCTTTTTCACATGGTTCACCTGTAGCCGGTCAGTGGGTTCTTCATTCCATTTCCCCTGCACTAGCAGAAAACCAAAACCATCGAGCCCCAAGTCTGCAAGTTCATGTTGTGCATGTTCAACTTCCATAGACTTGAAATTTCCAAACACAAACTAGCACAACCTCCCAGTCTGTTTTTACTGTGGTTACCTAAAGGGACAGAAGTTCCTGACTCAAATGTGATGTAATCCTTCTGTGCTTATTTTAAGGCTGGAAATTAAATCCAGTTGTGGGCGCGGTCTACAGCCCCGACTTCTATGCAGGTAAGGAACTTTGCTTTGCACGCCAAAGTGTTGCTTGGTCTTTTCTAAATTTGCTTTGCCTGTCCCCCAACCATGAACTTTGCAGCTCAGCCCAAAGCAGGAATTGCACACTAACACATTCCCAACGATTTCTTTGGACAAAACCAAGAGCATTTTAAACTCTTCAGCAACTGAAGGAGAGTCGCTAATGACCTTGTGAAGTAAGCATGGGGCTCTACTCCTGGTGACATTTCACATGGATTTGCCCTAGGAAAGCATTGAGGATATGCACATTGGACAGATGAGTGATGGCTCATACCAATATTAATGTAGTGCCCACCCATGCATCTGTTAACTACACTTTTCCATTGTAGCTGCTTTTCTTTCCTAATAAAGCAGAGGCTTCAGCAATGTATAAACTGTGAGTTTCCAAGATAAAGCTTATGTAAAAGCTAGGAGAAAAAAAATGACTTAAGTCTTTCTCCATGAATCAATTTGGCTTAGCAAGTCTATTCTTCTCTACTTTGCTTTTTGCATATGTCTCTCTCCTCCCCTCTTCTCTGCCTGAGTATCAACTACCCCTTATTAGAGAAATAACACTGATTCAGACAACTCAGTGAGCAAATCAGGGGAGGGAGCAAAAAGCATCCACAGCTAAGAGCCCTTGCTTTGATAGCCTACAACTGATACTGAGGCCTTACCATCCATCAGTGTTGTCTTGAAAGCCTAGTACCTCATGGGTGTGAGGAAGGAACCTTCCGATGGCAATGCTTCTTTTGAAGCATTTATAGTTAGTGAACAGTTTATCTGAGTCACTTGCTTACTGTTGATGGTAAATCTGAGTTCATTTCTTCTGATTGCCCAACTTCTATCCTTTTTCTGAGACTAACCATCACTCCTGGAGGGTGTGAAAGGAAGAGAATAGCTACTCTCACAAACTAACCAAATTAAAAATGAAATGTAGAATAAATCTAGGAAGGGATCATAGAGTACATGAAATTTGTATTTCAACTCTACAGTACTTGTGACTCCTCTTCCTGTGCAAGTATAGATTAAGCCTAGGGATTGCACCACCGTACAGCAGCTTTGTTTACTTTGACAGGGGAGAGCACACTTGGCTCTAAGGCTATACTGTGCACCCTACTTCCTTGGATGACACACATGAGAGTAAGAAACATGAAAGATGAACCAGACAGCCCAAATTTTTGCCAGGTGTGTGACTCTGGAAAGTCATTGAACCTTTCTTTGCTTCAATTTCTTAATCTCTCATATAGGAATTATAATAGCATCAAGTGTGTAAGAGTTCATTAGAATATATGGAAGGGCTGTATGACACCTTAGTTACTTATTCAGGGCTGTAAAAATGTTTGTTAAATGAACATGAGAAAGTTAATATTTAATCCTTGTGTCCTGGTGGGAGGCAGGCATGTCATCAGCCTACCCTGATGAGCTTTGAGCACACTATCAGCCTCAGATTGGTTTCATAACTTAGAAAAGAGCTTGCCTGCGCATCTTCAGCATGGCTACTAGGCGTATTAATGTCTGGGCTTAGGGATATGACCATCTGTACAGGAGCAAGATGGGGTATATCTTGTCCAGAGTTACAAATATACAAAATCTCCCAAAAAGATCAGTGAAGATCTGGCTTCCACACACCTGCACAGACAGTCACAAATCTGCAGCAGCTGACCCAAGGCAATGGCGGGTTCTTTAGACCTGTGAATGTGGCATGTGCCTGTGTTTGGGAGAAAACCTGAACACAGAAGGAAGAAGCAGGAAGTATTCCCTTGTGGAATTTGGAGCAAATGTGAGTGTGATCTGAGAACATTGTATAGTTTTCCCTTCCTCATGGGCATTCTTGCCTCAACTCATCAAGATAATGTCAGCAATCTCCTTTATTTGGAATGCTTTTTTCAGAGTGCATACCTACTGACTTGAAGAACACAAAAATAGGGTTAGACTGACTTACATATGCAAGTGTAAGAGAATCTGCATTCCTTTCATAGCATAACAACATTAATTGAAACTGCCTCCAGGGCCAGCCTCAGCAGAGAGGGATCCAGGAGAAAGAAGGAGAGTAAGTTTGGAGGGGTAACATGCATTCAGCATTTTCTGTGGCCTGTACTCTTCTAAACACTTTCAATATACACATACATGTATTAAAACCTTGTGGCAGTTTTGCAAATTATAACACAAAACTATACAAAGAGTGTGTGCTTCCTTTGGGGTTTCAACAAAATATTTGGGTTCTGATCAATCCCAGGGGCTTAGTTCTTTGTAAGTTCATTATATTTTATACATATGAATTCTTTATTTAAGTATCTCCATGTGGCATTCATTCCACTGTTTTAAGTCCAAACCAGAAGCCACCTGATCATTCTGGGTTGTTCTAGCACTGGTTGTGTGAGGACATCGTGAAGAAACCTAAACAACTAATGATATCTATGAGATTTTTTTTTCCCAATAAATTAAAGTTTGTTTGTTTTTTAAACAAGAAACCTGGCATGGAACCACATGTTCTTGGGAGGCTGAGGCAAGAGCATCTCCTCTAGTCTGAGGCTGGAATGGGTTACAAATTGAAACCTAGTTTTTAAAAAACAAAACACAAAAGGAGGCCAATTGCATGATCTCAGTTGGCAAAGCACCACACAAGTATGAAGTCTGGGCATGATGACCCACACGAGTGTGAAGTCTGGGCATGATGACCCACACGAGTGTGAAGTCTGGGCATAATGACCCACACGAGTGTGAAGTCTGGGCATGATGACCCACACGAGTGTGAAGTCTGGGCATAATGACCCACACGAGTGTGAAGTCTGGGCATGATGACCCACACAAATGTGAAGTCTGGGCATGATGACCCACACAAATGTGAAGTCTGGCCATGATAAACTATCCCTTTCAGCTACATACCCATGACTAGAAATTTGACAAGCATTCTAAACTTCTCTAGCTATGAAAATAGACTGGCTTTCTCTTGCAATTTGGAGGGTGCCTCACATTTGAGGCAAAGGAAGACCTTGCCTCTGGCTTTCTTTGGATATTTCATAGGTCATCCCTATGTATGTCCGAGATGGAAAGCCAGACTCATTAGTCGTTTCTCAGTCTAAGATCTGCTCATGACAGATTTCATGACACTCCCTTCGCATAATTATTGATTTTCCTTGAGCTTATGCAGAAAGAACCATCCAGCCTCCAATTGTCTCTCAGAATGGGGCATGGAAAGTTCACAGATTTTGTAAATTAAAATCAATATTTTCAATCTCTCCTAAAGGTAATTTTCCTAATTTAGTGGACTTTCCCCTAACATTTATTTTCTCTTTTAATTATAAAATGGCAAGTTATTGATTTTCCTATAGAACCTTCTGGTGCCCCCCAGTGCATTTTTATTGCTGATGTCGGATGGGGGTGGGGAGGGAGGGAGCACTTCTTAATGAAGACCTTTAATTACTAGCAGAACAGTATTAATTTGCTTTGATAGATTATGACATTTGCATGCACTCACACGTCCTGGGAAGCATTTAGAAAGCTGTTTTAAAAGGTTTTTCATTTTAGAGTTCCTTTTTTTTTTTTTTGTGGTTTCTCCTCCAGTCATACTTACTGTGAAGTGTTTTAAATTCTTATTGAATACAAGTGTGGTGAAGCAAATATACATAAATCTGCATATTCTAGGAAGAGATATAAATCTTTTCCAAAGACAGGTGGATGTTTTCATATAAAGCTAAGCAGTATTGATTATTTCCCCAAGTCTAATTATCTTCATACCCTATGAGGTTTATTTTCAAGATAAATGATTGATAAGTCAATTAAGTCACAGATAGGTCTTGAAGATTTTGACCAATATGTATGGCCCCAACATCTTGGTGTTTAAATAAAATTTGGGGTGCTAATAGAAATAGAATGAATACCTGTGAGTATCTGCTCCCACCAGTATGCCTCAAGTTATTGGGTGCAATTAGAAAGACCATGTCTAAGAATTGGAATAAAGAAGACACATTGAAAGATTCTCTTAACACCCTTGTCCATAAGGAGACATTTTTGCCATTTCTAATAAGACATTTTGAAATTGTGAGAGCTAACTCAACTGGGAAAGTGTTTGGTGTGCAACAGTATGGCCCTGAGTGCAATTCCCAGAACCCAAGTTAAAATGTGAGGCCTTCTGGCACGTGCCTATAGTCTCTGCTTAGTGAAGAAGACAAAGATGGATTCTCAGAACTTATTTACTAAGTCTAGCCTACTTCTCAAGTCAGTCTAGCCTATTTCTCCAAGTCTAATTATCTTCTTACCTTATGAGGTTTACTCTCAAGATAAATAATTGATAAATCAATTAAGGCACAGATAGGTCTTGAAGATTTTGACCAATATGTATGGCCCCAATATCTTGGTGTTTAAATAAAATTTGGGGTGCTAATAGAAATGGAATATCTGTGAGTATCTGCAGTTACTCCAGTCTCAAAATAAAACAATGTAGATAAGGAACAACTCTTGAGGTTATCCTATTACCTCTACATGTACATATGCAAACACAAAAGCATGTGTACACACATGTGCACCCACATACACACACAAGCATAAAACCCTCACTACTTTTAAATGAAATTGTAGTATTTTTTAGAGATGATATCTATCCAGTAAAACTGTTGATTCAATATACCTTTAATCTTCATAATAAGTGAAGCAAAATAAATAAAAAGCAGAAGATTATTCAAAGCTGTCGTAGTGATACTGACAAATGGCAGTGTTCTGATCCTCAATTGCCAGTAAGATCCACAGCACAGGGCCTCCCCACATTGTATATCATACCAGCCAACTCACTTCAGAGATTAAATATTCCATCAGTGGGGCTGGAAGGCGGCAAAACTTAACAAGATTCCTAAGATGTAGCACTTGAACACACATCACTCACTCTCATGATTCAGGAACACCCAGCCTGCAAAGGAGAATTGTGATTTACTTACATTACTCCAGGAGCCACAATCAATAGTGAAAGGAAAGGAACTTGTCTCAAAGATGAGAAAATTTTTACACACAAACACACACACACCACATGGGGGGGGGTGGAGAAAGAGAGAGAGAGAGAGAGAGAGAGAGAGAGAGAGAGAGAGAGAGAGAGAGAGAGAGAGAGAGAGATTAGAAGGAGAGCCAAAGGGTGGCAGGAGGACAACTTTCAGATGACAGAGGAGAAGAGGTCCTAGTAGCAATTATTCTCCTTAGCAATACTTGAGAAGGGAGGAATAGGACTGGGTTGATACAACTAAAAATAAAACATATTTTTGTTTTGTTTTGAGAGGGGCAATAAAAAAGTATTAGAAGAAGGGCATGCTGGGATAATGTCCCATGTGAAAATTGATCAGGTCTTCAGGTAAGCTGATTCCAAGGTCACAGGTAGGATCAGGTACAATAACAAGGGCAAGACAACTTCACAGGCTCTGAAGTAAGATATAAATCTAAGGGATTAGTGTGGTCGCTGGAGTCACCTCCATTGCCTATGTCCATATCAGGGAGCCTGGCCCTGAACCACATCACAGGAGAACAGGTGATAGGATAGTGGATTGACATATCAATGTGAAGTTTAAAAACAAAGAGTTGGGATATAGCACTCTGTGATTGCTTGTCTCAAAAGGGCAGCTTTATTTGACCTTGGATTATCTGTACAAATGTGTGGGTTTTCTATGAGCATTTGGCCACTGTGAGCTATGCTTCATCTCAGAACGGTGTCAAAGGAAGGCAGCCTGAACCCCCTTTTCCATCCATCTTCCCAGTTGCTCTTTATGTAGTTCAGTACATTTGATAGGATGACCTTTGCCTACTTTCACATCTCTCTCTCTCTCTCTCTCTCTCTCTCTCTCTCTCTCTCTCTCTCAATCTCTTCAGTTTTCTCCTTTCTCATTTTGAACATGTTAACACCTGGAGAATGTAAGACTATTCAAAAGCCATTGATGGTTATTACTGATTGTCTACTTGCCTAGGATTCAAGCCTCAGGCCATGTCTGGGAGGGAATGTAGATTGAGGTGTTAGAGCCTTTGCAGTGAGAAGAAGATAAGTCGCAACATTCTGTGGGTTGAGGTCTTGTACTGGAGAAAATGGAGAAAGCAGACAGCCTGAGTATTCATTGCTCCTTGCTGGCTGACTGTGTACACGATGTGACCAGCTGTGGTCGTTATGCCTTCTTCACGTTGATGGGCTCTACCCATCAACCAGAATAAACCTTGCTCTTTAATAGCTTCTGTCAGCAAGCATACTCATCACAGGCCAGGAAAGGAAGCTGGCACACAGAGTGGTTATGTTCCCAGGCACATATTTTATTTTATTTGAAGACTGAGCTCAGGGTGTGTGTGTGGTAGAATCCCTGGGCATCAACCATGCAATTTAGCATACAACCCTGGCACCTTGGAATATGGTGGTATATGTTTGCAAGTCCCCTTGCCACTCAAAGCCCTCCAAGCAGTAAATATTCAGATATCTCTCTTGGCATGAATGTCTTGACATCCCCACCCATAGGAATAGGCTGGACTTAGATGCTGCATTTTGTCCTTAAAGAAACTGTTCTTGTCAAACAGTGACCTTTGGCTCTGGGATGCTGTGTATAATTTACACATCTGCTAAATTCAAATGCAGTGCACTTCAGTGAGCCGGAACGGGGCATCCAGATTTCAGTCCCCAAGCGCAGGATTCTCAGCCTGAAAATGTTCCACTTCAGAGGCCTTATCTTGTACATCTGTTTACCTTTGCCTCCTCATTGGGATGAGATTCACTTTGCTCCATGCCATCTTCTTGCCGAGTCTGTCTTATCAGATTTCACTTCATCTCAGCCCACATTTGGCCCTTAATTTTTATCTCCGTTCTTCCTTGGCCCACAGAGGAAACACAGCTCATCTTTGATGGAACCTGTGGGTTTTTTTTTTTTCTTCAGATAGGATCAGGACTTGCTGAGCTGGTTAAAATAAATGCATTTCTTAAATAAATTTGTTCTTTTTCTGTTGCATGGGAAGTCTGTCAAGGCTTGCTCCTCCGAAGGCAGTGGGAGGTAGGGCATTTCTCATATAAGAACTGCATGTAGGTCACACAAAGAGGGTGATGCTTGGGGGTTTTGTTAGGACTACACTGTTGTAGTGGTCAGACTTGGCAGGAACACACAGAGCTCCGCTGATGCAACTTGGCTGTACTAGACTCATCATGGAATGACCAAAGTGAGACCACTGCAAATGACAAAAAAACCCTGTTACTTGCTCCCATTGACCCATTTGTCCTGCTCATGTATGTGTAGTATGTGTACATACAATTTGTATGTGTCCTCATGTGTGTGTTGGGGAGATTGAATGTGTCATTTCTCCTCCTATCTTATTTGAATTCAGGGTCGTTTTGGGGTTCTTCGTAGCTAGTCTATGAGCTTCAAGGGGTTCTGTTTCTATCTCTTGTCTCTCAGTTGAAACATGGTCTATACAAATAAGCTACCATTGTCCAGGTCCTCATGCTTGTGCAACAAGTGCCTTGTCCTTTGAGCCATCAGCCATCCCAACTCATTCTTTAGTACAATGTTATAGAACAAAGGCCATTTCTTGTACATCTTAGCCAAGGTAACAGTGCAGAACCATGCCTTCCTTCAAATACCAAAGGATGCCAAACAACACTCTCAGTGTACAAAAAGGACATTGCACACACCAGCATATGTACACATACCCAACAGCAACAACCTGGAACTTGTACACATGTGCTTATGTGTACACACATACACACTGCCAACAAAAACAACCATTGCATATGCATTAGGAACCAAACAGGTGATGTAAATTGGGTCATTAAAGATAAATAGTCCATCTGACAGGAAAAGAAGAAAAAGTTCATGGCAGTGGTAAGAAGATTGCAAGTCTCAAGGCATCCCTCAACCTTTAACTTTAGAATCTATTAAGAAATTCTAAATGAATAAAGAAGATATAGGGACTCGATCTTTATCTGTTACCACATGTGGGAATTTCTGTACGAAGTGAAGTTCTTTCCAAAGGCTGAGGTGTATTGATCTGCTGAGATCAGAGGATGTCTTAAACAGAAATGTTGCTTGAAAATACCACAGGAAGGAATATGCGTACTGGAGTGTGTCCTCTCAGGGGACGGCTGTCACTGAAAGCACAGCTAAAGGAGCTAGAACTCTGCTGCTCCATTGCATCTAACCTATACCCAGAGGTATCTGATGAGGAAGGATGGGGTAGGCAGAAGACACATATTCATGGCGGGAGGAAGCTGAGAGGGAGGGAGAGAATGAATAGCAGAGGTGCAAGAAATGAGCCTTAGGGAGTAAGAGTCTACCAATACCCACTTTGCTGGGAAATTACATATTGATGGCTAAGATATTCACTGTGTGCCAGTTTTCAACATTAAAACATTAAAAGAACAAAATAAGCAATTTAACAACATACTATATATACATATGAATTTATGAGATCATAAATTAAGAGTTTACTTTTCTAAAAGCATAAATATCTGGATACCATTAGTTATTAGATATCATTAGTTAGTTTACAAGCACGAAAGACTTAAGTTGAATCCTGAAACCCATGCTAAAAGGACCTGAGTTCAGTCCATAGAATCCACTTTTATAAAAGTTCCCATATCAGCCAGGCGTGGTGGCACACACCTTGAATCACAGCACTTGGGAGGCAGAGGCAGGTGGATTTCTGGATTCGAGGCCAGCCTGGTCTACAAAGTGAGTTCCAGGACAGCCAAGGCTACACAGAGAAACACTGTCTCAAAAAAAAAAAAAAGTTTCCATATCAATGGACTCTTATGGACCCAGTGCTGGGGAGGCAGAAGTCAATTCCTGGACAGAGCCTGCAGGGGAGTTTTCAGTTCAGTGAGAGTGCCTGTCTTGAAAAGAAAATTAGAAATGACATTCAAACTGTTTCCTGTTACCTGTACTCTTGTGAGTACACACACTCACACACACACACACACACACACACACACACACACACACACCACACCACTTGATGATGTAAGCAAGGAAGTGATCACAGAATCGATTTCCTTCTATCTAAACCACTTCCTAGGCAAGAGAGTTATCAGATACCTCAAACAGGAAGCAATTTAGGACTATTTAGGTTACATTGTCCTTTGATTATAAACTATCCAGTGATATATATTACTATAATTGTTTCCCACACTTAGTATTCTTTTTAAAAAAATTTGGCAATGCCTATTTGTCCAGGTAATTAAGTTGGGTGAGTAGGCTCAAATTGACCAAATAGTCTATCATACCCTTTATGCTAATTATGTGTTCTACAAATTTAAACTATACCATTGCCTTTTGGATTTTTTAAAATATTTTTAATTATGTGTACATGGAGATGGTTTGTGCAACCCAGTGTCATGAAACTCAGAGGCCAAGAGTATCAGACCCCCTAGAGCTGAAATTAGAGTTTTTTGTGAGTTGCCTGGTAGTCGTTGGCACTAGGATCCTCAGGTCCTCTGCAAGAGCAATATGGGATCTTAAGCTCTGAGCCAGCTCCCCAACTCACACTGTTTTGAAAATGTCACGCTGTTAAAGAACCAGCTCACACAAGGCACCACCCCACACAGGTGACCACGAAGCTAGGACGTAGTATGTTTCTAGGACTTCCTCAGAGCTGTTATAACCCATTGCAGTCAAAATATTGGTTTATGAAAGATTAATAAGGCTAGTGAAAAACAGAATTCAGTATCTACATTAGCTATTTACACCAAAAGAAAACAGCCAGGATTAATTATGCCACATGCAACATTCTAATGGAGTTTTCATTAACTGTATACCATTATGGAAACTAAGCAAGGATTATTCAAAGAATAATGCCAGTGGCTGTTATTGTTTGAGAGATTAAATTAGGTAATGGGTTACATATTCAAATCTGATGCAAAGGTTAATCAATGTACAGTCATCATCATATTAAACCCTTTATCATTCTAAGACACAAACACCCCAATATTAGTGATGTTTTCCTTGGAAAATAATCTATTTAGGTCTTTCTGTTGCTTCTTTAATGTGCATATGAAATGAAAATCAGAACTCATTTCTACATAATTTTTGAAAATATATTTGCTTTTATTCTATAGTGCATAGCTAAATTCTCTCTCTCTCTCTCTCTCACACACACACACACACACACACATGTGTGTGTTTCTGGGAAGCATATTTAAGCATCTCTATGTAGTTACAGTCTGAGAAATTCAGAGGTGAAATTTATTTTCTCTTAAGAAGGCAACTCAAGATGTTACTCTCTTCTGCTCCAAAAATAGCTGGAGCACCCTAAAACAGATTTCTAAGATGGCATGTAGAACATAAAGAGGAGGAACAGGGAGTCTCTTCAGCAGCCTTTGAGATCCTTTGCTTTTCCAGAGCCTAGCCATATTCCCAAGGATATGATGGGGTAGGGAAAACTAGAAAAGGAGAGGCAGAGGCCATTCCTGAATTCCCTGGATAGACTTCATCGTGAGCTGATTTCTATTAGAAGCAGAAGTCACAAATACGTACAGTGTGATGAACTAGAGAGCACGTGTCTCACATATAGCTGGATCTGTCTTTAACCCTTTACCCAGAGTAGCCTCTGCTCAGTAAGAATGTGGGACAACAGACTGCGGTGGCCCAGACTTTCTGTTCCACAGCCACACCCCATTTCACAGACAACCAATGCATTTAAAGGTTTGCAATGAATTCCCACTTTTAAAGTATATTTAGCATAATGGTAATCTTGGCTGCCCCCTTTTCTTAAAGAAACAATCTAGTTCTGACAGTGTCATAGTTTGAGACTCTTAATATTTATTACAATTAGTATTCTCATCGTGACCACTCAGCAACTACTTGCCTGGCCCTTAAAAATTGACCTAATCCTAATATTACTTTAGCAACCCAGTATTTTAATCCCTATTTTACAGATGTAGAAAATGAGGTTTTGAAATAATTTATTACTTTCTCAAAGTCAAATAGCCTACAGTCATTCATACTAGAAAACAAAACCAAGTGGAAGAGTTTTTAAACCTGTTTCATTGTTGCTGCTGTTATTGTTTGGTTGGTTACTTGTTTATTTGAATTACACTATCAAACCTCAAAAGGCCATTATTCTCCCATCTGTGTCTCCTTCCTCAGTCTTACTTCAGTCCTGCAAGTATGTTTTGTTTTTATCCTTTCTGTCCAGAGGTGTCTTCTGCTAAGTGTCAAGGCCTAGTGCAGATTTTTAAGTGTGACTGGGACTCCCTGGGCGTCTCTTGCTGGGAATAAGATGTTTTAGCCAGAACACATCTAAAGGTAACTTCAGTGATGCTGGGGCAGTGGCTACTGACCATCTCCAGGTCAGGAAGTGTGTTAGAGTAGCCCAAATCAAGTGTCACTATGGAGAGGAGTCTTGGAGAAAAGAGTCTAAATGTCAGAATTCTATAAAGCTAGTAGAATCCATTTCTTTTAAGGAATTTCCCCTTCTTAGCCCTTTATCTCTCTTGGCAAAAGGGGGACAGTGCAGGTAGAGCATACTTGGTTATAGGGCCTGAACCCCATGGGTGCTCAGTCTCTGTTCTGGACAGCTGTTGAGACAAGCTTCAGAGTCCCTGAAATCTCACTGCCCAAGTAAGACCTTCAGATGCTGGCTGTTCATGTGAGCAAAGAACCTCAAGTTATATCCCAGACCTGCGCGACTGAAGCTTGCATGGAAAACAGTCACAGGACCATGAAGCATAGCAATTTGTGAAATGCATGACCCTGGATCCTTCCTGTCTCTACATGAATCTTCATGTATCCATGAAGTCTGGTGTTAGGAAATAACAGTCAGATGATGGAGATAGCTCAGGCAATAAGGCTTTGCCAGGAAAACATGAGGACCTGAGTTCAATCCCCAGAACCCATATCAAAAGCAACTTTAGCCAAGTATGGTAGTCCTGTTGTATTCAAGTGGGGTGGGGAGGCACGGAGTAGAGACAGGCAAATCAGTGTCTACCAATCAACCTAGCCTAGTCAGTGAAGCCAGTGAAAGACCATTTCTAATAAACAACACCCAGTTGTCTTCTGATGTTCACATATATGTGAAACACACACAAACACACACACACACACACACACGTGCATGCGCGCGCAGAGAGAGAGAGAGAGAGAGAGAGAGAGAAACACACACATCACTACCATCACCACCACTACTAGCAACAACAATAAAACAATATCATCAGATTTTTAACAAAAACAAAATTAAATTTTGGTCAGTATTGATAAAAAAATGTCTTTTGAAATATTTAGTGTCAGCTTCCTGAGTAAGGGCTAGTGTATATCTAGACAAGATTGCTGTTAATGTGACTCTAAACAGTGGAAGCAGATTTTTAAAAATGTCTTTTAAATGTTTGTGGAAGAGAGGTGGATAGCAGATATTTCAAACTCTGCAGGCCTTCCAGATTCTCCTACCAACTCTCCACTCCCTATCATAGCACAAAGTAGCTGTACACTGTACATACATGAGTGCATATGGCTGTGAGTCAATAAAACTTAATTAATAGATATTGAAACAAGTTTAAGACCGGTTCACTGGTCAGCAATAGTATTCTGTTAATGTCTTTTCAACCAGGTAAAGCTGAGGCTTGGCTTAAAGAACATAATAAATGTTGATAGTGGCCAGATTTACTTGAAGACTATGTAATTTATTGACACAAGATTTTTAAGAATATTATTTAAAACTCTAGTGGAGAAATCTGGTTGAAATCATTTGTATTTAGCTCCACAAATCAATGTAGTTCTCAGCACAATCCTTAATATATCTGTGTTTTAGAATTGCTGTGTGTTTAATGGGTATAATATTTAAATATAGTGCCATTTTGTGCTTGAGACATGGTTTTACTATATATCTCGTACCTGCCTAGAATTCATGATCCTCCTGCCTTATCCTTCCACATTTTGAGATTATAGAGAGTAGTTCCTGTATTACACGTTGTTAAGGACGGAGAATATTTCAAGGAAGAACTGGAGTTTCTTGGGTCTCTGAGTTCTGGGAATATAGCTAAATAAATAGTGAGATCTCTAGGCAAATATTAGTTCTATTTACCATAATAGTGTGCTAGGATTATACAGCACTGGGAAGATGAAGGTAGAG
This sequence comes from Mus caroli, assembly GCF_978045245.1. Classification (NCBI taxonomy): domain Eukaryota; kingdom Metazoa; phylum Chordata; class Mammalia; order Rodentia; family Muridae; genus Mus; species Mus caroli. The sequence continues at coordinate 3,880,363 of NW_028227272.1, forward strand.
AGATTTGTGGGTCTGCATGGCATCCCGCCTACACTTCTTGGTGAGTTCCAGCCCAGTAAGACACCCTTTTGGGAATATAAAATATATGAAGCCATTGAGAAAGATGTTCAATGTTGACCTGTAGCCTAGACACTTTTTTATACAGGTACAGTATACATGTACTCTCTCTCTCTCTCTCTCTCTCTCTCTCTCTCTCTCTCAAACAGAGCTTCTGGAATTGTTTTTCTTAATTTAATCTCATATTGAATTAAAAATATTTTCCCTTAAAACCACAGATTGCCTCAAATTTGGGGACAGATAAATAAAAGAGTCACTTAAAATTTTATTCAACTAATCAATGAGAAAACTATAAACAAATTCTTGGAATTGTTCTTGGAATGTCTATGCAAAGCCTAAAATTGTGACAAAAATTAAGAAGCAAAAAGAAAGATAAGAAATGATGAATAGTATGAAAATCAGAAGTTAGAAAAATCAATTGGGGGGGGGTGCTGGAGAGATGGCTCAGTGGTTAAGAGTGCCGACTGCTCTTCTGAAGGTTGTGAGTTCAAATCCCAGCAACCACATGATGGCTCACAACCATCCATAATGAGATCTGATGCCCTCTTCTGGGGTGTATGAAGACAGCTACAGTATACTTACATAAAATAAATAAATAAATCTTAAAAGAAAAATCAATTAGGTTGAAGGATAATTTACAGAATGGATGTGCTTCAGGCCCATTTAAATATGGAAATTTCCCAGTGCAATTGAAACAGATTTTGATTTATAAGAAATATATATATATTTTCCAGTGATGTTTGTGCCCCTATAAAAGGGAATATCCCTGTCCTGGAAGCTCTACTGTAGCCCTTCAGAGAAGCTTGTCTTTCAAGTTGTTATAAGAACATTAGAACTGTAGTACTGTTAGCTTAATGCTTGTCTGGTGTTCCAAAATGTGTGACTTTAGGAGCATCCACAGCCCTTTGTGCCTTTGGATTCACTTGTCAATCAGAAACAGTATCTTCTCTTACAATGTGAACGGGAACAACCCAAAGTTTTGAGTCTAGTAGAAAGTCAAAGTTGGGAAGATGCCACCTGGGAGGACAAACTGGTAGGGTGTCTCATTGTCCCTCAAGACAGGGTCTGTGAAGAGATTGCCATATGCACTAGCTTGCTGGGACTTACAGAGGCATCAAAGACAGGGTAGCTATCAACAGAAATAGATATTTTCAAAATTCTGAGGCTAACAGCAAAAGAGTAAGGAATTGAGGACCCAAGATGGCTGACATCTTTGTACATTCATCAGGTCTTCTCTCTGTGCAAGACTGTATCCAAATTACCTCTTAGAAGAAAAAGAGCACTCCTACTCTATTAGGTCCACCCATATGGCCTCATTTAACCCAATTATAATATCTGAAGGTCATCCTTTGGTATGTTAGGCTCTGAAGTCTTGGGACTTAAGGCTGGACCACCCACATTTTTGTGACACACAATCCCTTCCATAATCGGGAGTTGGCCCACACACCTCTCCCTAGGGAAGGAAAACTCACAGGGCCCTCTCAAGGATCATGTAGTCCACACATGCATAGTAGCCTACCTCCACAGTTCACAGAGCAACTGGTACTAGGAGAGGCCTCTCTTCCCCAGGTTACAGAGCAAAGACAACCATCTATCTTGTGATTGATGAGAAGGATAGACATAATGCACTTTTTTCATAGATGTGCTTACCTGGCACTCATGATGCCTAGGGCTCTGTCCCCCGCACTATAAAAACTGGGTGTAGTAGCCTCATATTTGAGTGGTAGAGGCAGGAAGACGAGGAGTTCAAAGTCATTCTTGGCTACAAAGTTGGAGCATAGCCTTGGCTGCATGCAACAGTTTTTCTCAACAAACAAACAAAAGACAGGGTGTGGCTGGGAGTATTTTTGGTACAGATCTATTATGGTGAGCTTTATCCTACTTACATCCTTGATGTGTTTGCTGTTTGTTTGTGTACAGTTCTGAGCCTCTGGATTAGACCTCGCTGCCATGAGTTCTGGGAGGTTGCTCCGTTTCCTTCTTGCTTCAGGTTATATTAAATGCCTCAATTTAGTGTTCTTGAGATGTGGGGAGTTAATCAAGGTGAACATTTCACAAACTATGGCCCTTGGTCCTTCCAGGACAAGGGATCTTCTAAGATACTTAGGTCTTTGCAAGTCCTTTGGATTCAGAAGCCCTGAAGGGCCCAGGTGGTCTGTATGTAATAATTTCTGCCTGGGCTCTAATGATATGGGTGACTGCAAGAAGCTACAAAGTCTAGTGGCATATACAAATAAATTGACAGGTTTCTGTTTTAGCAGGGGGCTCATTTTTCATGTGCCCATAGCTGAGTCATTCAATTTGGATGGTTTTCTCCCCCCTACTTTTATGCTAATTTTCAAAGCTTTTAAAAACCACCCCAAAACAATAGAAGAGACAAACATTTACATTGACGAAGTAAATAATTATTGGAGCCCTAATAATCTGCCATTGCTCAGTAAGGCTTCTGGGAGGAAAATGCATGGGTTTTCTTTTGCCTTAAAAAAATCTAAACTGACTAACACAACTGACCTTCCTGATTGGATGTGAGTAAAGGCAGGCAAACATTCCCTGATAAGTGATGAATGCAGAAGTCCTTTGTGTGGCTGGGGAGGTAACTCCATGGGGAAAGTACTTACATACTGGATGACCTCAGTTCAATCCCTAAACATCAAAGTTTTTGTTTGTTTGTTTGTTATTTTGTTTGTTTTAAAACAAGCCAGGCATAGTGGCATGTCTTTATAATCTCAATGATGTTGTAGTGGAGACTGGAAGATCTCTACAGTGACTCTAGCCAGCCAGCCTAGGCTAATGGGCATGTTCCAGGCCAGTGAAAGAACTTGTCTTGTTTCTGTTTGTTTGTTTGTTTTGCTTGCTTGTTTGTTTGTTTTCTAAGCATGGTGGATGGTGCCCAAGAAACAGTTCCAACATTTCCTGTTTTTCCTCTGGCCTCCACACACACCTGCACACACGAGAACATCCACGCGTGCACATAGATTGTCCTCCTTTAGTTTGATTTTATACAGTGCATTTTAATGATGTTTTCTCCTTACCCCAATCCCTCCAGATCCTCCCCTTGTCCCTACCCAGCCAAAATAAAACTGTTTCTGGCATTAATGACTCCTGGGTTTTCTCAGTCTTGCTTGTGGCAGACAGCAGAAAGACAAGACCATTCTTGCCAGCTGTAAATATATGATGAAAATTGTCTTGAAATAGATTATTAATTTTCTGAATACCAGTGAATCATATTTCTGCTCACATAGGCCCAAGTTGGTGCTCAGAACTATCTGTTATTTGTCTGTTTATTTGTTTGTTTTTCCTTGTGTTTGTCTTTGTCCCTAATCGTGTTCACTTTAAAAAAGATAGTATGCTGGTTTAAAACACACACACACAGAGTTCCACAAATAGCTCCCAGAGCCAGCAAGTCACTCTGTACTTGGTTGACACTTAAAAATCCTACAGACTGAACACTGATCCTTACAGCCCTAGATTCCCAAGATGAACCCAGGAAGAGAGCAGGCCAAGCTCAGGCAATGTGCTTCCTGCTCTCACACGGCCTTTAGCCCTCCTCACTCACACTCTGTTACAGTCAGATACATTACCATGCTCAGTGGCAGGAGAAAACCCATGGAGAAAAGCCCAGCAGAGAGCTCTCTTCTTAGTTGACTTGACTAGTAGAGGAAAGGATTGTGGATGCATTGAGGACAGACAAACCCTTCAAGAATGGGTGCACCACTGTTCAAATGGTCTTACAGAATCCCAGGTATCCTTTGGTTTTATATGTTTAAACAGAAAAAAATTATCTTTCAAACATATTAGTCTTGGGGTGATAAAATGAATTGTCCACCCCTAGGGACCAGGCATACAGAATGTCCTTTGTGTGTCTGTATATGTGTGTGATTTATTATACTTGTGAACATTTGGAGGGAGCATCAGTGCCAACCTTGGATGTCAGTCTTAAGTTGCTCTCTCTGCTCTTCATTTGACAGAAGCTCGCTCACCAGCCTGGAGTTCTTTAATTCCCGTAGGCTAGTTAGCTCGTGAGTCCCAGGGATCTATCTGCCTATCTCTAAGTCTCCGCACCATGCTCCCACTGAGATTACAAGCGCTTGCCATACCACGCTAGGCTTTAAATAGGAATTCTGAGGACTGAACTAAAAACCTCACAAATCTGTGACCTATAGTTCTAGCCTTTTTTTTTGTGGTTGTTGTTCTTTGTTTTGTTGGTGGTGGTTTGTTTGTTTTGTTTTGTTTTGTTTTGTTTTGTTTTGTTTTGTTTTGTTTTGTTTGTTGTTCTTTTCCTTCTCTTTGGATTCTAGTAATCCAGGGCAAGGCCTGGTCATTCACAGGGATGATGGCAGGGAGGTTGCTCCTTTGACTCTAAGTGAACATTGATAAAGACCCTTTATTTCTTCTTCCCTGTCTCTAATTTTATTGTTCAGAAGTGTCACTTGCTACTTCAGAAGCCAGAGCTTCTGTCTTCAGTTGGTTCTCTGCTTAGTCTAGGATCCTGGATCCAAAGGAATAGAGACAGGTGTAGGCGTACTTATAAACCTTTTACAGTTAGAAACAGCCAAAGGAAAGATGCTCATTCAATTAGAAGCAGGTGAAAGAAGACATGTAGGGAATGCCCTCCAGTTGTTTGGAAGAACTGATGTCAGAGCTGTGTCTGAAAGTAGCTGCCTTTGTAGAAGCTATAAAGCTGCAGCGTTTATCTGCTTGTTTGAATCTAGATTGCTTATTTAATAACTAATAGCGAGGTTAAACCTTTTGGCACTATCCTTCCTGTCTGTGAAAAGACATATGTCCCTTCCAGGCTGAATCGCTAGTCGGGAATAATGACCATCCCCCCCACGCCCCATGCCAGGGGAAATGTCCTGATGAGCAAGGGTTTGATATCACTTCAGACATGCCACTGGCTTCCCTTTGGCCAGATAGAGACTTTAAAATCCTACCTGTGACGGTCTATGTGCATCTTCCCAGAACTGGGTATGCAGGAGCTTTTGGTCTTCAGCATAAGGTGGATGAGCTTTGGAACAGGGCCTAATCATCCTCAGAAAGAGGGCTATCTTCCTTGCAGCTGCAGATGAGCTAGAGTTATCAGTGGTCTGAGACTTGGCGACCAGGGCTGCTGTCCAGCGAACCATATGGCTCATCCTTAAAAGAACCCAGGAAAGGGGCTGGCAATGTGCTCTATGACTAACAGCACTTGCTCTGAAAGCATGATGACTGGGCAGATTCAGTGGCACCCAGGTTAAAAGCTGAACCTGCCCATATCGCTAGAGTTAGAGGTAGGGGCAGTGGATCCCAAGAGCTTACTGGCCAGCCACCTTGCTTAGACAAAAGGGGCACATTCCAGGTCAGTGAGAGACCTTGGCTCAAAGCAATCAGGTAGACAACCTCAGACAAAGACCCCTATATCCTCTTCTGGCCTAGAGAAATCTGATTCAGTGGTAGGCCTAGTGGCAAGTACCCATGTACTCACAGGCATTTACCATACTCTCTCTCTCTCTCTCTCTCTCTCTCTCTCTCTCTCTCTCTCTGTCTCTGTCTCTCTCTCTCTCTTTCTCTCTCTCTGTCTCTCTCTCTCTGTCTCTGTCTCTGCTTCTGTCTCTCTCTCTCTCTGTCTCTCTCTCTCTCTCTGTCTCTCTCTCTCTCTGTCAATAATCCTAGGAAAAAGGTGAAATAGATGGGTATCTTAGAGAAAACTGGTGAATATATTTAAGCAGTTGAATTCCCAGCCATAAACATCAGGGAGTAGAAGTCACCTCTCAGAGAGTCTGGTTGGAAAAGCACTATTTTTGGTTAAAAAAAAAATACATATATACATATACATATATATGTATATATGTATATATATGTGTGTATATGTGTGTATGTGTATGTGTGTGTATATATATATATATATATATATATATATATATATATATATATATGTAATCCTTTTCTTTTTTTTTTTAAGGTGTTTTAACTCAACACCACTAATTAGTCCCTGCCTAGGGTCAGGTGTCTCACTAGGTGCCATGGATAAAATGTTAAGTACGATTTGGCTTGCCTTGGGGGTTTCTGCCGGGAAAACCCATATGTAAATAGGGAAAAGGATCTGGCAAGGAATTGAAATGGGTATGATAAGATCATGAAGAAGGAGTAATTAATTCACTCCTGATGAGTGGGACTGGAAGAGGTCACTTATAAACTATGCAGAGGGGATACGGGAAAAGGCGACTTTTAAAAGGGCTTCACCATATGCAATTACTAATATTCAATTCTGTCAGAGGTAGAAAAGCCAATTCCATCTGATTTACCTCAACCCTGAGGGCAAGGAGAGCATAGTGTTCTCACCACCATACCAACTCACATCAAGTGGCAGCAGTTGCCAGTAGTCATGTTGAGAGCAATTCTGCACATTCCAGGACACTGCGGACCAATAGGTGTTATTAAAACTGATTAGTGATGTCTGCCCTGGCTGGAGATTCAGTAGAACTGTAATTGACCCCTCTTGTCACTCTTTTCTTAACAGTAAGTTTTAAGCCAAGGAACAGCTGTGTAAGAGTAGATACACTCACCTTGTATGAGTGATACTCTTTCACAGTTGACCTGTGGTCTCTGTTAGGGGATGCGAGAAGACAGAATTCAAGGGAGTCATTGAGAGGTTATGTGCACGCTGTGTACGGAAGGGCTCCCAGTGATTTCTAAACAGTCTTTATAGGGCATGTTGTACCCTCTTAGCTACTTAACCTACTTTTTAAACATATCTGCATTATACAACCCTCTCCCTGAGATGCATGGGCACTACCCTGTTCCTCTGTGGTGTTGTGTTTTTATTGAACTCGAGGTTTTCCTTTAAACAAAGGTCAAAAGGTGGGGAAATAACTCACTATAAGCACAATGCAAATTCAATTAGAGGATGTTTTTAGGTAAAATAGAACCCAAGTCTTATGACCAAGCATAGATTTTGTTTTACAAAAGGTTAAAATCCTTGTGTAAAGATCATTTTGTTCATGCTGTACTATTAAGGGAACATTCAAAGACATGATTCTAGGCTGGCTTTTCAGAATCCACAGCCCAAGAAAAATAGGAGAGCCTCATTAAACCCTGCCAGGGTTCAGCTTTCTACTTAGAATCTGTGTTGGATCCCAGTAGAATTCTACACATTGCACTAAGGATATTGAAACTTGACCCAGGGGTTTTAACAACAGATCCTGAAAAGTCTGTTAGCTGTGATTTTGGCTAAAATTAGATGATTTTCCTTTTATGAAATTCTGGCCCACCCTCCACCAAGAAACTTAAGATCTTGTTTTAAAGGTCGAATTTTAACCAGGGATGCACAAAACAGAGTGGTGAGGGACTATCTCAAAATCTACCTGCCAGTGTCTTCCTGTTGGAGATTCAGAGTCATAGCTTTCTCTGTGTCCTTTAGTAATTTACATTTCTAAGAGTTTGAATGTTGAACAAAACCAGATGGGATACCCACCCATGGCAAGGTCAGACATCAATGCTTTTCAGCAGACTCCCTAATAAAACAACTGCCTGTCCTGGTGGGTAGCCCATTTCCAATGACTGATTTTAGAACTCTTCCCTCCTTGCTGGTGGGAATTTGCTCTTAATTCCCTTGCCAGTTACCTGTGGTAACCAGAAGTGTTTATGGAGGGTCAGTGAGATCATGGGATAGCTCTTGTATGATAACAAAGTGAAATAGAAAGGAGAGAACCATCAATTCAGCCAAAGTTGATCAGGGGCCCAGCCAAGTTCTTAGTGCACTGACTACTGAGCCATGCCAATTGGGCTCATTCTTTTTTTTTTTTTTTTTTTTGATATTTTCTTTATATACATTTCAAATGTCCCGAAAGTTCCCTATACCCTCCCCCCACCCTGCTCCCCTACCCACCCACTCCTGCTTCTTGGCCCTGGCATTCCCCTGTACGGGGCATATAAAGTTTGCAATACCAAAGGGCCTCTCTTCCCAGTGATGGCCGACTAGGCCATCTTCTGCTACATATGCAGCTAGAGACACAAGCTCTGGGGGTATTGATTAGTTCATATTGTTGTTCCACCTATAGGGTTGCAGACCCCTTCAGCTCCTTGGGTGCTTTCTCTAGCTTCTCCATTGGGGGCCCTGAGTTCCATCTTATAGATGACTGTGAGCATAATTGGGTTCATTCTTATGCCTGGACTATTTTGAGTGCAAAGGGGAAAGAGGGATGGATGGCACCTCTTTAGGTCCAAGCATAAGACAAGTGTGCTACAGTTGAGCTACTTTTTCTTATATGACAGGAATAGCATTAGTAGGCATTGTGACTGGAAGAAGAGATGGGTTTGAGATTTGAATGAAATCTTTGTCTTGAGGGGACTGGGGAGATAACTCAGCTTATAAAATACATTCCAAAGAAACATGAGAGCTTTTTAGTTCAGATCCGCAGGATCCACATAAAAAGTTCAGTGGCCTGCCAGTCATTCTACCTGAATTGGTGGCCTCAGGTTTTAAGAGAAACCTCATCTCAAATATAAGATGGAGGATAAATGCTCGATGTTGACTGATTGTGAATGTGCGTGCAAACGTACGCGCACACACGCGCACGCACACACACACACACTTTTATTTTAACCTGGAAATAGGTTTAAGACTCTAAAGAAGCACAGAGAGAAGGTGGACATGGGTTTGAGGGAGAATGTACCTTGTTAGAACCTGCAAGAGTTGGGTGGTGGTGCACAGGCAGGCAGGACCATCAACTTTCTTGTTTCTGGACCTAATGACACTTGGGAGTTTGAACTACATGTCTGTAGAACTTGGTATAATGTAGGACAGGATACTAGACCCATCCATAGGGTGGACTTGCTTCTGAGGTGTGCTCAAGAGGTAGGCTTCATTTTGTGGAAGATGACAATCCTGCCACAGTAACAAAATAAGTGAGGGAAGTTAATGTGGCCCAGTCAGGAAAATGAACCAAAAGCAGGGAGGTTTTTACAGCATCCCTCACTGGTTTACTCCATGGGCACCAAGCCCCACTCATTCTTTGCAGTCCTTGAGTTTGAATTTAATAGCAGTGGCAGTGGTAAATTAACTTCCAAGAAGAGTCCTCGGGCCAGCCATCCTTGATGTGAGTAGGTAGTTCAAAGGTAGAAGCAGAGAAGAAACTGTCTCAGGATGCCACCATTCCTCCCTGCTGTAAATTTCCATTTTACAAGAAGCCAGCTGCCCTGTCCTTTAAATCAGGCAGGGGCAAGCCCTCACTGCAGTGCTGGCTGCCTGCAGGTCAGTTAAGCAGACACTGCAGTGGGAGGTAAGGAGCTCCTGGGATGCAATCTGAAGCAAGTAGGTCAACAGTCATCCCCCACAGTGTCGGGCATGCATCCAGGATAGGCCCTAGGGAAGACATGTCTAGCATTCTTTTCTGCCTTGCCTTCCTTCCACTCTTCCTCTAAAGAGCTCCTCCACCACGATGAATATTTAGGGCAGGGGTAGGGGAAATTGCCTGGAAACAAACCAACACCTAAGCTTCCCATTTGTGGAGCAATCATTTAACTGACAGCCCTTGCCATTGGGTACCTGGTGGAGGTAGATGTATTTATGTCCATTTCTCAGTTTCTCAGATAGGAATGGGGAGTCACAGAGAGGCCCAATGACTTTTTAAGATCACATGACAAAGTGGTGTTTCAGTCTAATTTCCTGTCTGGTTCTTATTAATATTTTTAAAGTTTGTTTGTTAGCATATATTAATTATACATAATAATGGCTTCCATGATGACATCTCATGTGTATATTTTTCATCAGTTCTTCCATTACCCACTCTTTTTCTCCTCCCACTATTCTAGTTTCCTTCCAAAGTCTTTCTGTCTCCATCCCCTGCCTCTCCTGTATTTTTTTTTTTTTTTTTTTTTTTTTGGTGATCAAATGAATTTACCTAGGGGAAACTTACTGGGACATGGGTATCAGGTTGTCTGCTATCTCTTAAGACCCCTTTTGAGAATGCCACACCACTCCCATTATGTGTATAAAAGCTGGCTGTTACTAACTAGACCCTACAGTTAACCCTCATATGAAATGAAACAGCATGTGTTGGGTGGGATATGGAAGTGGGTGGGTTTCCTCTGGTCTCTTTGGCTTCCTGTGCTCTGAGATGTGGCTGTGTTTTCATTTCTCTGCCTTTCTTGTTTTTATTGCCTTGCTCTCAGATGTAGTGTGCTATCCCCCAACCAGAGACCATCTCTTTCTTTCTCTCTTTCTCTCTCTTGTAGGCACGGTGCTGTTGTGCCAGGCCAACCAGGAGGGATCTTCCATGTACAGTGGCCCCAGTTCACTTGTATATACTTCTGCAAGTAAGCCCACAGTTGTGGCTCTTTTTGTTTTGTGATATGTATATATGAGTCCACTCATCTTCCTCATCATGTAAGTCTCTGTCCTCATCTCCTTCTGGCCGTGCTCTCCATAAGGTAGAGTGACGTTTCATAAGCATGTCTGTTTCTCCATTGCCTTAGCATCTAAATCCCTCTGCTTGCTCACATTCATAGTGATTCTGCCTCCCAGGTATGCACCAGCCATTCTCCATTAAACCTGTCCTGAATGACAGCCAGAATGGGACATGGGAATTGGTTGGTAGGAAAGGTTGTGGGAGGGAGGGAAACTAGAGACCATTGACTGCATTGATCATAGCTCTGAAAATTAATGGTAACACATTTTAAATGTGCTAGCTACCCAAAAAGTCCCTATATCTCAGCAAGTGTCTTGGTCTGTTCCTTTGTAGATGAACTTCACTGTGGAAAATACAGCCAGCTTATGACTCATTAGCAAGGCTTGTGAGTCCAATGTGAGGGATGTTAAATTAAGGTTTTTTTTTTTCAATTTAATTGGAAAACAGCAATTCAAAACCACCCTGGTTAAATTGTATATATGTATATATTTACATATAAATGTAAATATAGCCACCAAGAGCCAGAGTCAGGAGACTAAATACAAGCTTGGGTGGAAATCCTGGTGAGCACCCTCCCTGATTCCAGAGCAGACTGGACAACCAAAGCTAAATCTAGGCTCTTTGGGCCTCCTCCTTTCATATCTTAGCCAGGACTTAGTCCTTATTTATTATCTAATGGAGAGACTAAAATGTAGGGCTGGGAGGTTTTCTTAGTTGGCAAATGTGTCCTCTTTAGAGCTAGTGCCGGAAAGGATGTCTGCAGGTCCTTGGGATGGCCAATGGGCTTCTGAAAGAAGGGTAGTGTTGACATGGAAGCTGTTGATAGTCATAAAATTGAAAGCAAGGAGATTTCTCATTGCTGGGAAAAATCTTATAACTCAGTCCCCAGAGTGCAAGAACAAGATACACTAGAGAGAGGTCATCTTAGTCCAAAACTTTAATGGTGACAATCCTGGGACACACTGATTGTATAAGACATGGAGATCAACAGCTATTTCATATTCAAATTCAGTTGTGAGCTGGTTAAATGAGGAGGATATAAACCCTGATAAGAAGTGGTTCTTTCTGAATGGAGGCAAATTGTCCCTTGTGAGTCACCGTAGATGTTAGCATTCTCCATGCCTGCTCCAGGTAGGTACTATACTGCTTGCTTTGCAGGTGAGGGAGTCGGAGTGCCAAGGACAGTGAAGTATCTGGAGCCAGAGGAGCACTTCAGTGTTCAGAGGCATTTACAAACATTTGGTTCTTTCCACTTGCCTGTCCATCCTGTTTCTACTCCATTTTCTGGAGAACTGTTGATGCATAGTATTGCTATCGGTCCACAGAACTTCCAGAAAAAAACTCTCTACATATGTACTCTATAGGACAGTGTGGGTGGGTCTTGGAGACAATAATTATTTGAATTCATCGCACTAACTAGCCACATGGGGAGAGCAGTCAGACAGATTGCTCTGCATACTTCTGTGGTACTCTTCCTTCTTATTTACAGAAGTGAACCAGACACAACTTGGAAAGTACTAATTTGAATTTGTCTAGCTATTCTAAAGCAAATTTGGCTCATGTTTTTTATAACAAATATAGAAATATCACACAAACTCTCTGTTGGGGGCCATGATGTCAGGAGATAACAAATTAAAGCCAGGCTGGACCCCATCTTTATCCATTCTATAAGGATTGTAAAACCAAACTGAGTGAAATGTGTATTACTGCCAAGTTTGGTGGTACATAGATTTGATCCCAGCATTAGGGACTAAGAAAGGCAGGTGTATCCTGAGTTCTATACCAGCCAGTCCTATAGCTATATAGTAATAACTTGTCTCAGAAAATGTGTATTTTATTTTGATATTACTTCAATGTATATTCTTGATAGGTGCCTGATATTATAAACTATTGCAAAATGTCTCTTACAGAAGTGACTAAACCTTCATGCAAAGGGTCTTTGTTAGTCCTAAGAGTATGTGGTGATATCACCACCTCACATATATTCCTCAAGCTTAGAGAGCTCCTATTTTAAGTCATGTCAGTTAGCTTGCCTACACATCTTCAACTTCTTATTGTCAAGGATCAGCCATGTGACCTTTAGAAAATATGCTAATGGCCTCCTCATATGCTATTGTTTAATTATATTTTAATCTGTCGCTCCAGTTGTTGAATGTTCAGGTTCATAGCAATTATTTTCAAATATATTAAAATCAATGCCCTTTTCTATAGCAGTCTTAAAGGAAGCAATTAATAGCTAATTTCATTTTTGTAAGTTTTTAAAGGAGGCACAACCTAGTTTCTTTCACCAAGAATCTTGCCTGGATGTTTATCTTAAACAATGATATTCAGATTGAAAAGCTGGCTGAGTTTTGTGTCAGAGCAAGGAGCTCCACTAGAGCCAGGGAAGGTTGGTCACAACCCTGGGGCATGCAGCCCAGGCTTCCTCTTTGCGCCATTGATTTTTTTGGTCTAGCTTTTTGCAGAAAGCTGCCACCTTGGCAAGATACATCCCAGTTTGCTCTTTCTTACCAGGTGAAAATGCCTATCTAGAACAAGCCATAGCTCCTACTCTTAAAGCATCCAGCCACCTGATCCAGGGTCGTCTTCTCGCAGGTCAGACTCTCACAGGGCAAATAGTTCCATCTTCTCTTGTCTATGAGACCTGAATGATGCAGAGACTTTCAGTAGGAATTCTGTCTGTTCGTTCAAATGGAGGCTCCCTTACCTTTTAGTAATGTTTTAGGGTTCCCCTTTCTAATCTTGAAGTTTCAGGAATTTCTCCATTTTTTCTGAAGGTTATGATCCTGAAAGAATATGTATATAACAGACTCTGTGGATTGTTCTTATGTATACTGACTTCTGTTACTATTCATCAAACTGGTGACTCTCTCCATTTTTATTATGCTTTTTTGTTACTTAAAAGGATCTTTAAATTTAAATATACTTTGATCACATCCTTCTACTCCCCAAGTCCTTCTACTTGCTCTTCCTCTCCCTAGCTACCAAACATTAAGTTCTAAAACAAAACCACAAAAAAACAAGCAAAAACCTAATACAACAACAAACTTCTCCAAAACCAAGAAAACAAATTAAAATGACATGAATAAAAAACAAAACAAAACAAAAGAATTGAACCAAATAAAACTAAACTGTAACCAAATACAACCACACAACCAGAAAGCAATCCTGGGGAATCTATTATATGTTGGTCAACTGCTCCTGAACATGAGGCTTGCCTTGGAGTGATTGTCCGTCCACTGGAGAAAACTGATTTTCCCCTCTCAGAAGGTATACATGACGATTCAGTTGTCAACATTTATACTAGCAGTTAGTTGTCATTTATTAAAACATAATATAAAATACAATAAGATACAACAAAAACTATGAAATCAAAATTTGACAAGACAAACCAACAGAAGAAAAAAGCCTGAGAGAGGGCAGAAGATCCAGAGACCCACTCAGACGATTCCCATTAAAATTCTAACATACATACATATAAACATACATGCATGCATACATACATACATACATAATGTTGAAGACCTGGTGTAGACCTGTGTGGGTCATGTGTATGCTATTTTAGTCTCTGAGTTTATATAAGGTTTGCTCATGCTGATTTAGAAGGCTTTACTTCCTTGGTACCCTCCATCCTCACTGGCTTGACACTCTTTCTACCTCCTCTTTTGTGGTGTTCTCTGAGCTCTAAGGGGAGGGATATGATGGAGACATCCCATTTAGGACGAAGTCTTCCAAGGTCTCTCACTCTGTACTTAATGTCTGGCTGTGGGTCACTGTATTTGTCCCCATCTGCGGAAGCACTAATCTAGGAGTACCACAGAATGTCGTTAGGAGTCATTTCATCACTATTTGTTGTTATTGTTTTAAGACTAGATGATTTCGTTTACTCAAAGACTCCGAGCTAACTAGTCTCAGGCTCTTGTTCACCTAAGCGGTGTTGGGTATAGTCTCTCGGGTCTTAAGACAAACCAGTTATGCCCACAAGATTTTTGCCACCATTGCTCTATCATGTGTTACAAGCAGAACTCCACAGTAGATCAAAGCATTTATGGCTAGCTAAGTGTTTACATTTCTTCTTTGGTAGAAAACAGAGTATCTTCCTGTACCAAATATGACAGAACAGAGGGTGGAGGCTCTATGCAGGCACCAAGTCGACAGTTCCATGTTCAGTGAATTTTGTAGGTATTGTAGTCAACAGTGGGACCTTGCTGTCAGTTTGTGGAAAACAACTTACATATAGTCCTGGCAATAGCCTCTGCTGTTTGGGAATTCCCAAGAGGCCCCTTTGGCCAGCAACACAATTAGATGTAACCCAGTCCCTATAGTTAGAGCTTCTTTGGTAATGTAAGATGTCCAGTTGAGACTCTATATCCCCCATTATTTTTCAATTTAATTTAGATCACCTTCATATATGTATATAATTTAGAAAGTTTCTACCATATTAGGTTTTCACACAACTCTCAAATGCCCCTTAATTAGCTGTCTCTCTATGTATTCCGACCATAACCACCTTCCCTCAATTCCCTTTTAATCCTCTCATTTCAGTTTCTGCCTTAGTCCATCCATAATTATCTATTCCATTTCCCTTTCCTAAGGGAACTAGGTTAAGGAATTGCTCCCTCTAGTTCCTTACCCTATACCTACCCTATATGGTTCTTCAGATTGTAGCTTGGCTTTCATTGACTTAACATATTATCCACATATAAGCAAATACATATCATATTGTTCTTCTGAGTCTGGGATACCTTGCTCAGTATGATTTTTTTCTAATTCCATCCGTTTTTCTACAATTATCACAATGTCATTTAAAAAAATGACTAAGTAATACTCCATTGTTTAAATGGACCACATTTTCTTTCTTCATTCTTCTGTTGAGGGACATTTAGATTGTTTCCATTTCTGTCCATTATAAATGGTGCAGCAGAGACATGGTTGGGCAAGTGTCTCTGGGGTAGGATGAAGCATCCTTTGATAATATGCTAAAGAATGGTATAGAGAAGTAAATTCCCATTGTCTTCAAGAACTGCCCCACAGAATTCTACAGTGACTCTGAGTGTGCACGCCCACCAGCAATGTGTGAGTTTCTGTTTACTCCACTTCCTTACCAGTGTGCTTCCTCCACCTGTTTTGACTATTTAGCCACTCTAATAGATGCAAGATTGAATCTCAAAGTAATTTTGCTTTGTGATTGCCTGATGGCTGAGGATGTTGGACATTAAAGTGTTTCCCACTCATTTCCTCCATTTCAAGTCCTATCAAAAAGCTACAATGATAAAACCAGCATGGTATTGGCACAAAAGCAAGACATGTTTGTTGGTCAGTGGAATCAAACTGAAGACCTAGACATTAATTTATACACATATGGACCCCTGATTTAAATATATATATATATATATATATATATATATATATATATGAGCCCAAAATACACACTGAGGGAAAAAAAGACAGCATCTTTAGCAGATGGTGCTGGTCAAATCATTGATGTTGGCATGTAGAATAATGCATCCATACTTATCACTCTGCACAAAACTCAATGCCAAACAGATCAGCGACCTCGACATAAAACGAGATACACTGAACTGGATAGAATAGAAAGTGGGGAATAATAGCCTTGAAGTCATTGGCACAGGAAAAGACTTCTGGACAGAACACTATTAGCATAGGCACAAAGAACAACAATTAATAAATGGGACTTCATAAAACTTAGAAGCTTCTGTAAGGCCAAGAACATGGTCATCTGAACAAAGGGTTCAGCCTGTAGGATGAGAAGTGATTTTTACCACTTACATATCTGAACGAGGGCTCATATCCAAAATATATAAAGAACACAAGAAACTAGATATCAATAAACTAAATAACCAATTTAAAAAATGGGGTACATATCTAAACAGAATTCTCAATAGGGGTTTTCTCCATTTTTAAATTAGCCTTAAATGTTTTCAAATTAAATTGTCCATATTCTTAGCCAATAGATAATTATCTGTAAATCACACCCTTACATGCAGTAGGGGAGATAGTTTTTAAAGGAACCCTGCTGGATGAGCCTGTAATGAAAATAATTCCCAGGGAAATCATCTGCTTTTAAAGATACGTCTGCATAATGTTTCCAATGCTAAGTAAATCTTCCTGATGTGACTGAGGACACCCAACAGCAGTAAGAGGGAGAGATGCCACTCAGGACTGCAGGTCAGTATAGCACAGCCCTTTTGCTCTTCCCTCCTGACCCCATGGTTTATGCTGACTTAAAAGTGTCATAGGATATTGCATAGCTTCCCGTATGTCCCAGTAAACAGCTCTCAATTAAAGTCAGAGCAAAACATCAAGAACTTAGGCAGGATGTGTTCCTACAAATGTGACCTGTTTACTATGAATGTCATTATTAGACAGGCTGTGAGCCATATGGTCCTTCGTAAGAGAAGTTTTAAAGTGGTCAGGGCTGGTGACCTCTTGACCTCTACTTGATATGTCCTAACTAACCCCATTTTTGCTTCATGCAAAGAGAAATGGCACATAGCTCTAAGTGCTAAAGATGGAAGTGATGCTCTCAGGAAGGCAATCACCGGTTCCACACAGGATAAAACCTGATGTAGGTGAGCAAGTGGAGTGATGGCTTTTGGTCCTTTCTTTTGTCTATCACAGTCAATGTCATCAATGTTGTTTTCTCTTAAGCTTATGAATAAATTTTTAATTGGAATGTTACATGTCCTAGAAAGCACTATGCACCATTGGAACAGCATATTTATATAAGCCTGTAGAGTAGTCTGTGCGGACTTCTAGACTTCTTCTCTTTTTCTCCCATTTGCTTTGAGGACTATACTCTGAAGTGGGTAAGGAAAGCATTAGTCCTGTGCTTTCATTTAGAGGCAGGTACTCACATACACATTATGCACATATTCTCTATCATCAGGCTTGGGCTTATTTAAGTTGCTGTGATCATCACCTTGATACCTCTTTGATATTGTCAAGCTGTTTCATTGAGGGTCATCACTCAGCTCCAGACGAAGCCACACACCTCCTTCCACATCCCACACCAAGGTTGTGGTAGGCATATTTGTAATGGCAGCCTTACATATCCATGCTTCAGAGTCCTCAGCTGTAGGCCAGTGATAGGATTCTGCACCCAGCTAAGCAAGCTGCTCTGTAATGACTGTTTGGGGTCTTGTCAATGTTGCAGCTTACACAGGTGAAAGAATACAGCTTTCTTTGTTCTTTTTGGCATGCGTTTCTTCCTCACTGTAAGCACCATCTTTCACACATTCAATTGCAAATTGTACTTAACCTGTTATAAATTCCAGTTTGGTTTAGTGTTTATTATTGCTGTTTGTGATGAGCATTGTTTGTTATTGAAGTGTATCTTTCCTTATATGTGACTTGCATGCCATTATACAATTTTAATTGTACAGGCAGATTTATCTGTCTTTTCTTATACTGTAAGATTTAAATTCCATGGCATGTTTTTCAAATTCTCATGAGGAGTCCATTAGTTTGTCATAGACTGGGCTGCCTAAGCAACAGAAACCTATTTCCTCATTACTTGGGAAGGTGACATCTGAGATCAAGGTGCCAGCACGGTTGGGTCCTGACGATGGCTCTTGTCCTAGCTTTCAATTTCTACCTTCATTCATCCTTACCTGGTAAAGAGAGCAGGCAGTAGTGAGCACACAAGTATTTCTCTAACCTACATTCTTCTGAGGATCTCCTCTTTCAAATCTAAGCTCTTCTCTGAAGCCCTGTATCCTAATATTCCAGTGAACGCTAGGACATCAGCACTTGGATCTGGAGTAGAAGGGGGCATTTCAGTTGGAATCAAGCACCTGGACAGAGAACTACCACATCTGGAGAGAGATGCAAGTGCATGGTCCTGTTGAAATATCTGTGCTGGTTCATCTGTTGCCAGTACGCACTTGCATGCTTTCATAATTTGAACGTAGCCATAGCTGAACATTGCAATCATGTGAGGAAAACAGTAAAGCCAAACTTTAAGGAGGCAATTTTTGTCTGTAGTCTTACTCCATAGAAACCAAGAGATTAGAAGCAAATATTCAGAAACTTCAATATTACCAAACTGCAGAATCATTGCCTGCTCTACTCACTTCTATGAATCTCAAGGGCAAGTGTTCATGGCACACTTTTAATTGATATATGGAGTTCAAGTTTTATTGAAGTGACTGTGAATAGCCCTAAAACAATAAATTACGGGGCAGAAACAGGCATAAATCAAAGCTGCACATCCTGCATGCAGGCCACAGAAGGTGCTGCTGTTGGTTACTGTAATTAAAGTGAAGGCCAAGATTAACTCAGAGCTCTTCTTCCTTCTCCCCAACACAGATACTGTCAGCAAACTCTGCTCAGGTCAGAGGAGAGCATATGAGGGTCACTGTGCTCCTGGCACATTTGTTTGGAGAGCTGGACTTTCTCTCTCTCTTGTTGCTGATGCTGGGCAGCTTCCTGGTTGCTTGTAAGATGGCTTTTTATAATATTTTTGGAGGTGCTGTATAATGGAACTAATGCCAGGAGCAAGATGAGCAAGTGAGGTATGCAGATGTCAGGCAGAATGGAAAGAGCACCTAGAGAAGGAGGATGGGTGAGATGCTGATGCTCTAGTAGAATACTGTTAAATTCAAAGATTCATGGGAATGATCCATGAGGAATAAATATTGAAATTTGCCACTGAGGCAAGAAGAGACTTTAGTTCTTTTATTTTGCTGACTGAGTCAGGTGTAACACCTCAGCATAGCATGTTTCCATGTACATTTTATTTGTTCACCTTAGATTACTTTTTCAGAATACTGATTTTAAAACCACTGATTACTTAATTTTGAGGTCCCTCCTAACTTCCTGAAACAATGAGAAGAAATGACTATTTACTTATTGTATCTCAGGTCATCGCTGAAACATTTTGATGATCCTTCTCCTGCAATCCTTAGAAATACGCTACAATTAACATATCACTCATCTCACCAGAAAATTTAGGCTCAAATGGATGAAGGAAACTGTTGCAGATCTATGTGGGTTTCTTTTTCTCTCATATTCTGACCCCCATAGTCTCTCCTCCTAAATACCATTTAACACTTGATCCCCAGAGGATGCAAACAACTTCATGTTGGACTCCTAAAAATATCAGAGCAGGAATTGTTCTCTGGAACACTAGAGAAATTGTCTAGCATCTCTAATTGGACCAAGATCCTGCTTTCTCATACCTATCCCATGATTTGGGAGAAGCCTTGACATGCTTGCCTTACAGATCACCAGAGACTACACCTGTACACAAGTGAATGGCCGAACCTCAATACAATTTCATTTATAAGAATAATCTGCATCCAGATTTGCCTCAAGGGCTCTCCATCACTAATCTCTTCATTTATTTCATTCTTATTTACCAAGGCAAGGCATGTCAAGTAGCTGTTACCTGAGGAGGGGCAAAAATTCTTTTGATAATCATCTTGGGGTAACTCGAGCATCTTGTATAACTGTACCACATTTCAGAACACTCATGGGCTGGAGGAATGGCTCAGTGGGTAAGAGTGCCTGCTGAGGAGGCATGAGGACCTGAGTTCCAAACTTCAGCACATGTACCTGTAACCCGTCCTGGGGGAAGGGGCCACAGACAGAGGAGTATTGGTACTTAGCTCTGGGATTATCTATACATCAGTAAAGTACTGTCTTTTAGTAACCTTCCCTGATTATCTTTATTTTCTTCTTTATTACTATGTAAGTAATCAGTAATGATGTTATCTCTCTGTGTGTGTGTATGTGTGTCTCCTCTGTCTCTCTCATTCTCTTTCTTCTTCTTCTTCTTCTTCTTCTTCTTCTTCTTCTTCTTCTTCTTCTTCTTCTTCTTCTTCTTCTTCTTCTTCTTCTTCTTCTTCTTCTTTCTCTCTCTCTCTCTCTCTCTCTCTCTCTCTCTCTCTCTCTCTCTCTCTCTCTCTCTCTCTCTGGCACAAGCCATTTCTATAGAGTACAATACATTTAATTGTGTGTTCATATATTCAAGGAACATACTTGGCTCTGATTCATGATGAGCTAATTCTTAGTGTGGTTTAACTGGTCCCAACACTCATTTAGGTATTATCCCTAGATGCCACATTTTAAGAACAGATTCATGGAGGGAAGAGATGGCTCCATGGTTAAGAGTGTATATTGCTTTTGTAGACAACTCAAGTTCAATTCCTAAGCACCCACATCAGGAGGCTCTCAACTGCCAATAACTATAACTCCAAGTGGACTGGAGGCCTCTGGCCTCAGCAGATAGCCTATGTGCACATGTTGGCCCACTTACACAAAATTTTAAAATATTAAAATAAATATTTAAACAAAACAAGTTCACTTGCATTTCTGATCCCTTTTGCCATCATACCTTCATTGGCATCTGAGACAGGCTTACACTGACTGAGTCAGAGCCAAAGCACATTGCCTCATGGCAGCTGCAGGTCACTTTATTGCCCTGGAAAATTAAAATAGGATCACTATCTGACTATTGCTTCTGCTTCCCTAACTTTTGGACATGGCCCCTCAATGTATAACATAGGCTGGCTTCGAACTCTTCATCATCATGCTTTCGGCTTCCAGAGAGCTAGCATGGTGGGCATATGCTACATGGTCAGCTACAGCTCCCAGGTCTTTGAAGGGAAGAACCTGTCAGCCAGCAGCCTTTTTTTTTTCCAAGTGACTATTATCTTGTGTTCTCCATTTGGTTATTAATCTCAATGCAGAATAGTGGCTTTTGTCATTTTCAAATGGGGGTCTGCCTTTTGCAAAAGGCTGCCACTTGCAAAAGCTCACATCCCGTGGTGTGCCCCCAAACATCTTATTTGTCTTGATATTTCTTTCACAGAAATACATATGACAGATAAGGAGTCACTGGAGGCTGTGCTTGCTTTGTGTCAGACAGATATTAAAACAATAAACTATGCTGCCCTGGGATTCTAGCACACACAGAGCCAGAGAACAAGGCCGAGATGAGATGTTTCTGAAAAGCGGGGAGGCAGACGTGCTGGGGGAATTCCCTGGAAAGAGCGAGGCCTGAGATAGCATTGAGAGGAGGCATTTTTTTTTTAAGTGCTCACATTTGCTTAAGAGGATCAAGCACCAGAGCTGCTCCTATGATTGGCACCTTGAAAATGCCCACCCACTCTCCAGCCCCAGCAGGGTCAAGAGAGAAATCTGTTGGTAGTTTGAGAGGCTGATGTTGAGAAGTTTATATTTTAAATGCTGGTCAGTCGGCACTTCCTTTGCTTCTTGAAACTAGTATGGATTTTAAAAAGAGTGAGAGGTTGCGAGGAGTATTCTCCATTCAGATCTCTGAGTAGGCAAGGTCTAGAGGAGAAAACATAAGCAGCCTTGTTCTCTGAAGGCTAATGCACATGGTGGATTCCACAGAGTGGGTGATGTAATCCTAGTAGACTCAGATTTGAACACTGATCCAAGTCAGCAGCTAACCCCAACACCCTAGGTTGGCAGACCTGCAGAAAAGCAGCTAAGGACTAAGCATGGGAGAATGATCTACCTTGAGTAGATCGAGAACTGATAAAGGAATTCCAGGAACTCTTTGCATGGGCATTCTGATTACCGAGTCAGAAATGCACCCAGAGCGTTCCATCCTTCTCATCAAAAGCAAACTTTCCCACTCACTACAAGGATTCCAGAAAGGAGGATGAGTTTGCTTCTTGTGGAAAGAAAAAGAATCTGAAAGGGTTCATATCTGCCCAAGAATGTAAGCATTGCTTTAGTGCTAATGCAAGTTTCCTTAAATCATGTTATCAGTTTTGGATAAGAGCCATCACAAGCCAAACTATGGCTACCACAGAACTTGAAAGCCTTGGCAAGGAGATGCAGCCTTAGAACCAAATATCCTGGCTGCATCCATCTATCGCCTTGGGGAGGAGTGTTGTTTGCATGGAATGCAGACTTTGACTCCTAATCTCTTCCTATGTGAAAACAAGAAAGAACTGGGAAGATAGCAGCTCGATGGTATAGTGTTTGCTGTGCAAGCATAAGGACCTGAGTTCAGTCCTCAAAGCACACATTAAAAAAAAAAAAAAAGCATTGCATATTGACGCATACTGTAATCTCTGCTTTCGGGATGTGAAGACAGAATCTTGCTGGACACCCAGTTTAGTGGTGGCATTGGATAGTCCCAAGCCAATAAAAGACTTAGTCTCAAAATACAAAACACCTATGCAATGACATCCAAGGGTTAGCTAGCCTCTACATGCTCTTATATTTTGTCCCTACCCCATAAAGCAATCACTTCTACCTAACAGAGTCCTACTTTCTACTAACAGATCCTGGATCCCACCAATGGCTTCACAAAGTTCTCCCAGCATTTCTCCACAACATAGAGAAAGTATCTGAGTTGCAGTGCAGTGTGTTCTGCTTGTGTTGTAGCTGTGATTTGGCCAACTGTCTTTGCTATGTAGATTAGTTTGTGAACTTACTTATATGAGAGCATTGAAAGAGATGGCTATGGGAGGACTTTCCAGGCTTCTTGAGTTGTAGCAGGTAGCTATTCAAGCAATAGGCTGGACCCTCCTTCTCTTTATCTTCTGCAGGATCTTTGAAAGTTTACCACAGAGCCTGATTGTACTGACTGAAGAACTGTACAGTTTCCAAATGGTCCTCCTTCTGTAAGAGGGCCTTGAGGTTCTAGCTTCTAAATCAGGGACATGGCAAACAGATACAGATGGCACCTGGCCTACAGGTTTGTTTAGGGGTGTTGGTCAAATGCTCAGAGCAGTTTTTGTTTGTTTGTTTTGTTTTTTTATTTTGTTTTGTTATTTAGCTAAATACTGATGCTGAATGCCGGATGGCCTCAACACCGAACACTGACAGACAGAACAGCTATCCTCACAGTAATAGCTGGATGTGAAATGAACAAATGTATTTGCATGTCATACATGTCCTGTGGGTCACTGCCAGGACCTCACACTCAAGAGCTTGCAGTAACCCCAGAGAACCATGGGTAATCCAGCCCAGCATAAGGCAGCTAATTTATCTCACTTGTCCTGTTTTCTACCTGGAGAGGCAATCTACCGAGCTCACCATTCCAGCCAGCTGTTAGATAGATCATGAATGATTTAACACTTGAAACTTTAATATATATATGTATATTTGATAAAGTCATTATTTATAGAGAGTATTTGGTTTCTCCACTCCCCTCAAGGTTTTGTAGGGAAGAAAGTTGACACTGGTGCTGATTTTGACAAACTAAAGATTATGGCAAGTGACTCTATCGAAATTAAAATAGATTCCAACTTCTATGCTCCGTCCAACAACAGAAAGCACTTTTGCAAATGTCGGCTGCAGTGCTGCCAAATTAAACACTCCGAGATGGAAGTTCATTTCCATTTTGTTGAATGAAACGTTACAGAAATCTTGCCTGGGGGGAGTCTGTCCATACCTATGAGTCAGAGGGATCACGAGGACCTCTTCCACAGAAGGTGTGGGACCATCCACTCAGCAACCCCGAAGCGCCCACTGTGCATCTGCTGCATTAACCCTGGCATTGGTGACATGGGAGAGAAACAGCTAGATTCCACAGGAAGTAGTAATGGTGGAGTGGTTATTGAGCCCAAAGCTGTGTTCTTGCTCAGTCCCACACAGATGAATGGTTTGAAAAGATTCCTATGCCTGGGTAACAAGTGTGGGGTTTGTTGTCTTTCAGAACTGCTGTTTTGAGTGAGGGAATCTTTGTGCTTAGGGAACAGCAACCCTGCCATCCAGAACAAATCCCCCTGTGTTCACTGTGCCTAGTTTTCTGTATGGTTTTCTTCCAGTGATCACTCATTTATGTACAAGCAGGAGATTTGTTTCAAACCAAGCTATGGTGAACAATATGAGAACAATATGAGAAAAACAGTATTAGAAAATTAGTTTTGTATCCAAATAGCTCTGACTTTAGAAATGAGGTTTCAATGGATGTGGGTATGTGTGCACCCATGTGTGTATTCCTGTGGGGGATAGAGGTGGTCCAGGGTGTCTCTGTATTACTTTTTGAGACAGTCTCTCACTTAGCCTCAAGTGCATTGATTTTATTAGTCTGGCTTGGCAATGAGATGAGCCACGGGGATCTGTCTGTCTCTACACTGCTACCTCCCCTTCCCCACAAAGCATTGAAATTAAAGGCTTGTGTCACCATATGGCTATTGATGAGGGTTTGGGGGCTTGAACTCAGGTCTTCATTACTTTCGGGGTACCTACTTTACCAGTAAGCCATCTGCCAAATTCTGAAATATGTTTTGTATTCCAGTCTTCCAGATTCAAGTGTTGTAAGGGAATAGAATTACTGAGAACTTATAGTAACTAGCTTTGTGTGTACAACAGAGACCTTTACCAACACCACTGTAGTATAACTCTAGTTGCTATTTACATATCTCTATATGTCGATGGTTACTTAAGACAACCTGGATTATCGCCAGGTGTGTAGATAAACTCCCATAGGAAAGGAAAATAGATTTCCCTTGGATTTTTAGCAACATAAATCTATGGCTAACTCTGTGAACTGAGCCCCAATTACAGGAAGAACAATGAAGATTCAGATCTTTTGAAATATCAGATCAGAAATACATAAGGACAGTGATGGCAGAGTCCCTCCTCAGAGTATCCCCCCAATACGGAGTATAGCAAGGGAGTTTGTCAATGAAGTTCTCTGCAGATTCACCCAGTTTGTGATGGATTGATGCTGGCTCCCTCTGATTTTGTAGAAATACAGAAGAAAATGTTGCAACTTGTGCAAACAATAGGAGGGAAGCCACACTGGGCTCCCTTCATGGAAACAAAGAGCACAGCAGAAACTGGAGTGGGGATGTTTCAGGATAAGATGAAAGATAAGACACAGAGTCTCAACTTTGGAGGCTGCCGAGTTGCTCTGAACTTCAATTGCCCCAAAGAAAGCAAAAATAGAAATACTCCAGATTCATGTGGTTTTTCAAAGAGCTAATGGGTTAATGTGTGCATCTGGCAGTTAGCAAGTGTTAATAAACACTAGCTGCTATCATGCAGTTGAATCCCTTCCATCTGATAATGGAGTCTCAAAGGCTAGAATTCTGCCAACTGTGATCACATCTCAGCTAGCATTACTCCAGTGATCACTGCCTAGGGTTTTGACAAGTGAGATCCAGAATCTTTCAACACTCTAATCCTGAGGAAGCAAGCAAGGCAACATCTTAACAAGACTTCCAAGTTCAAGCTTACCCAGCCACCCAGTTTTCTCTGTAACTGGATTGCTGCAGAATTCTGATTATCTGACAGTATGACCAAGACATTTGGATGACCTCCTCGTGCCAGACCATTTTGTCTATGTTGGAGACACAGTAGTCCCCAGCATATAGCTCTCAGGATAGTCTAGTAGAGAGCTGTGAAAGGACAAGTGTCAGTCAAAGAGGTTATAAGAAGAAAAAAAGGTTGGGAAGAGGAACACAACACTGGTAGAAAATGGTGGTGTCATCATAAAGGGACAAGATATAAGAGATGACACAAGGGCATAAATCTGCCTCATGGAAACATGCCAGTCTTTACAGACTAAACTAAAGGGAAGGAATCTGTCCAAACTCCTCAGAGGCAGCAGCCCCGTCAAGTTGGAGAAAAATGACACATCTCAGCGTCCTTTTAAAGTCCAGCTTAAGTGAAGACTTAGATCAATATGTTCTGCCTTGATAGTCAAGCCTGTATGGTGTTCTGTCTCACCCCTGCCCCTCTCCTTTCAAGACCACATCTCCCTCCAAGTTCAAATTCTTGCCAGTTCTTACAAATACATCCTAATCAGACCTCTAACCGCCTTAGAAACTTCTGGCTAATTTGGATTTGAGTAAAACTTTTGTACCATGACTGTTATGTAAAGAGATTCAATTATGGTGCGCAGTGTTTTGTGAGTAACTACCGCCCATAAAAAGTTAATTAATCAGGGCTGTGTCAATTTCCTGGTGCCGTGTCAATTTGCTGCAAGGTAATTAATCACTAATCACCCACCAGCCAGCCGAGGGACGATCCACCAGCCATTTATTGTGTTCCCGACCCCCCCCCCCTGCAATAAATGGCCAGCGCAGCCAGCAAAAAAACACATCTTGCCTTTCACAATATTTTTATCGACACTTTCGGATGCTGTAGCCGAATGCAGCAACAAGCCTCCGCAGTTCAATGGAATATGAATATTAAAGAAAGAAACAAGCAGAGATTTATAGGGCATTGCATTTCTGTTATGTCAGTTTTGAGATTAAACCAAGCAAATGAACAGTGAAAAATTACTCTTCCATGTGGAGAATGGTGATTAGAGTGGTACATTAATTAGAATTTTTTTTGTTGTTGTTTTCCCATTCAATGCATTTCAAATGAGGATGTCCTATAAGGAACCAGTTTGTCCAAAATGTAGATTTATTCACTTCCAAGCAGCAGCATTTAACATCATTTGTGCTGAAACAGGCATGGATCCTGAATGTGGGTTTCAAACATAAAGACATGTGAGTAGAAGAGCCAGAAATTCTACAAATTCAAGTGCAGTTTGGGGTCCCTATATAAATGCCCGAAAGAATGAATCATTTCCCCCCATAACCTAAAAATTACTTCATTAAAAGAAGAAGACATGTATTTTTACCTATAACTTAATATACCCTGTTATATTACATTAGTCTTGTGTGAGCTCTGGGTTCCAAACTAGCTTGGTGGACTTTCATTTTGGATTCATTTTTGAAAACAGAAGTTAACATTTTTGTTCATTTTAGAAAAAAGAATCAGATTTTTGGACCTCTCACCGAAATGTTTCCTGCACAATGGCCTACCTCTCCAGAGCTAGGCTGGCTGTTTATAGTGCCCCAGTGCATTTGTTAATGATGGCATCATAGCTTAATTTATACTCTGACAGATGAAATGTGAGTCCCTGCCACAAGGGAATCCAATAAGACCCTGAACCTGCTGCTGAAGACACACTTAAACCCCCAAATTCAAGCATTCGAATGCTTCTAACCATACATTACCTACAGAATAATTCAACCACAAATTACCATGTGCATGTGTGTCTTCATATCTTCAAAGGGTGAGGGAAAAAGGGAGGCATCAGACAAAGAGAGTCCCACACACTCGGGTGGCAACACCTTTACCAGGGCATCTGGCAATCTCATGCAAATTCAACCCAGCACACAAATGCAAAGAATAATTGCTCATTAAAGCAGCCTGTATATTTTTATGAGTGTGTTGCAGAATCTGCCCCCCTGTTGGGGTATGCATCTGCTATTCTTCTGCCTCTCTCAGAGCTCTAAAACTTTAATACGCAGTTTATAACCCTCAAGTATTTTCCACTGGCTTTGTATTTCTTCTCTTGGGATTTCCAGGCTGGTGAAATGATCTCATTTGTGTTTATTTTCGAAGGTAAGCACCATGTTCATAAAGGAGACGGAGAGGGGGAGGCACTAGTCACTGTAAATACATGAACGTGGAGCCTCAGAGGCACAAACGAACTTTGTGTTTTGAGGGAGAGGTGGCAGGAAGCAGCAGACACTCTGGTGAATGGCTTGTTTGGCTACTGGATACACCCACATGTCTTCCATTTAAAGCCCTTGATTTGCCTTGCCACTTGGGTCTCACAGAGCACCTCTTGTTTCTTAGCTTAGCCTTCTGCTCCATCGAGTTTCCATGGTGTAGGAACATTCCTTATTCCCAAGGATGAGGGGTGACCCCCCACCCTCTACTTACCTGCTCTTACATTCATCTCTCTAACTGGAGAGCTTTGGCAGGGGCTGGGTAGAGTTAGAAATTGACACATGTCACACACCTAAGGTGTGTTTTTTTCTTTTGATATTGTCCTGTGCTTTTCTGGTGTTTTATTGCAGCTTATGAACTGAATCCAATTTATGGAACTGAATCCAATTTTATTTTTTTGACACCAGACTTCCAAAACTTTGATTCATGCTGTCCAGGTTTAAGTGGGTCTATAGGAGTTTTCTCTCCCTCATTTCTCCATCCAGAAGGAAATCCAGAATTGAATCCGGCATCCACAAATCAACTTGAATATCACCATTGTCAGGGGTGATTTTATTTAGGTATTTAATAACCTCAAGTTATTCATCAGAAGTTGGGGAAGACAACTCAAGAATTATGGCTCTAAACATGCTAATAAGTTCACATTATTTTGATTTTCTAGCGTCATCCTTGGTTGTTTGTTGCTTGGTATTTGTTTTGTTTCTTTGAGACAGGCTCTCTCTATGTAGCCCAGGCTGGCCTTTTGCTTCAGTCTGTACTTTTGCTTCAGCATCCTAAGTGCTGCTATTAGAGGTAGGCACCATCAGATCCAGTTTATATAGAAATATTAGCAAAGGTGACAGATTCATGTATCTTATTTTAGCACTAGCTTACTCCATTCCAGAAACTGGGAGGGTATATGCTTTTAATTTGGCATTCCACATCGAGCTTACTAAGCATTTATTATCCTTTTACTGGATATAAACTCTTGAACCAGAATGTACATAGATGATAAAATACTTTTAATTCGACAGGGTAAGTGTTGTATTGCAGAGGAAATGAAACATTAAGAGGGTTTTTTCCCAGTGTATATTTGAAGAATAAATCTATTTGGTTGTGTTTAATCTGTATCTGGGTTATCTGTCCAAGTAATTGCTTCAAATATACATTTAACCACATGTCAGCATTTATAAACCACTACACCTAGTAAGCAAGTAAGAAAATGTCCACATTTTCCACTCTATGAGAGTAAAAGAAGCCTAATGAAAAGACGTGCTCTCTGCCCTTGAGACTGACCGTGTGACTTTGTGGCACACAATGGCTATGTTGTCATTGGCAGGCATGGGAGAAAAGCAGAGAAGTACAGAGACACAGGCAGTGACTCAAAACCTCTTACCATGTGGATATGGATGGGCATTTACTCACTCAGTTCACACAACTGATGTGCTCAGGGAGAGCTGTTCCTCGGATGGCCAGGGAGGACATTGTTTGTGGGCTCTCTGGATGGAGTGTTATACATAGCTTTTAGTAGGCACTGCCTGTCTGGGAGAGTTTACCCAGAGCAAGCAGCATTCTGTGTGTAGAGTCAGGGTGAAAGTGTGTTTGCTCCTGCAGATAGTCATGAGTTCCAATCCTCTTAAAGGACCATCCACCTTGTCATTTTTCTCACGGTCTGAGACTCACTAGTTAGGTTTAACTGGCTAACTAGCAAACATCAGCTATCTGCCTACTTCTGCCTCTTCGGTGCTGAGACTATAAGCCTGTACTATTTTGCCTGGTTTTTATTTGTTTTTAAATATAAATTCTAAGGCTCAAAAACTCAGGCTACTATGCTGTGCAAGCAAGCATTTTCCTGACTGAGCCTCAAGAACCATTTTTGAAACATGCCATCTATACTAAAATCGAAGTGACTTAAACTGAGGATTTTAATACTTGTAAACGCCACATTTGTTTAAGTGGTTTCTCCTTTCACTGCAGACTGGTAGACACTGTATCTAGTGGCATCTCTGGACCGTTTCACAACACCTCTTAGGACCACAGTAGAGATGTTTCTAGGGCTTATGGCAGACTCTCCCTTGCACTTTGTTTATCTTCAGGTCTGGGCACTGGTAGAAAGCCGACAGTGGAGAAAAGGGACAGTTCTCTCGTAGACGCAGATAGGAGTTAGGGACAAAAGGATGAGCAAGGTCTGGATTGAATTCAGTTAGCTGCACATCCAAACCAAAGAGCAGGGCAGACAGAGAACCCTGTCCTAATGGAGCTTGCTTTTTAGCACCAAGCAAGAGTGCTTCTTCTCTCTTTATGAAATTCAAGCTACTTGATTTTGACACAGTATGCCCAGAGCATCTGTCTTCAGCAAGAAATTTTATTGTGTGGGGTATATAAAGGAAAGATGAGAACAAAGAAAAGAAGAGATGAAAAGAAGAAGAAGAGAGATAGAAAGATGAAGGGAAATAAGGAGGAGAGGCAGGAAGAATAGAGAGAGGCAGAAGGAAGGGTGGAAGGAGGGAGGGAGGGAGGGAGGGAGGGAGGGAGGGAGGGAGGGAGGGAGGGGAAATAGGTGGTAGGCAGAAAGAATAAAAGCATTCTATGTTGTTGAGTCCCCGCCCTGTTGATTCCCTCACTTCCTGCTCACTCTATTGGCCCCTCCCTCCCTTTCCTACTTGACTTGTCCTTGTTTCATTCAGGACAAGAGAATGCCTGGAGTGGGACATGCAGACACTCACACACACAGAAACACACACACACACACACACACACCCTTCTAGCACTTGGGAGGCAGAGGCAAAAGTGTCACTGTAAGGTGAAGTCTAGCTCCCAAGCCATGTAAGGCTATACAGGAAAGCCTGTCTTAAAAGAGAGAAGAGAGGGAAATGTGCAGTAGGGAGGGAGGGAGGGAGGGAAACCAGAAACCAGCCTTCTGGGGGACCAGTGTGGGCCTTGCTGTCTACGTGAGGGCTGCTGCCCACAGCAAGATCACTAGAGAATTTGACTTGCTCACAGGGACTTGCCCTCCCTGGCAGCCGTGTTTGAGTCAGACACTGCTCTGTAGCCATTCATCTGTCCCCTTCACTGGGAAAGGATTGTGCTAACGAGCTTTGCTTGGAAGAGCACAACCTCATCTCAACATCTATAAACACTTACCCTGCCCAAGCAAAACCGAGGGTTACAGAACGAAGCCCTGACTCTCCACCCTGAGCTGCACTTGCTGTCTTCACTCCAATGGCAAGCTTCTGCTTCCCGTGACATCTCTACTAAGTCCTCCAAGATGGTATGCCCATCCTGGTCATCACTCGTGTGGTTCCAAAGAAGGAGACAATAAAGGAGCCAAAATATCCGGGTGGCCTCACATAGCAAGTCAGCTACTCAGCTGTACTCTACATTCTCATGTTCCTTATTTTAAAACTGCAAAACATCTATGACATTTTTAAATTTGCATTATTGTTAGACAGAATCAGGATCAAACCATTCCCATCCATTGTCTTCCTGGTCTTGAAGCAAACATCTCTTGTGCTGCACAGTCCTCGGCTTGAATTCCTGCTTTGCCAAGTACATCATGAGCCTCTATTTCTGCCATATTGGTTGCAACACAATCCAGGAACCTTGGGTAATAGAGACTGATATGAGAGTGCAGTAAATTCACATACTTTGTCTTTAATAATAATTGTAAAACAGTTTAAAACAGGAGGATAAACCCAGTCTGTCTTTGTTCTATGATCTTGGTATTTTACTCGTGTTGCAAAGAAAAGCACCACAGAAGACTGCTCTACCTTCAAAAGCATGTACCAAATTCCAGACAATCACTGGCAGCCGGCCTTCACCTCAAGTGAATAACCTTGCTAGGAATTCTTACAGAACTGTGAACAGCCCCATCATGTCCACCCCCTCTATGCAGAGACCCAGGGTTTTGCTCTAAGGCCACCTCCACCTCCATGAGAGCAGGTGCTTCCTGGGGGTTCATGTGTACATCTCAAATTTTCTTTTGTGTGTGTGTGTGTGTGTGTGTGTGTGTGTGTGTGTGTGTGTGTAGTGTGCATGTGTTCCTGGGTGAGTGTGCACTCCTCCCACACATTCCCTAGCAAGGTTCATAACTGAGCATGTGTGAGAATGACTCTTGAATATGCTAAGATGCAGGGGGCAGGATTCTTCTGTTCCTGAAGGTGATGGTGGGAAGGTGTAGGCAGGCCACCTTGATCAGTGTGGACACAAGGTATAGACTGTCTTTAGGATGCTGTGATCAAGAGTGCTCCCACTTGGTCACAAGCCCTGCAGAATCCTCAGAAGGGAAACTTGGGTGTGTGGGGGCTTTTACAGAGTTCCTGAGTTCCTGGTGTGGCCCTCATTTCTGGTTTCTGGGCCCTGACTGTAGCTTTTACAGGCAGTGGCTTTTCAGGGAACCTAGTCTCTGTATGGGAAAGGTTTGAAGTACAATGCCTTTTACTTAAACTGAAGAGTCAGCACAGGCAGAATAGTGTGAGGCTCAGCAGGAGACAGGAAGCTGCAGGGTCATTTCCTAATAGCTGCGTGGACCTTCCAGAGGAGTTCATATCTGCCTGTGTGGGTGGAAGGGTCTGCCTAGAGGAGATCAAACACTCAAGGAATTGCCAGCTATAACTCCTCTCCCGACTTCTCATCATACAACCATGTTTTCCAAAAGGCTATGAGGTTTCCCAGTCGTGTACCTAGATATATGGAGAAACACACTCATATATGTGCCTATATATGCATGTACATAAGTGTTTCAATTTGCTTTATTTTAAGTTTAACTGTGGAGCTTCTCTGCTGTCAGGAATTATCTGCAAATGTCTTTCATTTCGCACACCCTCATGGTCAGAAACTTCTGACGTTCCCTCTGCCATGCTCACCAGGTTCTGTTTCACGTGTGCAGCACTTGTGTTTGCCTTTCCACCTTGCTAATAGAGAGTAGGATGGGTTATCTCATCTTCTTGCCATGTAAACAGGGTCCAGAAAAATGGTCCTTACCAGGCAGGCTACGTGTGCGTCTCACTGTGCCCGGCTCTCTCCCCTCTCTCATAGTGCCTGGCTTCCCATATCCGGCCGCCACTGCTGCAGCTGCATACCGAGGGGCTCACCTTCGAGGCCGTGGTCGCACCGTGTACAACACCTTCAGGGCTGCAGCGCCCCCGCCCCCAATCCCGGCCTATGGCGGGTAAGTGTTGCACCCTCCGGGGAAGGGGCTCCCTGCACCTGCTCTCCCTCCCCAGAGGCACGGAGTGTTTGCCAGCGCATGATGGTCTTGACCACCCCACCGGAACCTCCCCAGCATGCAGCCTAACCTGCCTGCTGCAAAGCACCTTGCAAGGAGTATTGAAAAATGAGTGTAATTTGTCTGGTCATGGTTGGTGCCTTTAAGCATTCTACATGTCACATGTTGTTATGTAAATTCTCTTTGAGACTGAATGCTGGAGAACAGAGAAATGGTTACAGCCAAAAATGTATTTCTGATGATTGCAAGCATCTGGTTATTAAGGAGGTTGGACTATATTTACCCCTTGAATGCAAAGGGACATGAGGTTTCCCATACATAAAATTCACTTGGGAGATCTTGCTTCCCTCCCCGTAGACATTTTTGCACTCCTCGGTGTGTGAACTTTTGCCTGAAAAATTAGGTGTCGAGGCAAACAAAACATTCCAGACAGGGATAAAATTACAGCTAATTTGCCTTTTACATGCCTTTTCCAAAACAGCCCATCCTGTCCTTTCCCGTTCTCTTTGCCCACCAAGGCCTTCTGTGATTGGATCTTGTTACTGACAGCTAAAAGTCTAGGAATGGTTGGGAAGTAAAGAAGGAATGGGAGATGGACAGAGGGAAAGAAAAGTTGACTAACTTACAGGCAAACTGCCCTGAAATGATACTTCTGCTCTTCCCTCATCGGGAATCTTGGAAGGGCATTCCTCCACCCCGGACACAAAGAGAGGTAGCTCTAAGTGTACTAGTACAAGGCCTGGAATACTTTTGATTATTGCCACAGGATAGACATGGGCGATGCTATCAAGTGGATAACATCCTGGTCTCTGAACACTATTTAAACATCCTGCGATCCTTATGATAGCCCCACCCTCAGGGCAAAGCACTGCCTGGCTAAAAGCTTGAACTGGACTGGACTGCCTGCCGTTGTTGCACAGACGATTCGCCTATCCTCAGGAGACTCTGATACAAGCTTTTCCAGGCCAGTGACTAGCTTTCTGGTCTGTAGAAAGACTATGTTTATGCTCAGGACCATCTGAAAAGGGTTAAAAGCATTTTCTTAAAAGCTTTGTTGCATATAAATCTTTTAGGAAATCTCAATTACCCCAGCTCACTTGCTATACTGATGACAAAGGGAAATATTCTTCTCATTATTTATTCACTGCTTCGCCCACTCCAAAAGAGCAGAGCTGAAGTGTGTGAAAAAACCAAAGCTCCTTCAGCCTGCAGCATCCTCAGGAGTGAGGTGAAGTCACCAAAATGGGAGAGTAAAGGCAACAAAAGAAACACAATCTTGTGTAAATCATCAGTGAGTCAGAGCAAGGTTTCTTACTGGGTAAAAATGATAACAAGAGAGGAAGCAGGAGGGAGTGGGTTGGGGACCAGTGGGATGGGGGAGGGCATAGGGGATTTTTAGAGGGGAAACTAGGAAAGTGGATAACATTTGAAATGTAAATAAAGAAAATATCTAATAAAAATGTATTTTAAAAAAAGAAAAAAAGAAAAGAAGAGAAGAACCGACTGGCTTAAAAGTCTCTCCATGTCCCCAATATATCTATCTGTATACTGTAGAAAGGAGCTGACCTTTGACTCTGATCTGTATCACACCTGCCCATTATGAGCCCATTTCCTACATGTGTTGTGGAAGGCACTGGGTGGGAGCAGAAGCAGGTAAGTAATCATCTGGGTTTATACTACTACGGAGGAAAGATTCACAAGCCATAAATGCTAAATAGCACATTTATACCACTTTGTTCTGTCTGAAAAATCATCATCTTGGTACATGGTAATTGTAGCATTTCTGTATTATACCCCTAGTCAGTATCTCCCTACTATATTGAACAGGAAAAAATTAAAGTAAAATTATATGGCCTATCCTCCCATGAACAATTTATAAAAACCTCAACATAACACACCTGCTATAAAACTGAAATTTACTAACTTATAATGAATGTGCTCTTTGCCTGGAATAACCATGCATAACTAATGAATGCCACGTTCACCAGGGAGACACAGGCACTTCCAAATGGTACACAACATGTTCATGGCTGCTTTGAAAGGGATGAAAGTGTAATGCTTCAGGAGTCCTCCTGACTACACTGGCTGCAGGGGTGGCTTGTACGTTCCAGCTTCCACAAAAGCACCATTGGTCTATGTAGAGGACACAGCAAAGAATAAATAATTGCATGTGCTAAGAAAGAGGTATTCGGGTTTAACTGGGCTGGGAGAAGAGCTTATGGCCGAGATTCTGGAGTCAGAAGTTAAAACTGAATTATCAGTGTCAGAAGCCTGGGCAATAGCTCACTGAGGTAGATCAATTGCTTTGCCAGCATGAAGACGTTTGAATCTAATGCCATGTAAAAGCTAGGCATGTATAAGCATTCTGTGGGCCCAGCATTGAGAGCCTGGAGGTAGGCTGACTCTGGGAGCTCACTAGCCAGCAAGACTAACACAAACGAGCAAGCTTCTGTTTCAGTGAGAGCCAGTATCAACATAGTACATTAGAGGGTTACAGAAGATGCACAGGACCTGCACTGCCCTCCATGCACATAGAGACACATTCATACACACACACACACACACACACACACACACATCACACACACACACACACACACATCACACACACCACACTCACACACACACACACATACACAGAGCACATACACATACACACACACTATAAGTATTTCTCAATATGGGGCAGAATGCTATGTCAAGAATCTATAAGACCCAAAGTACTAGTGAGCGATGGAAATTTATTTAGCTACCGATATTTTACTGATTATAGATAGCTAGAACTCATTTGCATGGAGTTGAAGGGGTAAAACCACAATCCAAGAGGAAAGTTTCCCTTTTTCCTCTGGGTTCATTGACTTAGATTACAAGGAAGGCAGCCCATCTTTTGGAGCAAACAGAGTGGTACCCGGAACATAGATTTCACAGAGGAGCGAGGTACCCAATCCTGAGTTGAGTAGAAGCAATAAGCAAAGATACTGCAGATCTGCCTGTTACCTGGGTCTGCCATATCCATGAGAAGCTGGTCCAAAAACCATAGACTCCCAAAGCTTCTGTCTCAAAAGTCCATTTGAAAAAGGTTGCTAAGTTTATCTGACACCTTTACTCCAGCTCCTTTCGGCCCAGTGCCTCACACTTGGCAGTAGCCACATCTTATGTTCTGTTGTATGCTATCTGTACCATATTCACAGGAGTTCCTATGGATGGGATTTGGACCCCATATGCAAGGTAATGATCCTTATTGACATGATAGATGGTAGGTAGAGGGCTGTTTACCAGAGGAGCATCCTTAGCCAAGCAAGGGTGTTCAGACAAGGCACCCCAGAAGAGAAGACATGGATAACAAGATTATGGCTATCTCTCTCCAGACTTCCATATTAAGATCTTGTCCTGGAGGTACCCATACAGTCAGCCATCTCCATGTTTCTAAGACATGTTTTCACAAAACATATTTATTGAGGAAGAATTTTTTTCTTAATGTCACCAAATGGACATACATTTATCTATAAACTCCTAATCATGCAATATCCAATAAGAGTTTATGTTGCTAGTATTTCTAGCCCCAAAGGTGTTCTGTATTCTAGATCCACATGGGACTTCTATATTTTTTCTCTTTGATAGAAAACAACACACACACATACTCACATGTGACATATAACAGACTTCATGGCTACCTCTGTGGACCTTAGGGTAGTCTGTGGAGATATACAACATTGACATGAGCATCCAAGGAAAACTCATTAAAGACACTTTTATCTGTATCCATTTTTCCCCTCCTAGCAGTTAAACTACATAGATTATGAAGAAGTCCTATCTTGTTTTCTCTGGCATACCTAAATAAAATTCTTTGAAAATATCAATATATGATCATCACTCCTAGAGCAATACTTCTGCCCACAGACAATAAAGGAATCATAGGAATATGCAGAAAACCCTAAAAGCAGCCAGCCACTCACTATCAGCTGCCAACAGTAAAGGAATCTGACTCCAGAGAGTGAATGCATAGTAAATACAGTATTTTACCACCTGGAAAGCTCCAAGCAGATTCACAGTTTCCTTGATAGGAGAATAAAACATGTACCTGGCTCCATAGGGTTGATGAAGGATGAAATAGGAAGAGTCATACAAGGTTATGGCTCAGTAAGGCCCATGCTAGGGCATGATTACTGGGACTGCAGCTAATCTTGTTGAGGTCAATGTGACTATTGACATTTTTGTAAGTTGCCCATGCTCCCCTCTCATTGCCCCCCTTTTCTTGATTGGTATACAGGTTGATCTTACATTTCCGCCTTCATATATACTTTCCCTCTTTGCTAGGGAGCTCCTCCAATTCACAAGCCCCATACTGTCCCTTAAGCACAGCATTGACAGAGATACACCAATAGTTTATGTATTACATAGTACCTCAGTTAGTAGACTGTCTCCACAAGTCCAATGGATGAGTGTTTTTCTGTTTCTTATTTCCTTTACTGAAGTTTTGATAGAGAAGAC
The DNA here is from genome assembly GCF_978045245.1 of Mus caroli. Taxonomy (NCBI): domain Eukaryota; kingdom Metazoa; phylum Chordata; class Mammalia; order Rodentia; family Muridae; genus Mus; species Mus caroli. The sequence goes on from NW_028227272.1 coordinate 3,917,977, forward strand.
ACAATGTCTATCATCCAGTGAGTCATATTCATGAAAAGTTATTCACCTGGGAGTTGGCATTCAACGGCGCTTATAGGCTGGAAATATAGGTAGAATCAGATACACATTCACAAGACTGAGCCCAGCATCCCATGCAGCACACAGAAGTTAGTCCCATTCCTTGAGCAGCAGCAGAGACCTTGCTTCACTACACATAAGTAGTTACTAAGTAGATTCTTATGAAGTGTGTACTATATATGTTGTATATTGATCCAGCATGCTACCCTTAAGAAGCATTGTAGCTACATCATAGATCTAAGCCTACACATTGAGCATTGGCTATGGGGCCTTAGTCTTTGTTCTTTGCTACCTATAACATTTACTTTCCTTGTTGCCACTACAAAATATCAGACAAAAGGAACTTAAGGAAGAAGGAATGCTTTATAATGGCTCCCCATTTATGGGTGCAGTCTTCCACTGTAGGAAAGGCATGATAACAGGAGCTTGAGGCAGCTGATCACATTGAATGTTCAATCAGGAACAGAGAATGTTGAATACTTGTGGCCAGTCTTTTTCCCTTTCAGTTCAGTCTGAGAACCCAGGAGCATGACTGCCCACAGTTAAGTGGTTCCACCAACAACAGTTAACCCAATGTAGATCCTTCCACATAGACATAAGATTTGTCTCAAGGCAATTCTACATTCTGTCAAGCTGATAATCTGTTGACCATCTATTTGCCACTGCGGTCTTTGATTAAGACACTCTCTACACATCCTCAAGTAACCTAGTAGGACACTTGTACATATAACTTCTAGAGGTCCCTAGAAAAGTGCTTTAGGGAAAATTCTATCACCATGAAAATGATCAGACAGTATCCCAAGGGCAAGCCTCTTAAAGTTGCTCTCTATAAGATTAAACCCTGAGACCAAACAATCACTGGTCCATGAATAGCAAGTAATGAGCCCCCAACATCCAACATAATTCAATTCAATGGTCATCAGGAAGATACTGGCTCAGAGGCTCAGGGGTCTGTGCCAGACACTAAAAAGTATCCACGGAGCCTTCCACCTCCCATGTGGGAACAATAGTCAACCCACCTCTGGTCCCGTGTTCCACATTGCCTCCAGTGAGGGCATGAGTTCCACAGATGCTTTTGGTAATCTGATTAAAAATATGCATTTTCCCTGGGGAAATGTACAGATACAAACACATACACAGTTCTATACAAATTTCGGTGTGTGCATGGAGCCACCTGATAACCATTCAGAACAGTTACATTTGAGCATATTCAGAAATGTAATTTATTTCCCAGGTGGAAGGGTCAGTAGGAAAGAGAGGTTTTAAATGCTTTTTCTACAAAAATACATTTTTGGTTGGTATATATTCCACTACACAAACAGATTGCTTAGTTTGGGGCACATCCTGCCTTTATTCCTTCCTTGTTCTTTTCCCTTCTTTTTCTTCTTATAAGGTAAACTAATTTGCTCTAGTGCAATCATCCCTTGCTAGCCTGTGTCCAAATATTTAACTACCACTATTACTTTCTTAAGAAAATGAGATGTGCATTTGCATCATGTTCTAGCAAAAGCATTTTGCAGTCCTGGAGTGATTGACAAGCAACACAATTACCTTTGCATGGCTAGACAGACCGTTTCTGCATTAAAAATAGGGCCACATCTGCTCAGTGCATGGCAGCAACTCCTGTCTGCAGCGTGGGAACCGCTGGGTATCTAAAGCTGCATCTTCCACACTGGTACATCTCCACCTCCTTTCCCTATATATGTATCTGATATTTTAAGTACACCTGCTTGCTGGGGCTTTAAGAAAGCACTGGGAGAAATTCCTGGAAAGGCCAATAGGACTCTGTAAGGCCTCCCCCACACTCAGCGATGCCCCAACACTAGCACCTTAGGGGCTGGAATATCATTCAGTTTGCAGAATGCTTGCCTAGCATGCACAAAGCCCCTAGACTTGACCACTATCACTGAAAAGCCTGACATAGCAGTGTACACATGTTTTCTAAGCATTTGGGAAACTGAAGCAAAAAGCACAGAAGTTTAAGATTGTGTTTGATTACATTGTGAGTTCAAAGCCAGCCTGGGCTACGTGAGACCCTGAGAGGTGGGGAGAGAGAATGGGATCCTAAAGGGTCTGAGCTTCAGTTTTCTCCTCCATGTAATTAAAGATAACACCTGGAACATGTCACTGGCTGCACAGTGACTCCCTTCTTCTTAAACTACAAGCAGGGACATCACCCATTTCTTGAAAGAAATAAAATGCTTTAGCCAGGTACCCCAGTCAGATCTATTGAACCAAGACCTCTGGACTAGGCATAGGGCCCAGCCATCCGTGTTTCAGTTAGTCCTCCAGGTGAGTCCCAGGCATATTCAAGTTCAATGACCACTGCCTGCCTGCTGTGTCATTAAGACTTTGGCCATGGAACCAGAAGACAAGGGCTAGGATATGTATTAGCTTAGTCGATCTGTTAGTGTTAGGAATGGAGGCATTACCCATGGAAGTGACACAGTGGGTAATGAGCACAGGATCCTTTGATAGGGCCTGTCCCAGAATAACCAAGCTGCTAACATTACTGATGCTTGTGTTGTGAGTAATATTTCAGAGAAAGCAGCATTTTTGTAAAACTGGCAGCCCATTCCAGTGGATGTGTTTGCCTCTGATAGTGAGATGAGGCTGGCTATGTCAGCTCATGGCTTCCCAAGGTTGTTAACATGATGGTAGATAGCCCACTGTCTCCCTTGTGCCTGCAAAATGTACGTGGTACAAGTGAGGAAGCTGGAACTCTTGATCTAAAAGGGCCATCTTCTAAAAGACTGTGAGGACCGAAAGCTACTAAGTACGCCCTTCCTCTGGGCCCTCCAAAGAGCCAGACTCCTCCCAACTATAGTTCCTTGCACTTGCTAGTCCCTTGGCCTGCCTGCTAGTTCCAGTGCCTTTGTTCCTCCCTTCTGCAGCAAGGACTGTAGCTGGAACTATAGCTTGATCCATGGCTGTAGCTGCTCTTTCTCCTCTGAAGACTCTAGATCTTTAGAGGTCAGTAGAGGGAGAGACCCATTCACGATGCTCCAGAGTAGTGGTTGGGGCAAAGGAAGCTTTCCAGTGCAGAAAGACAAGGCTTGCATCCTTTTCCTTGTGCTTATGTGAGGGAGCTTTCCCACAGTCTCCCTTTAATTCCATGTCTCAAAATTTGGATGTCAGAAGTCTCAGAATAACTTTCCGTAGCTGTGGTGGGCTACAAACCATGGCAACTGGGTTATTTTTCAGAGCAAAGACTCCCTGAAGGCAAACATCACAAAGCGTTCTTCCTGGCTTCTGGGAGCTTTTGATACAGATGGATGCAAATGTCTGGCATGATATCAGTCCCTGTGCACAACCGCTCCTTATGGAGAGAGCAACAGCCATTTTCCCTGTAAGAGCCAAATCTTGGATACCTCACATGACTCTCCATCCCTGCTCAGTGCTATGTCCCACTGAGCCTTCAAGGCCTATATTTAACTTTTCTCCCTATTATCCACAAAATACCACAAACCTTGTCTATTCTATAGTCATTTAGGAAAATGCAAGACTTCCTGTATTTAAATCCCTACTAGTTTTTAAAAAAGCATTAGTATTCATCCACACCTCTTTTGTCTTATGTACTGGTAGGATTCAGGATTATTTTTTCAATTTTATCTCTTCCTTCTTCCAATACTATTAACCATTACAGCTAAATGCAGAAACCAGACACAAACCTCAGACTGCAGGCTCTCAACAATAATAAAATAGAAAGATAGGGTCTCACCAAGTAGTTCACTTTAGCCTAATACTAATGATGCTTCTGACTCCCAAGAGGAAACATTTTAAGTATCCATCATGACTGTTCTTTGACCAGTAATTAAATTCTACCTGGAATTGACAAAGAATGACCCTCTGTCTTCTACTCCTCTTTAGGATCTGGGTGTCGTCCTCTGAACCAAGAGGTATTACACCTTGTCTGGGCATGAAGTAAGGTGTTATAGTTTAAATGGGGTACAATGTATGAGAATTCTTTGGCTTCAATTTCTGTGGCCAAACAAAGGCTAGACACAAATGCTTTTTCTATGAGGTAGAAGCTAATGAGCAGCCTAGATGGACAGGAGTCTGACACACTGATGGTAGGACCCACAGGGAAGACATATAACTCTTTTTCAGGTAGCCATTGGGTCACAGTTGTGGAATTTATTGCCTCAGTGCTAAGCATATTGGTAGTCACTTAGAAAGCATTACTTGACCAAATCCAACATATGTTTGCACATGTGTGTCCCAGCTTACAAAGTGTAAACCAAACTCAGGTGTCTTAGTAACCACTCTGGCTGCAGAGCCGTTTGCCAGGGAAGCTGCACTTTGATCCAGTTTTCTATGTTTTTGCACCTTGCCTGGAACTCAAGTGGTGAGCTATCTGCTTTTGGATGAGGATATTGGGGTAAAAGAGGTACTATGAAAAGAGGAATGACGGCATGAGAACATGTCACAGATGTGATCTTGCTGCGGCTCTGCTCGAGTCTCTGCTTTGGGGCCCTGTGTTTCTATCTGTTGCTTTCCTGCTTTTCATCAGATCTGTCCTAAGGCCGTTGGTAGAAGCTGACCTTGCCTTCTGACCTCACAGCAAATGCCTTTTTACATTGCTAATGGCAAAGCCTAGCTCAGGACCTTACACACCTCTGCCTGCCTTTTGGATTAGAGGTGAGCACTGCTTGACAAGTGATCTTGTGAACTGTAGCCCTTCAGGATCAAATCCAAACAACATCTGAAATCCATTCCTACCAACCTCCTTAATGTGTGAAATCCCTGCCATGCTTTAAGCATAATAGTATTGGGGGCTAACCAATCACCTCTGAAAGGACTCTGGGAAAGAAGTGTATTCCCATGTTCTCCAGCAAGCCAGTGTCACTGCTGTGCGTGAGTGTGTGTGCTTAGGTGATAAAATGCACTCTCCCTTGGCTTAAAATGCTTGGCTTTTCTGCGTGCTCATTCTGCTCCTGAGACCCTTTCCCATCAAAGCTGTGCTTCTATTAGGGCCCTGGCTTGACTTAACAATGGGTTCACTGGTCCTTTGCCAGCATCATAAGTCATCCAGCAACTTCATGGGAAGATGCTACGGGAGGTAGCTGATGATGACAATCCTATAAAAACAACAGTTCAGAAAGAACAGCATTTGCCCTTGGGTATCGTGCAATTCTCTCAGAAGTTCAAGTACATCTAGGATGCAGACGGCCTCTGTAAACCCACTCAGATACTTAAGAAATAGAATGGAGTCTTATGGTAACATAGCATTGAGCTTCCTGGCCTTGATATTGCAAGAGACTTGGAGAAGTCCAAGATCGCCTCTTGCCCCCTGAAAATGGCTTCTTTCTGGGCTGCTGATTCTACAGAAACATGCAGAGCTCCTACCAAGTTAGGCTTCGTCCATCATAAGGTAGAACTTTGCCTCAGTCTGAATATGATCTTTCTGAATACTTACAAATATATATATGCAACCCCCACTCATGAATACATAAGGGCTTCATGCATACCAACACATATATACTCCCATATATTTGTACATATAAAAATACATGTATTCTGCACATATGTATATCTACATATCTAGACACATATATACATTTATAGTTTTCTGCTACATTGACAATAAAAGTCTCACAGAACTGCTACAGATAACACTGCAGTATGAAATAATTACAGAGCAAAATGCCTGGCACCATCTGGGATAGTTGAGGGTTCCCCAAGGCCATTCAGTTCTAGCCTATCCTGAGAGTGCTTCACTCCTAGGCTCTGCCCTTGCAAGCCCATTCTGGAACAAATGCTGTGTTTTATGTTTGCTGAGGGAGGGATCTGTGGTTTGATTCCAAATTTTAAAATTGTCAAGATACTGTGTATCTGTGTAGGCCACTTGAAAATACACAGGAGCCCTCTTTGCCTTTCTAAGTTGTACAATGCACCTCCCTCTGAGAGTAGGAAGCTCATTTTGGTGCCCAAGCCAAAACTCTCTGACTCTGGTCCACCGTGAAACCCAGACTCCATGGAACCCCAGCAGGAAGATCTCGATTTGATGGACAGCTGTTGTCTCCAACCTCCTTAATCAGTTTGAAACTCTCCTCAGTTCCTGTGTTTCGGATCATGAGACCAGACTGACCTGGCCCGTGTGGGGTTGGTGCGTCTGCATGGGGAAATGCACTAACCCGAATGTTTCTCTTTGTGTGTGCACCTCTACAGTGTTGTTTACCAGGATGGATTTTATGGTGCAGACATTTATGTAAGTATTCATTAACGTGCATGCCGTCCTCCTTACCTCCAGGAGTCATTCTTTATACAAGTTTGCTCTGAACTCGATGGGTCAAATTTCCTCTTCTGGGTCAAAAGGAAATTCTCATCATGTCTCTCAAGGTAGAAGGGCTGTTGCTCCTGAGCTCAAAGGACTCGGGACTTAATCTTTGAGTTAATGATTTGGACTTGATCAACTTTGGAGTAGATGAACATAACTGCACCCATTTTGAAAAGATGTGCTTTGCCCCCCTCTAGTGCCAAATTAAAAACTCCACCCACAGTGACATTTACTCTAAAGTTCTCAGTGTGCTCTGTGTGTTTTCTGTTGGATATTCACAACAGCAGCTGGTAGTTACCAGCTGCAGAGAACCGAAAGGTATTTTCATGGCTGACAGTTTTTTATGCTTTCCTTACAAATGCAATTATTTATCAACAGTGCTGGGAACAATCCAGTCCTATCTTTTTTTCTGAATACAGCAATAAAGAGCTAATTCTGCCACCACAACACGTGTGACCTGGAGGATTAGGCCCCTCTCTAGCCATTTATTCTATTTATTTCTCTAAACAGTTCCTTGATCTAGTAGTATTTGCCAATTAGTCCCATTTCATGAAACTGCTCTTTATGAGGATGTGTCTCATCTTCAGAACCAGGATGAACTCTCCTTACACAGAGAAGCCACATCCTGATGCTCCCATGATGCCACACTAGTGTGATGGAAATAGATATAGAACTGAGTTTAGACTA